>NC_056737.1:1393307769-1393442769 GCF_019279795.1 Protopterus annectens | reverse complement strand
TATAGTGGACATTGTGCACACCAATAACAGAGGGGGTGACTTTAATAATTTATTATTATATAAAGAATTTTGGTGGAAAATATATATGGATGCTTCCACTATACCAGGTTTAAATGACACTGTATCTGTCAAACCACTATTGGTCTTAAAATTAACTATCTATAAGGTACATTGTTATATGTTTTTAAACATGTTTTGATATGATCTAAATGTAAATGTCTTTGTTAACATTTTTTTCAGTTTTTTAACTTGTTCACTTTATCAACACATATTATACATAACATTGCTTTTAGAAATAATATGAATATTATTTAATATTTTATGAATAGAGAACAATGGTTATAGGATGTGTGTATAGCTTTAAAATTTCAAACTGAATTTTGGCGCCAAAAATGTTATTTAAACAACTGTGATGCAAGCTATGGTGTTCTGAGGAAGCTTGTTTTATTCAAGTGAAAGGGCTTAACCATTCTTTGTTTGTTGGCATTACAATAAACTTTTGTTCACTTCTACTTGGTTTCATTGAAGGTGTTGTGGACTGTTATGAGCGTTGAATAAAGGTGAATTCCCAAGATACAGAGACGGAATTTTGCACACAGTGCATTTGCTGCTTTTTCTTTTCCAGTTGAACTTTTATGGTTGCTGCACTGTTTGCTTCAGTTGACACTGAAGAGGATAATAAGAAAAATATATGTAAATTAAGCAGAATAGCAACAGAGTAGTGGTTAGAGCCTTTGCACAAAGAGGAGGCATTCCTGGTTCAAGTCCCACTACTGCACGTTCCATTTTCTGTTGGAAATCTGTATACAAAAATATTTCCTGACATTTGTCATGTATAAGTTTTGTAAAAAGCATTCACATGTTATATGTAGTAGTGAACGAATTATATATATATATATATATATATATATATATATATATATATATATATATATATATATATATGAAGGTGAAATGGTTATGCATTCTGAGGCATGATTAACTTATTTTTAGCAATATAAAGCACTGCTATGCACATTTTAACAGTATTTAGCATATTTAAAACCTATTGCTCATAGCTGAGCACCGCGTTACCAAGTGCAATGTTTTTGTGCATAGGTGTGCACCGCGCCAACCAACACAACTACAATGTATTTGTGCGTAGCTGTGAACCGCGCTAACCAGCGCAACGTCAGGCAACATCGGGCAACGTTGGGCAAAGTTGAGCAAAGTCGGCTAAACATGGCCACACCTCCTTTACTGTACCTTAACCATTCAGGTCTGGCCAGTAGGAAAATAAAAAGCTGTGACAGGCATCAAACTCAGGATACTGTGCACTATAGTCACAGTACATAACCACTAAGCCATGACAGCATTTCATAACCATGCACTTTCAACAGACACATATCTATCAAAGGAATATTAAACATTGCCAACATCAGGTAAGTAGGTGTGCCTACTGCTGAGTTTTTTCAAAACTGGCCAATCATAAATAAGTGTGGGAAATGAGGCATATTTAAACTCCACAGGCAGGAATACTTGCCATAACTGGTTGTAGCTCCCTTCTGCAGTCAGCATGGCTGATGTTGGAAAAGGCACTCGATTTTGAGAGCAATGGGGCATTGAGGAGTCCAAAGTAATGGTTTGGCTCCTTGTCCACAGTCATGAAGAAAGACTCCTGCGTGGCCAGTACCAGGGCACCCAATATAAAACGGAGGCCTGGAACAGTCTTGCTCATGATCTCACCAGTGCCACTGGTGTTCCTCAGACTGGTGAGCAGGTCAGGCACCATTATTCTGACCTGAAGTGACGTAAGGAGGATCAACTGGACCAGTGGATCCAGGGGTCCCATGCAATGCCTAATGCCCCAGAACTGAGTAAGTAGCCATTGTCTTAAGTAGTTAAGAATTGCTATGCTTGTCTATACTATGGATAGGTATGTCTCAATATCACTGCATTTACTTCACAGCTGCAGGTGTCTGGACTATGAATCAGCAAGCCCATGAAGATAGGTTGCAAAGGCTGCATCATCACGCAGGTTAGTAATTATTCTGCATGTACTGTTATATAAAATAAATGAGAAAGCCTTCAAAAATTGTTTTAACCCAATAAATAAAGGTGTAATAACCCTTTAATAAATGTATAAATCCTGGAGTGTGCCTGTGTCATTTTCTTTGATATGTTGTTGTACTGTTGCATTTTACAAATAGTACTGTTGTATTAAGCAGTGTTAACCCACACTTCGGTAGGCCCATAAAATGTGGATGGAGGGAGTGCCAGTAGCTTTTATGCATATTTACAGTCCTCAACTGTTGGTTCATGCCCAGCATGTACAGGTTAATCTGGCACATGAGTAGCTTGGTATTGTGTTCCCCAGAAATGCCAGTGTGCTGCCAGAAATGTAGGGAGCTGTGAACATATAACTGATACTTTCACCTGAACATATCTAGATAATTATATGAAAGTAGAGCTGTCAGTGTACCATCTTAACAGTAGTGTGTGTGTGAGCAACTCTCAAAATATGTAGCAGTAACATCTGCATCTTGGACAGTTTGTATGTAAGATACACCTTATGTATATAATGATCTAGTAAAATCCAATTGCACAATATAAGGATACTGGGTAGTGTAATAATACATGTAAGGGACATATAACTGCAGTTAATAGGAATGTAGTGAAAATTAGAAGGATATATAAGTTGTTAATTGAGCTATCCTTTTCCATCCTACTGTATGTGCATAAAAAATGCAATTCCACACCTCAGTCGGTATATCTAATCTCAAAATATTTGTTGGGACATATGCCCTATTGGTTTATAAATATTTTCATTTATTTATATGCATGTGCCCTGTTAAAATACCACAATATTGGTGGCCTATTGCCATCAGTTCAACCTGCATGCTGTTGTAATGTCCACTATTGTTCTATATATGCATGTGCTATGCCTGCTTTTCAACTGTTGAAAATATGGTGTGTTGGGTTAATGGGAATACTTCTGTATGCTGTTATAACTAATTGGGAATGCTGTTGACTGTTACTAACCCATATCTTTATTAAACCCTCGAAAACATAGTTTGTATTTGAAGGCTGGTCCCAGCGGACCCACCTGTCCCACCTCAGCTGGCCATGGCACCTGGCACCAGCAGGTCCGGTGCTCAGCCTGGGACCTTCTCCTCCATTGGCCCTGTGCCACCTTTGGGTGGAAGCACTGCAGGGGATGGGGCTCGGCCCCCCCCATGCAAGCATGGGTGGAGGAAGGCCACCTATCACCCTTCGAACGTTCCAGGCTGTGGTGCGTAGAGAGATTGAACGTTCTGTTGCAGAACCTCTATGCCAGCTTGAGGCACAAGTGGCACAACTGCCGGGTCAGCCTGCCCCTCCTACACAGCTCCCAGCACAGCCACTCTCTGGGCTGTGAAGGCGCAGTGGTAACTGCCCATGAGTAGGGACCTCAGTCCCACTGTTTCCATCTGTGGGCTCATGGGCTTGCAATTTCCAAACATCCCTCCCTGTCAAAGGTGTTCACCCACCACATGTGCCATATACCACCTCTGTATGCATCTTGTTTGTCTTGTCTGTTTACCTCCCCAACCTACCTCCCCAAATATAACTACTCCCCCTACCCCACATATTACTCTCACTTGAAAAAAAAATGGCAATCTGCTCCCAAAAAAAAAATACGCCACATACATAGCTGCCCATTTTGCACACATGTCCACTGGACACATAAAATGTAATTTAATTGGCATTACAACATACTTTGTATTCCTCACCCCTCTCTCAGGGGTTGAAGGTTTCATATCTACCTCCAAATTTATTCCATATGCACATTTGTTGCTGTTAAAGAAATGGGCAGCTATAGACCTTCTTTACACCCGTCCTGCACATCCCGAGCTACTTTCCATACTGTCTTTCTCTCTTTGTGCCCCTTTTTCACCACTTTCCTATCTCCCCATTTTTCTTTTCTTTCAAAGAAATGAGCACGGGGTTAATGGGAATAAGCACTATTAAGCAGTAGTTAGTGGGATTGCACGAGTGTGCGCCTGTTTGCGCTTAGCTAAGCATTGCTAAGCATCGTGCAAACCCACGCAAACCCGCTTGCAACTGCTTAAAAGTGCCTTAGTCACTCTGTATGTGAGGGCCCTTGTTCTGCTCAGGAGCAAAATAAAACACCTCTGTCAGTCTCGAACCCCAGACCTTGTACACACTACACAACATGAAGTACCACTAAGCCACGGTAGCTATACAACAAGTTGGTGCTGAAATAAATATATCATGCATCAGAATGAGTGAATGTAAAGAAAAAATAGGAATGCCATACCACACAACTTGTTCTGTGGATCTTTACCAACAGTTGTTGTTGGATTACATTACATGACTGTGATAAGAGAAGCAGCCATTCTAGCATGAAATAATGTTACACCATCACTTTACAACCCCACACAGTATCAAAGCAGTACAAACACTGGCATATCTGTTTACGGCAGAGGCCATACCTCCCAACTGTCCCTAATTTTCAGGGATGTCCCTGATTTTGACACAAATGTTATCTCTGTCCCTCTGAATCCCTTCTAAAACTACTGACTTTGGCCAGAAAGGTGGTGAATTACACTTAATGAATAATGACAATAATTAAGAGTTAGACACTTATTTTACTTCAGAAAAGGTGTGCTAATTCATATGCTCTGATTCTCTCAATGTTTCAACTTAATGGCACTAATATTTTAAAGGTGTCCCTGACTTTTCCTTTACTTTTCCCTGAGTCTTTTCAAATATGTACCTGAGTGTTTGAGAGGTCTGGCAGAGGCAGAAACACAGAAGCATATCAGCCTTTCTGCTGTTACACATTGTGCAAATAGCTTTGGAAGGAGTTTCAGAAGCATACCCTTATGTAGGAATACAACACTGAAATACAAATGTATGTAGCCATGTACTGGTAGCAACCAACTGTAACAATGCCATTGTTCTTTTGCTGAAAAGACCTGTGTGGTTCACAGACAAAAAATAAGAGGCAATTCTCTGGCTACCATGTGGATATGTCCACAGTTGGGAGTTACGCAGACAGACTACTTGCTTTGATAAACTAACATGTACACAGCAACCCTATAAGTCCAGCAAGATAAAATCCACACAATAATACTCACGCTCTCTGTACTTCTGCACACCTACCCAAATGTAGAATACACCTGTGTGTGCAGGGTCTACCAAGGATGTAGGTACGCATACTCACAGTACTGAAATGTGTCCAGTTTTTCTGAGCAGCTTGTGCTAATGTCAACACTAAAAAAGAACAAACTGTTTAGAACTGAGTAAATGAATATTCACAGTATAGCAGTTCACAAACAATTCTTGTGCCAAAGGTATGCATCTCAATAAGTAGCTTTGTATGGCAATTAATTGTAAAAGTTGAAAAGAAAGTACATCTTTCCATGTATCTTGGGGTAGCATTTTGAGGGGTGTGTACATTTCTACACTGACAAGTGGGTACTGGAAGCAGCAACATTAGGTCTGAGTACCAAATGTAAATATCTGCCTACACCCCTGGCTTCTGATATAATAACTATACCAACTTTATGTCTTAAACAATGATGTCCACAGCAAACAAGGATGATCTCCATCTTGGAAAGCTGAAAGGGCCACGCCTACCTGAATTAGCAATTTATAGTATTGGGTTGCTATGACAGTGATTACTGCAATTACTACACTGCAGGATGCATGCAATTAGCAAGTGGTGGCCACTAATTGGTGCAGAGGCCATCACATGCTCATCTGCAAATACCTACAAAAGCAGGCTGCAATCTCTGCCAACAAACTCAATCACTCTATTCCAGAGACTGATAGAGAGAGAGAGAGAGACAGAGAAAAGGAAAAAGAAAAAGAAATATTACCAAATCATAGAAAGGAAAGGTATGTGAAACATATGTATTTACTGGCATGTAGTAGATGTTATTGAAGAATAGTCTACATAATGTGAACCATTCACATGTGGCAGCAGTACTTATTTATGTATAGATGTTCTGCTTAACTACTGCTATGGACAATACAGTGTGTACCTGTGGACAGTGGGGCGTACCTGTGAAATGTGTAGTTCAGCATTAAATGTCAAAGATCTGATCCATGTTATCTGTGTTCTGCACAGTATTGTGGCCAATGGCTGTTGGGGGGATTAGCGCTGACATTATATAAACATGGGTGCGACAGAACAACACATGCATGATAGTCATATTAAAGTGTAGCTTAGCATTGGCAACTGCTGTAGCAGTCTAGTATGCTTATCTAGCATTTGTAGCCATATATACCCCCCATGTTAGTGTGTGTTCATATGTGACACCTGTTTGTATTGCAGCAAGGCCCAACAATTCAGCTGTGAGGTCCAGGGACTTACAACAGTGTGGACCTTGTGTGTGAATGCCACACACATGTGGAGAAATATATATGTGTCATATATATTCACATCTGTATATGTGCATAGAGCAGGGGACATATTGCAACTGTTTGTGAAGGGTGGAGATATATATGTTGGTGAAGATTTGTATGCACATATTTGTATGCAGGTTTTAATGTGTGACAAACAAGACAGCATAGAGTGCTGGTACATGACATGTGGTGGTAAAAACTGTGGGTGGTTTGCTCAGTTTGCAATGTTGAAGCCAGTGAGGCCTGCTAAAACTACCTGGGCTGTGAACACCTTCAATGCATTTATCACGAGACTGTGCGATTTTATTACATTGCTGTACACCTCACATCCTTTATATAATTGATATTCTCACTATGAAAGATGAAATGTATATGTGCCTACATATATATGTATATGTACACCAATGGATGTGTATATATATATATATATATATATATATATATATATATATATATATATATATATATATATAGTTATATATACTCATACACACCTACATCTACTTGTTGCAATAGATTCTCTGTACTGTTGACTGACTGACTGATGGTCAATGTGTTTGTGAATACATGAAATATATGTATCTGTGGGATAGCTTAGTGGGAAACTGTTTATGTCATGGTATTATGGGTCCTTGCTTTGATCCTAGCAAATGTTGTGTATTCTGTTGCTAGGCAGAAAAAGTGCTATTGCTTACAGTGTGATTAAGTCCCTTGGTTTTTACTAGGGTGTGTCATTGGAGGCTAATGCACTACATCTATGATTATTGATTGGTACTGATGTTGAATCCAAATCCTGTGTGTACTGTAGTACTACTTGAAGCTCTAGGCCTGTACAGCAAAGTATGGTGTATGTCCACATTGCTTGCATCCACTGTTTTGTGTAGTCCCTGTATTCATCACAGATTACATTTCTCAAGATTAAGGTTGTGTAAGTACTGACACACAGTACTGTATAGTACACACTGAAAGCTTATCTGGGTTGTCATACCTTTGTGTTCTGTAATTATGTCTGATGTGTGTGTGGGTATGTGTGTAACATGTCCTTTGACATATGTGTGGTATAACTACATATCTAGCAACATTCATAGTGTACTACAGCAGTATGCGTCCTATATTCCCAATTGTGCACATATTTTGGACGCGGGTTTGCCATTAACAAGTTGTGTGGTATAATAGTAATACATTTACTGGACCTTACACTCATTGTGATGGATAATATATTTCTTTACACATCTGCTTGATGTATATCTGCTGTGGCTAGGTGGTGCATCATGTTGCATACAGTGTGCCAGGTACTCTTGTATAGTCTTATATAGCGATTTCATTTTGTTGTTGTGCAGAACATGGTTCATTAGATTGAGAGTGAGCCAGGCACTTCCAAGCAGTTGTGGGGTGAGCAGCGATAAGTGGCAGTTAAGGTGTTTCACTCTCAGTTACCTAATAGGTTGCTATATACGGCAGTTCAGTGACATCTGTACTGTATAATGTTAAATGTGCCATATGACTTGCTCAGACATATTTTCGTATTTATGTCTTCCAGGGATCATGGCGCATCACAGGAATCCCAGTTAAAGTAGTGCTGAAGATGACATAATTACTACCAGTATGATTCAGCACTACAGTCTCATGCTCTCACAAACCAGCCAGGACCAGCAGGAGCATACTGCAATGTGGCAAGATGTTGTCCGCAGGGTAAATGAAGTAGGCCTGCATAACCGGACATATGAGCAAGTACGCCACCACTGCAGTGATCTTCTCAGACATGTCCATCAGCATGCTTCTGATTAGCGGAGACAACAGCTTGCAACAGGAGGTGGTGTTAATATCCATCCCCCCTCACCAGAGTGGAGAAGCTGCTCCTGAGCCTGGTGGCACCTGCCCAACAACAACAGCAGCAGACATACACCATGATGGAGGTTGGAGCCACCCAGCAAGCACACATGGAGCATGCAGGTAACATGGCATATCTGTAGACTACTGTTATCTGTATTGGTAGATCATGCACATGTGAGATGTGGAGTGTGTTGTTAAAAGATGTGGAACCTGTTGTTATGCAATACTGATCATTTGGAACATAATCTGTAGCCCTGTGAATGTAAACCATTGTTGTACTGTAAGATTGCAAACACACAGTAGCAATGCCACAGTTGTGGCCATTGACAAACTGTCTCATCTCTATGTAGGTCCCTCTGGGGTGACATCAAGGCAGAGGACAGATAACTGGTGAGTGTGTTCTACATTTATTATTGTAAATAAAAAGCGCATGTCATAGTTAAGGTGTAGGCCATGTACACATGTAACACACCTACCCATAATGCATGCTGAGCATGTTTGGTGTAAGACCATGCACATCTCACTAATGTGATTAGCTGCCTCAAATACATGCAATACCCAGACCATCTCAAAAAAATGTGGCTAGACTGTAGTGACCATTGGATAGGCACAGTTGATACTCAACATGCACATAACATACACATCTATGTCATACACAGAGCATTTTAACATGCTACACATAAAGGATTCCCAAACCCTCTGTAAAGACACACTCCAGTATCCAAAATCTCATCCACACATTACACATAATATACCTGAGGGTAGAGGCCTATCATGGGGCATTTAAACACTCTGCTACACACTACACATTCATGTCAGGGAATGCTCTTTATTGGCCTCTTTACAAACTCATGTAACAACTGGTTGTGAGATGGTGAATGTAGCCAAGTGTGTACAGTTCTGGTACAGCATGAGAAGTGCTGGTTTGGGAAACATTTGTAGCCTTGAGTGACCACATGATGCTTCATGATGATGGCCTGTGGTACTATACCCAGTCCAGTTATTGTAACCACAGTACTACACATAGCTTTCATTGCTATAAACCTTAATGTTGTGTGTGTGCACACATATTCACCTCCAAACAATATGCATACCAATCACCATTTGCACAACTGACACATATATGTCTTGTGATGCTATTGAGTGGCTAGGTCATATGACACACATTGGGTATGTGTAGTGTTTAAATATGCAGTTGTGTTTTAGCATGCCATGTCATGGATGACACTGGCATGTCCACAATATGATCTACACTCACCATAAATACCGTACATTGGGTATGTGGCCAAATGGTACTCCATCAATTATCCATGCACCACTGATGATGTTATGTGAATACTCATCATGCATGTGCTATAAATGTGTCTACAATTATTTGCTAAAGACACAGAGGCTGTAATTAGCATTGGATACCTATCTGACACACAGATACACATCCAGCCATGGCATGTACACCTGTTTGTTATGGTGCGCAGTACATTACAGAGTTTTGAATACCTGCACAGCAATGTTGTGTCCATGTATGCATTGTGTTCCAGGGGGAGGCCCATCACCTAATATCAAAACACATGCATCAAAGCCATGTATACTGTTAGTAACAAGGACTATCTCCACTTGCACTGCATGCTGTTGAGCAACACATGTCCTGCATGCTGACATGTGTGATATTTTATTATTTATTTATTTTATTTATTTACATTTGTTGACCGGGAGTGTCCGACTGGATGTAGGTCCATTTTCAACAGAGGCCCAGGGAGAAAAGCTCCACAGTTAAAATAAACAGACAGTAGTTACATTGGATTACATAGCGATTAACAATTTGAATAACATAGCAATTAATTACAAACATATTTACAGATGAAGAACATAGTACATCTAGAATCTTTATCTGCGAAGTACATAACAGACATTAACAAATGTTACAATAAGAAGTTCCTGCTGTATAATAAGTACTAGGCTTATGAGCATCTGAGCTTGCTATAATCAAGGTAGTTAGTGGGGTGGAAAGAAAAGTAGTGATTGGATGGGGTGGGTGATATTAGAATGGGAGTTGCAAGGGCATAGCCAACATGTTTTTAGGTGTGCTTTTAGTAAAGTTTTGAAGTGGATGCATGATGGTACAGAGGTAATTGTGGGAGGGAGGGAGTTTCATAATTTGGTTATGACGCAAGAGAATAGTGCTTCACCAGCAGAGATATTGGCTTTAGTGATCTGCAAGTGATTTTTGTTGCTGGATCTTAGTGGTCTGGTGGTACAATAGAGTTGGAGTAGATTCTGGAGGGATGGGGCATTTAGTGGATGGTTTACTAGTTTGTGGGCGAGTGAGAGTTGATACCATTGAAGGAGGTGAGGGAGTTTAAGCCAGCCGAGTTCAGCAAGTGAGAGACAGTGGTGACTACGGTAAGATGCCCCTGTGGAAAATTTGGCAATTTTGTTGTAGCAGGTCTCTAGCTTGTTTAGATCACATTGCCTTAGGTTGGTATATATTGGAGAGGCATAAAGTAGGGTGGAGAAAAGGTGGAAATTTGCTATTGAAATCTTTGCTGCTTTGGTGAGAAATTGCTTATTTCTGTATAACGCTCCTAGTTTTTTGTGGACTTTTTTTATGGTCATGGATATGTGAATGTCAAATTTTAGTTTATTGTCTATTTCCACTCCTAACAATTTGGTGTGTTCAGTTGGGTATATAGTGGTGTTGTCTTTTTCTGTGATGTTAAAGTGAGAGTTGTTTTGAGTATGTTTGGTGGGTTGGAATATGAGTAGTTTAGTTTTGTTTGGGTTGAGTATTAATCGGGCATCGGGTAACCAGGTTTCAACAGAGGAAAGGGCTTCCTGTGTGACTTTTTGTAGTTTGGGTAGGGACTGGGCTGAGCAGATGATGGTTGAGTCATCTGCATATTGCATGAGTGTGCCATGTTTGGTGGCAGAGGCTAGATTATTGGTGAAAACAGAGAAGAGTAGGGGTCCAAAGATGGATCCTTGGGGAACCCCTATGGAGACAGGTAGTTGGGGAGATATGTCATTCTGCCATACAACAGATTGTTGGCAGTCAGACAGGTAACTCTGAAACCAGTTGGTGACCGATTGAGAGAAGGATAGATTACTGAGGACAGAGATGAGTTGTTTGTGTGGGACCATGTCAAATGCTTTAGATAGGTCTAGGAAAGTAGCAGAGTAGAGATAGCCATTGTTTTTATGCTGAAGGATAGTGTTAGTAAAGGAGAGTAAGGCAGTGGTGGTGCTATGGTTTGGTCGGAAACCATGCTGAGTATTGGAAAGGAGGTTGTTAGTAAGGAGGTAGTCTGAAATATGACTGTTTTGCTTGTGATACCCACCATCACCTGTTATTGTGTATGTTCTGAGATTGCTGGTGCTGTGTGTGTCTGCTTTAGGGAGGAGTGTATTTTTGTGTGTGTGCATGTGTGCATGTGCGCATGTGTGCATGTGTGCATGTGTGCATGTGCGCATGTGTGCATGTGTGCGTGTGGTCTGACATCATGTTCAGGTCTTAAAGTGTGATTTCTGATTTCCTCTCACAGGTGCCAAGGTGGGGCTGGCTCAGTACAGCAGGGAACCTGATGTCACTGAGACAGACAGTGGTCATGAGGATAGGTGTGTTGAGGTACAAGCAGGTTTGTCAGGGTCTGCTGTTGGGCCACCAATTGACAGTACACAAGTCTCCACCCCATCCATGCACACAGTCATACTGCCTGTACATCCATCATCAACATTGCCCTTAGCTGAGGGACAGTGTATGGTGGGCAATGGCCAGGACAGTGTGGTATCTATGGCACATGTATCAGGACACAGCAGCCATAGCCAGATGTCTGGAATGGTACCACATAGGCAGATGCCCAGGGGTTCTCATCAGAGCACTGCTGGTCATCATGCCCTGGCAGATGTGCCACACCTCTTTCTACCACATGCATGTTCCAGGCTGTCATGGAAGCACAGCCACGAATGGAGCGGTACACCAGACAGGGACTAAGGGCACAGAGGGCTCATAACACCTCTGTAAATGACAGTATCCGTGATCTAGCAGGTGCCATACGTAATTACACTGAGGTCATTGATATACATTGGGGTGAGACATTGGATGTCCTCCACAATGTCATGTCCATGTGTCAGGACAGTGCGGGATGATTGAGATGTCGACGTGTATGTATGTCAGCAACATCAGCAGCTGGAGGTCACCATGGACATCCAGCAAGTCATAGCCACTCCCGTATTGCCAGTACCAGCCCCAGCAATGTTGGTGGGGCTGTCCATAGACCGTCCTAAAAGACCATGTGCACGTGGCTCTGGCCAGTCCCAGCAGGGACCTGGATCCAGTGGACATATGTCAACCTCTTTGGATCGTATCCAGTCAGGATTAGTACCGGATACTGTCTGTAGCACCCCTGCCAGTCACAGGTTCCATATCCGTGGCCAGAGACGGTGATCTGTAAAGCCTGCCAGGTACAGTCTGTAGCTGTCTCACAAATTCCCATATATGGCAGCCACATGGTGGAACTGTGTGCATACAGACACACACACATAAACCAGAAACCTAGGGCAAACACATACACATTACATCAACATTGGCCCATAACAGTACTCATGGCCCTCACACACACACTCACACACACGTCGATTGTATGGCTCAGTGTAGGCCTCTGGCAAACCAACAACACACCCTGTGCATATGATGAAACCTGTGCCACCTCCTGTTATCTGTAACACTGATGCAGGAACAGGCTAACATGGTGCTGATGCACAGGGTGACTTTAGTAAAGTATAGCAATGGTTGAATGTGTAGCATGTTGTCAGCAGTAAAATGTAATGATATCCTTGAAGGTGTAGCTGAGCAGGCATGATGCACTAAAGCTATAATTAGCAATGTTGTATTGTTTTTACCCGTGTTTATTCCAATTGTGTTTTGTTTGCCCAAGTGCCACTTGGCTGATGCGTGTAGTTGTGTCAGCATGTGTTATACAGTGGATAAGTGTGGGGTGTGTACAACACAGGTTTGCAGGTGTACATTTGTGAACATGGTGGAGGTGCACTGTCTGCATGTATGTGCATATTGTACACATGGGCAGGGTGACATGCCCTGTATTGGCCAGTGTTAACACTCCATACTTTCTATTGGTGGTCATTATGCATTGTACTACACACATTTTGGAACGTGAGTACGCATGTGTGTGTATGACACGGGTTGACACTGTGCTGTAGGTGATGCTGTTGTTGCTATCTGTCATCGGTTTGCATTACTAAGGTTAACACTGTCCCAGCTGCATAATCCTTTATTAATGCACACTGTTCACCTACAGGGTTGCATGGACCGTGCTATCACAAACACAAGAAATTCTCACTTATACAGTAAAAGTGCATTAGTCTCATGGACCCCTGCCATAAAATAAATATATAATAGTAGGTGTGAAGTTGTACCAAAAAAGAGTTACATACCAAGAAGGGATAACCTCTCTGGTCAGTATCATTGGGAAAATACAATCCCTCAATAAACATACAAGGCAAGCTTCAAAATACAAAATGGCAAGGATTCCAAAGACAACACTATAGCTTTCTTCAGTGTTGTTCATAATCTACAGGGGAAATCTCAGATCGGGTCACAGTTAATGTAAATGGTCACAAAGTACACTTATCTGACTGACATTACCAATTCCTTGTCAGACAGTCTGAATGTGGATTTCACCACCCTGTCATTACACAAGGGTCACATTTCCAGACCTGAAGAATGTAAAATCTGATGATTCACAGACACTCTAGTTAAAACATCTCTATAACAAAGTACACATCACAGTGGCAATGGTACTGAACAGTGTCCCTGGCTGTGTCATACACAAGCTGACATATGAAGTTACCACTCACCTAAACGCTCTGTCCAGATGCAGCCTCTATACAGGTTACATACTTGTGGAATGACACACGGTAATGGTTTTCACAGTCCACAAGGGTTGAGCTACAACGTCTTCTTCTTCTTCTCCTTTCAGATGCTCCCATTAGGGGTCGCCACAGTACATTATTTCTTCCTGCTATTTGCATCTTGCGCTGTCACACCATCCACCTGCATGTCCTCTCTCACCACAGCCATAAACTTCATCTTAGGCATTCGTCTTTTCCTGTTACCTGGCGGCTTCATCCTTAGCATCTATTTCACAATATACTCTGCATCCCTCCTCAGCACATGTACAAACCAACTTAATCCTGCCTATCTGGCATGGTCTACTAACCTTCAAACCTGACCTGACCCTCTAATATACTTATTCTTAAACCTGTCCACCCTCATCACACCCAGTGCAAATGTTAACATAAACTGATTAAGGGTAGAACTACAACAGGTCCTGGAAACTCTCACCCTATAAGCCAGACCAATGTTATCTGGAAGGCTATGGAGCACAGCATTATGGAACACATTAACAGAGACATTATGAACCTGCAAACACTGCACCATACCCACGTAGGTTCTCTAAAGGCCAGATCATGGCTCCTACAACTAGTAGACTTCAAGCCAGTCAACAAGGCTATAGGTGAGGGAGGGGAGGTCAAGACAGCCAAGCTATAGCTCACCAGCAATTCATACCCATCCCACATACTGGTATTATACATAACCTCAACAGACTGACCATAAATGATTGCTAGATGATGGCTTGACAACTGATGCACAGATGTAGGACACACAGTAACATTTGCAGCCTCCATGTACTATTCTATGCCAGTAACAAGTGGTATTCACCTGCACTCAGTCCTGGGACCACTCCTGTTTGGCATATAGCTTTCTTAGGTTCAAGCAAACACAGTAGGATATGTCTGCCCACGTTTGATGACAATGCATACTGTGGGCTGTACTTTATTCTCCAGATGTTACACACATCCTCCAAAAGGGTATCATACAGACAGATATCTGGTGTCAAACTCATGCTGTAAAGCTATAAGCCAAAGAAAGCATAGTTATCAACTTTTAGAAAACAAAATATCCCCAGAGTACTACATAGGTAGTAGCCCCCAAAATGTGGAACAGGTACTAATGTATACGTAGAGCCATGTGTTAAGTCATCTCTCTTTTGATAATCACATTACCAAAGGGTTTTGGAAATCCCTCTGTGGAGCACATAAGCAATAAAGGGTTTGCATGCAGATCCACAGAAGTTGTTGCACACCTATAATGATTAGTCATCTTTGCCAGACTTTGCTTGCTTTGGAACAGGTTTCAAATATACCTCAAGCATAAACCCTCACTCACACTCTTCAGTAGAAACTGTGATGAGTGGATGTGAAACAGAAGACATAGCCCAGGGATCACTGCAGTGGCTAAGCTTGTCACAAGCACACAGAAGTGACCTAAGGTCTGGAAAGCACCAGCACGCTCTGGCAAAGATAACAGATGTGTTCATGGAGAAAGCAGAGTACCCACCTATGAAATACTTGAGGTCACATGTATGTATATGGATTTGCCCCACAGCTAGCTTACATGTGTAATGCACATACAATTGTCATTGTGATATGTCACATACTAGAAAAATCAAAACCCACTCCACATTGGCCAACGGTGTCACACATCTGGAGCACACACACACAGTCAGTAAGTGTGAGATTCAAACTCTTTCCTAATTACATTATGATACTACAGCAGTATGCATTTACATGACCCGCTATACACATTACTGGGATTTCATCTTTCCACAGGTATATTTGTAGGATAGTGACATCATGAGACTTGACAAAGATGAGTAAACAGCTTTTAAGGGGTGTGAGTAGTGTCTAAAAAGGTTGCTCCTTCCCAGGGAGAGACACACGCATCTGGCAAGTGCAGGATTCAAACCCCTACTTAACTACATTATGATACTACAGCAATACGCATTTATACGGCCCACTATACACGTTTCTGGGATTTCATCTTTCCACAGGAATATTTGTAGGATGGTGACATCGTGAGACTTGACAAAGATGAGTATACCACTTTTAAGGGGTGTGAGTAGTCTCCAAAAAGGTTGCTCTTCCCAGGGAGACACACACAGTTGGCAAGTGCAGGACTTAAACCCCTACCTAACTGCATTATGATAATGCAGCAGTATGCATTTACATGATGCACTATACACATTACTGTAATTTCACCTTTCCACAGGTATATTTGTAGGATGGTGACATCATGAGACTTGACAAAGATGAGTATACTACTTTTAAGGGGTGTGAGCAGTCTCTAGAAAGGTTGTGCCTTCCCAGGGAAACACACACACAGTTGACAAGTGCAGGATTCAAACCCCTACCTAACTACATTAGGATACTACAGCAGTACGCATTTACACAACACGCTATACACATTACTGGGATTTCTTCTTTCCACAGGTATATTTGTAAGATGGTGACATCATGAGACAACAAAGATGAGTATACCACTTTTAAGGGGTGTGAGTAGTCTCCATAAATGTTGCTCACTCCCCAGGGAGAGACAGACACATGCACACACACACACACACACACACACACACACACACACACACACACACACGCACACACACACACACACACACACACACACACACACACACACACAGTTGGTAAATGCGGTGTTCTTAATCCAAACTAAGTATGTCTTTACACTTCATCAAGCAATATGGAGTTACATGGTGCAATACAGACATTACTTGCTGACACTTTGCACAAAGGTTTTTTTTCACATTTGCTAACCTCAGCAGGCTTATCATACTAGGTGTATTGTGAGTGTATTGTATGCATAGGCCATGACCATATCATATATGGGTTGATGCACCACATGCTGGCACATACAGGGTCAAGCCTTGAGTAGCATCTTACCTTCACCTACATGATACTGCAATATAACGGAAAGATGATAAACTTCAACAATTGGCTGAGCTTCTAGTGTCATTCAAAGGGGATCCATTCTTTGTCTGTCTGTGATGACATGATAGACAAGCCTTGTTGCTTTGCTACAAATGGTTTGCACTTGTTGCCATTTTGCTTCTGAATACTGGCCAAAGCTGTTGCTGTCCCCATATTACCTTTTTTAGGCAAGGCTCAAAGGTTCATAGGTTCATAGGTAGGTACTAGGCTATCGGCCCTGGGGCCAATACAAGCCCAGCCAAAAAGATACCCTGGCTTTTGCCACCCAAGAAATTTATTTTCCTGTGCCACTGTCGAGCAGTGACACAGAAGTGATCCCCAGGGTGAATTTCCTATTTCCCATCCAATAATCAAGATTTTTTTGAGTGCTAATGAGGAGCTTTGTTTGATATAGATAGGTAGTTTATTCTGGAGTATGTGAAGTGTCTGGGACAGGAATCTATTCCTCTGGCATGTTCTGTTTGTTGTGGTGACAAGGTTTAGGTCCCTAGAGTGTGTAGGTTCATAGGTTCATAGGTAGGTACTAGGCTATCTGCCCAAGGGCATTTATAAGCCTAGCCAGAATGTGTTGGCTTTCGCCACCCTTTTAAATTAATTTCCTGGACCTCTGTCTAGCAGGGCCACTGAAGTGATCCCAGGGGTAAATTTACAATTCCCCATCCACTCGTCAAGATTCCACTTGAAGAGAGTCTGCGAGGGGCTCTGCCTAACATCAACTGGGATTCTATTCCAGAGTGAGGGAAGTCTCTGGGACAGGAATCTAGCCCTCCAGCACATCCTGTTTATTGCTTTGCTGAGGTTTAATTCACTGAAGCGTGTAGCTCTAAGAGATTTGTTTTTCTTGAGGTGGAGCATGTTCATCAATTCCGGGTTGGACATGGCCTTATACGTCAGGCATAGATCACCTCTGAACAGGCAGTAAGCAACCGAGTAGAGCTGGAGTTTCTTTAGTTGAGCTGCATAGGGCATCTCTTTGAGGCCCATGATCCTCTTGGTGAGGTACTTCTGTGGTCTTACCAGCTGTTGCATATGCCAATTAAGGTACATACCAAATGGGGCATTGTACTCTATTATTGGCCTAATGCGTGATAAGTAGAGAGGCACAATGACCTCTCTTGATCTAGAGGTGAACCCTTTCATGATTAGGTGGACTACATAGAAGGAATATCTAACCACTTTGGGAATGTGATTATCAAAGGAGAGGTTACTATATACCTGGGTCCCCAGGTCCCTAATTACATTTTCCATACCTAGTGGATTACCACCTATGTGGTAATTCATGGGCAATTTGTTTTTTCCAAAGGGGATGACTATGCATTTTTTGGCATTCAGCTTGAGGCTATGGTTTTGACACCAGGTATCTGTCTCTATAAAATCCTTCTGGAGGATGTCTTTGTCAGCCGGAGAGTCAATTATGGCCCCCAGTTTGCAGTCATCTGTGAACTTGGTCAGTCATAGTCCTCCTGTGCTTGCCTGTACCTCAGAGAAGTATATACTGAGCAAGAGGGGTCCCAGGACCGAGACCTGTGGGATTCCACTTGTGACTGGTTTAGGGTCGGACATGGCACCCGCAACTCTGACCATGTGTGTTCTATCTGTGAGCCAGATGGCCATCCATCTCATGACATAGGGGTTAATGTTCAAGCTGGTAAGCTTGTCTATGATGCCAGAGTTGGGAATGGTGTTGAAGGCCTTAGTGAGGTCTAGGTAGTCTGTGTGGACTATCTTCCCTTCATCTATGGCCTTGGTAACTGTATCAAAGAGGTCAACTAGGTTTAGGAGGCAGGATCTGCCTTTAACAAAGCTGAATTGGGTAGGGTCCAGTGTCTGGAAGTTCCCAATGTCTCTGTTTATGAGTTCCATGATAATTAACTCCATAGCTTTGCAGACCAGGCTGGTCAGGCTTATAGGGCGATAGTTCCCAGGTTCTGTTGTGGCACCACCTTTGTGGAGCGGGATGACTGTTGCTGTATGCCATTCTTTGAGTACATAGCCTGTGGTAAGACTGAGTCTGAACAGTGAATTTAGGTGAGGGTTTAGTTCCTTTTGGAAGATGCAGCCTGGGACACCATCCGGTCCCATTGATGCTGTGTTCTTAGCTTTGGAGAGGGCTGTTTTTACCTGCATATCCGTGATGTCTGTGGCTCTGCATTCTTCTGGGATGGACTAAACTTGTCTGTCAGGAAGTTGGCAATGTCAGTTGGTTCAGTGTATTTTTTGCCATTTTGCAGTAGCTCAAAGCATATCTGAGAGTTGCCACCTAAATGTTTGATATAGCTAAAGAAGGCTTTGTGGTTATCTTCAGATTCCATAGCAATTTTTCTTTAGAAACTGGCCTTGGATGATTTTATGAGCGATTGTAGTTTCTTGCTAATAATGATCAGTGATGTGTTTCCTTTTGGAATTTTGCTCTATCATGTAGTAGTTTCCCCTTTTGTTGTATAGCTTATTTATGGCCAAGGACCACCAGACTGGTTTCAACTTTTTGGAGGAGTGCATCTTGGTTTTATTTGGGATGGCTCGATCCATGCATCCCTGTAGATGCTCATATAATGCACCTGTAAAGGATTCTGCAGATTGGATAGCATTATCCTGTAGCAAGGGGGCTTTGAAACTTTCCACTTCAGTCTTGAGAAGTGTGAAGTTTGCTTTTGAAAAGTTTTTCATAGTGGTTTCCTTGACTGTGGGTGGGGTTGGGATGTGGATGTCCAGTGTGATTACTTTATGATCTGATCTTACCAGTGAGGGGTTTACCTCTGGTGTGGAACACTGATCCCCCATGTTGGTGATGATCAGATCCAGTATGTTGTCACCTCTAGTGGACGTGGTGACCAACTGTTCCAGGGTGTTTGAGTTTATAAACTCTAGGAAGCATTGGGAAAAGGAGTTTGTACTTGAGTAATTCTCCCAGTCAATGTTTGGGTAGTTGAAATCTCCTAATATCATGGTGTTTGGTAAGACCTTTATATTTTCCAGTGTTCTCAGGAATGCTGAGTGAGGGTCCTGAGACAAGGTAGGTGATCTGTAGCAGGCTATAATCTGATAAGCAGCTTTGCCCACTGTTAGTTGCACTTGGATGGTCTCTGAGGCCTTGTGCTGTGCCACTAACCTGGAGGTGTGGGTATCTTTTATGAAAATGGATACACCCCCTCCTTTTGTATTTCAGTCCGGGTTTTAGGGCCGAAGCTCGGAGAGATTGAGATTTGTTTAAGTGGAGCATGTCCAACAGCTATGTGTTTGACATAGCTTTGTATGTTAGGCAGAGATCACCTCTGAGTAGGCGATATGCAACAGAGTAAAGCTGGAGTGTTTTGAGATGGTCTGTGTAGGGCATGTATTTGAGGCCACTAATCCTCTTTGTGAGGTATTTCTGCGGCCTTTCCAGTTGTTGTAGATGTCTTGTGAGGTACATACCAAAAGGGGCATTGTACTCTATAATGGGTCTAATGAGTGATGAGTAGAGGGGAACAATAACCTCTTTTTTTTCTGGAGGAGAAACCTTTTGTGATGAGGTGTGCCACATAGAAGGATTTCCTGACTACTGTGGCGATGTGATTATCAAAGGAGAGTCTACTGACCACCTGTGTCCCAAGTTCTCTTATCACACTGTCAGTGTTAAGTATACTACCACCTATGTTGTAGTTCATGGGTACAGAGTTTTTACCAAAGGGGATGACAATGCACTTTTTGGCACTGAGCTTGAGGCCATGGCTTTGACACCAGGCATCTGTCTCAGTGAGGCCCTTTTGTAGGATGTCCACATCGTTAGTAGTTTTGATTATGGCTCCTAGTTTGCAGTCATCTGGGAACTTCATTAGCTAAAGACCTTCTGTGTTAGCCTGTACTTCAGGGAAGTAGATACCAAACAGGACAGGACACAGGACTGAATTCTGTGGTACAACACTTGTCACTGGCCTGAAGTCAGACTTGGAGTCTGCTACTTTCACAGTGTGGGTTTTGTCAGTGAGCCAGTAGGCAACCCATCTTGTGACATACAGATTTATAACTAGTTTAGTGAGTTTATCTATAATTCCAGAGTGGGGGGATGGTGTTAAAAGCCTTGGCAAGATCTAGATAGGCTGTGTGAACCACCTTACCCTTGTCTACGGCTCTGGTGACTGCTTCGAAGAAGTCTATCAGGTTTAGGAGACATGATCTGCCTTTTACAAACCTGAAATGGTTGTGGTCCAGAGTTTGGAGATTATCAATGTCTTTGTTTATAAGTTTCATGATGATACATTCCATGGCCTTGCAGACCAGGCTCATCAAGCTAATGGAGCGCTAGTTCCCGGGGTCCGTGGTGGCTCCCCCCTTGTGTAGTGGGATAACCGTCACTGTGCTCCATTCAGCAGGCATAAAGCCTGAGGTGAGGCTATGATTGAACATGGTACTTAGGTGTGGTGCCAGTTTGTTCTATAGTTCGTGTAGAACACAGCCTGGGATGTTATCTAGTCCCATGGATGCTGTGTTCCTGGCTTTGGAGAATGTTTTTTACCTGTGCAGCCATGATGACAGCAACTTTGCATTCTTCCGGTATAGAGATGGGCTCTTTCATGGGTGAGGGTGGGTAAAGTTAGCACTGATCCTGTCTGCCAGGATGTTGGCAATATCAGTTGGGTCTGAATATTTAGTGCCATTGTGCTGTAACTCAGAGCAGATCTCAGTGTTGCCATTGTGAGTCTTGGCATAGCTATAGAATGCTTTGTGGTTGTCTTTAGAATCAGTGGTGATTTTGTTTTTGTAATTAGCTTTGGAGGATTTTATCAGGGATCGCAGCTTCTTACTGAGGATGACCAGGGAGCTCCTCTACTTGTGGGTTTTACCCTCTTTTGCAACAGTTTCTTCCTTCTGTTGTGCAGTTTGTTTATGGCAGGGGACCACCAGATTGGCTTCCTTTTCTTGGAGGATAGCGTCTTGGTTCTGTTTGGGATAGCAGAATCCATGCACTCATGTAAGTACTTATAAAGTGCAATTGTGTAGGATTTAGTAGTCGTAACTGTATTGTCCTTCTGCATGGGTGTCCTGAAGTTCACCACTTCTAACTTAAGAATCATGAAGTTGTCTTTGGAGATATTTTTTTAACATGGTTTCCTTAATGGGGGGGTGGGGTCAGAATGTGGATATGTAGGGTAATTAGCTTATGGTCAGATCGGACCAATGCGGCGTTGACTTCAGGTGTGGAACACCGGTCATTCAGGACAAACTAAACCCCATAACCAACACAAATAACCACAAAGTGAGCTAAATGCTACTCATTTCCAGAAGTCTCAGCCTCCAGATGCACACACTCGAGGCACTTCTCAGTATGGAGAATACTGATATCTGTGCAGTAACAGAAACCTAGTTCAAGGCTCCAGAGAGCACACCAGCACTACCAGGATACTACTCATTCCATTCCTTCGAGCATCAGGACCTGGATCATAGCACATAGGGTGGGGATGTATCCATATTCATCAAGGATACCTACACCTCACTCTACATGCTCTCTACAGGATATGTACCCATAGAATGTTGCACAGCAATGTTCTTCCCACTCCACAGGGGTGGGGCCACAAACTACCCTTGGCATTCATGCTCTATGAACCTGACGAGTCTGACCTGCAAGGCAATAGAGCCAATCTTAATGGAAGTCAACAATAAAGACATTGGGAACCTTCACACAGTTGAGCACATCCAGTTTGGTTTTGTCAAATGCAGATCACACCTCCTGAACTGGGTGGATTTCATTGAGACAGTTACTCAGGCTACAGATGATTGAAATGAGCCCCACACAGCCTACCTATACCGCGCTAAGGCCTTTGACACCATTCCCCAGTCAGGTATCATAGATGAACTCACCATCCCGGGCATGAATCCATACATCACATGATGGATTGCAAACTGGCTCACAGATAGATCCCACAAATTAAGAGTTGCTGGCTACGTCATACTCTACACCGGTAACAACTGGTGTCCCCCAGGGTTCAGTCCTGGGGTCCCTCCTGTTTGTTATAGACTTCTCAAAAGTACATGCCAACACAGGAAGGTTGTCATTGACTACGTTTGCTGGGAACTGTAAAGTGTTTGCCATAATAGATTCCCCGGATGACACAAATATTCTCCTGAAGGGACTCTATAAGATAGATGTGTGGTGTCAGAATCATGGCCTCAAGCTCAATGTGGAAGAATGCATAGTAATCTCCTTTGGTGAAAACAAAGTACCCACAAACTACCACATAGGTGTTACCCCTTAAAACTGACAAGGTAATAAGGGATCTGGGGACAGAAGTAGATAATCATCTTTCCTTTGACAACCATGTTGCCAAAGTGATTGGGAAATCCTATGTGGCCCACTTAATCAACAAAGGGTTTGAATCAGGATCAAAAGAGATAGTGGTGGCCCTCTACTCTTAAGTCATCAGACCCATCATTGAGTACAATGCACCATTTTGGATGTATTCATCCATCATTGAGTACAACGCACCATTTTGGATGTATTCAACTAAGCATATCCAGCAGCTGTAGAGACCACAGAGGTACCTCACCAAGAGGATTACTGGCCTCAAACAGTTGTGTTATGCAACACAACTGGTAAAACTAAATCTGTTCTCTGCTGTGTACCACCTACTCAGAGGCACACTCTGCCTAACATACAGAGCCATATCCAACACATAACTGGTGAACATGCTCCATCTATGGATAACAAAATTGAGTCGCACTACACACTCCAGGGATATGAACCTCATCACAACAATGAATACAACATGCTGGTGGGATAGAGTACCATCCCAGACACTTGCCTTACTGTGGAACAGAGTCCCAATGTACATCAGACACTCTTCAATAGGAACCTTGATGAGTGGATGGGAAACAGAAAATTCATGCCAGGCATCACATCAGCAGCCCCACTAGAAAGGGGCTTACGGTACTATCTATTAGAACTAGGGCTTGGGAGACTACCCAATGGGGTGGTGAAAGCTGCACAACATGCCTGGGCTAATATATGCCTTCGTGAAGATAGTCTACTACATACCTATGAACCTATGTGACAGGTGCATGTCTACAGGTAGTAGATGTGTACTTCATTGTACAGCAATGTTGTACAGCAGGCACATGGACCACATACACTGTAATGCATAAAAATACTGGTGGCTGTTATGTACATTGGGTGAGATGTGCACCTCATGTCTTTTGTGCCATTGGGATGTGTGCTGGGTGGGACAGTCCTGAATGGCTCCCTGCCATGGTCACCCTCTTACACACATCTCTGCCCATCCATCTTTGGCTTATTATACTGTGTTCCCCCTACATATATATATATATATATATATATGTATATACATATATATATATATATATACGTATATATATATATATATATATGTATATATATATATATATATATATATATATATATATATATATATATATATATATATATTTATATATATGTATACACAGGTAGGTAATAGGCTATCTGCCTGAAGGCATATATTAGTATGGCCAGAGTGTTCAGCTATCACCACACATGGCGTTAGTTCCCTAGGCCTTTGTGTAGTAGAGCTGATGAAGTGATCCATAGTGTGACAGTTCAGTTTCACATACACTCATCAAGGCTCCTCTGGAAGAGTGTGAGTTAGGAACTCAGCTTAATGTAGGTTGGGAGCCTGTTCCAAAGCAAGGGAAGTCTGTGAGTTAGTAATGTATCCCTCCAACATGTTCTATTTATTGTTGTGATGATGATATCCCTAGAGCATGTGGCACAGTGAGCTTGGGTTTACTTCAGATAGCGCATGTCTTGGGTTATGAACCTGTCCCTCTAGCATGTTCTGTTGATTGTGGTAATGAGGTTGAGGTCTCTAGAGTGTGTGGTGACGAGGGATTTGGATTTCTTTAGATGTAGCATTTCTAACAGAGCTGGGTCAGACATGGCTTTGTAAGTCAAGCAGAGATCACCTCTAAGTAGGTGATATGAGACAGAGAATAGTTGGAATTTTTTGAGTCTGTCCATATAGGACAACTGTTTAAGGCCTAGGATAATCTTTGTGAGGTACTTTTACGGCATCTCCAGTTGTTGCAGGTGTCAAGTGAGGTACATGCCAAATGGGTAATTGTACTCGATTATTGGCCTAATGAGGGAAGAGTAGAGGGAGACAATGACCACTTTCTTCCTGGATGCAAAACCCTTAGTAATAAGATGTGCCACATAGAAGGACTTTCTGACCACTGTAAAAATGTGGTGGTCAAAAGAGAGGTTGCTGTCAGCCTGTATTCCCAGATCTGTTATAACTCACTCTGTGTTCAGTGAGCTACCATTGATGCTGTAATTCATGGGAACTGAGTTTTTCCCAAAGGGAATGATGACACATTTTTTGACACTGAGCTTAAGGGCATGGTTCTGTCACCAGTCATTGATCTCAGTGAGATCTTTCTGCAGGATGTCAACATCACTTGGGGAGTTAATAATAGCTCCCAACTTGCAATTGTCTGAGAACTTTGTCAGCCAAAGTCCCTTCATGTTGGCCTGAACTTCAGAGAACTATATACAAAATAGGAGAGGACCCAGGACAGAACCATGTGGGACTCCACTAATGACTGATCGGCAGTCAATCTTGGAATCAGCTACTTTCACACTCTTTGTTCTATCTGTTTGCAACCCACTTTGTGATATTGGGGCTGATGCCTAGCTTAGTGAGTTTTTCTATGATTCCTGAGTGGGGAATGGTATTAAAGGCCTTGGCCAGATCAAGGCAGGCTGTATGAACCACCTTCAGATAGAAACAACTCTGATCCAAAACAATACCAAAACAGCAAAATCTTCAGAAGTCAGGAATTGAAAAACAGGAACCAAAGTCAACCACCTTGCCTTCATCCACAGGTCTGGTGACTGACTCACAGAAGTTTACCAGGCTGAGCAGGCATGATCTACCCTTCACAAAACCAAACTGCGTGGGATCCAGAGTTTGGAGATTCCCTATATCCTTGTTTACTAGGTCCATGATGATGATGCGTTCCATAATTTTGCATATCAGACTTGTCAAGCTAATGGGGCAATAGTTCATAGTGTCTGTAGTCATTCCTCCTTTGTGGAGAGGGCTGACTGTAGCAGTGCACCATTCAGAAGGGACAAATCCTGAGGTGAGGCTGTGATTGAACAGGGCACACAGGTGTGGTGCCAGTTTATTCTGTAGTCCATGTAGAACACAGTCAGGGATATTGTCAGGTCACATAGAATCTGTATTCTTGGCCTTGAACAGTGCTGTTTTAACTTGTGCAGCACTAATACTGGGTGCCTGGCAATCTATTGGTATTGTGATTGGTCATTTGGGGGGTTAAAGTTGGCACTGAATCTGTCAGCCAGTATATTGGCAATATTTGTTGGCTCAGTATAGCAGGTATCATTGTGCAGTAGCTCAGAGCAAATCTGGGTATTGCTGTGGAGATTCTTTACATAACTATAGAAGACCTTGTGGTTGTCTTTACAATCTGCTGCAATTTTGTTTCCATAGTAGCTTTAGAGGATTTGATGAGGGATCTCAACTTTTTGTTGAAGATGATAAGGGAGTTTTTCCAGACTTGGAACTTCACCTTATTCTGCATCAGTTTCTTCCTTTTGTTGTAGAGTTTGTGTATGGCAGGGGACAACCAGATTGGCTTCCTTTTTTTGGAGGAAAGCATCTTGGTTCTATTGGGTATGGCGAGATCCATGCATTTGTGTACGTGCTTGTACACTGCATTGGTGCATAATTCAGCAGTCATGCAACTATTCTCCATTTGCATGGTTGCCGTGAAGTTAGCCACCTCTGTTTTTAGGACCCCAAAGTTAGCTTTGGAGAAGTTTTTCATGGTGGTTACCTTTGCGGGGAGAGGGGTGGGAGGGATGTGGATTTCCAAGGTGATTAGATTCTGGTCGGATCTAACCAAGGAGGAGTTGACTACTGGTGTGGAGAAATGGTCGCCCATGTTAGTAATGACCAGGTCGAGAATGTTACTACTTCTAGTGGGAGTAAGACCGAGCTGGCCCAGGGCATTGGAATTTATGTATTATAGGAAACGTTGGGCAAGTGTATTTTCCCAGTTAATGGAGGGGTAGTTGAAGTCGCTCAGTGTGAGAGTGTTAGGTTGGTCCCTAATAATTTCCAGGGTGATTAGGAATGTGGAGTGTGAGTCTTGGGACATGGTTGGGGACCTATAGCAGGCTACAACCTGAATTGCTGTTTTACCCAATGTTAGCTGCACCTGAAGTATCTCTGGTGTGTTATGTTGAGCTACCAGTCTGGAGGTGTGCCATCCTTTATGAATATGGAAACACCACTGCCTTTGGAGCTTCAGTTCAAGTTCTAGGGCTGAAAGGTGCAGAATGAGTTATAGCCTCGTAGTGCAGGGGTGCTTTTTGCTGCTTTAAACCAGGTCTCTGTTACAGCACAAATGTCAATGTTCTCCATTTTAATGAGTGCTTTGAGCAATTGCATTTGTTTGTAGCTGTTATGGTGGTAATTTGATCTTTGAAACACAGCCTAAAAAAGGCACTATAGGGGTGGCAAGAGCCTTGGCCAGTATCCGGAAGCTCAGGGGTGACAGATGCAGGCCATCTCTGGCAAAGCATTGAGGTGTGTCAGTCATGTCATCCCAGGCAGACGGATACTGGATCCCCTTAGAATGACACCAGAAACTTAGTCAATTGTTGAAATCAATCATTTTCTGCTTGTACACATATACATACAGGTCGGTCGAGGCCCAGGTTAACAAAGACCACCACCAGTACTGTTGGCCAACAGAGAGCTGGCAGAAATTGGGCTACTGTTGGCCGAAGGAGGAGAAGAGGCGGAAGGCATGGCCAAAGGCAGGTAAAGGCTAGGACTGTGAAAGTGAGAGCCAAAACTTTGAATGTCGGCAGTATGACTGGTATAGGGAGAGAGCTAGCTGATATGATGGACTGAAGGAAGGTTGGTATATTGTGTGTGCAAGAGACCAGATGGAAGGGGAGCAAGGCTAGGTGTATCGGAGGCGGGTTCAAATTGTTTTATCATGGTGTGGATGGGAGGAGAAATGGCATAGGCATTATCCTGAAGGAACAGTATGCTAAGAGTATTTTGGAGGTGAAAAGAGTGTCGGATAGAGTGATGTTTATGAAGCTGGAAATTGATGGTGTAATGATGAATGTTGCTAGTGCATATGCTCCACAAGTTGGGTGTGCGATGGATGAGAAAAAAAATTTTGGAGTGAGTTAGATGAAGTGGTGATGACTGTACCTAAGGGTGAGAGACTGGTGATTGGAGCAGATTTCAATGGGCATGTTGGTGAAGGGAACAGAGGGGATGAGGAAGTGATGGATAGGTATGGCGTTAAGCAAAGGAATGCAGAAGGTCAGATGGTAGTGGATTTTGCAAAAAGGATGGACATGGCTGTGTTGAATACATATTTTAACAAGAGGGAGGAACAGAGGGTGACAAACAAGAGTGGAGGAAGATGCAGACAGGTGGATTATATCTTATGTAGAAGGGCTAGTCTGAAGGAGATTGGAGACTGTAAAGTGGTGGCAGGGGAAAGTGTAGTTAGGCAGCATAGGATGGTGGTTTGTAGGATGACATTGGTGATCAAGAAGAGGAGGATGAGTGTGAGGGCAGCACCAATGATCAAATGGAAATTGAAAAATGGTAATTGTGAGGTGATGTTCAGGGAGGAGTTAAGACAGGCACTGGGTGGCAGTGAAGAGTTACCGAATAGCTGAGTAACTACAGCATAGCTAGTAAGAGAGATGGCTAGAAAGGTGCTTGGTGTGACATCTGGAAAGAGGAAGGAGGACAAGGAGACCTGGTAGTGGAATGAAGAAGTACAGGAGAGTATACAGAGAAAGAGGTTTGCGAAGAAGAAGTGGGATTGTCAGAGAGGTGAAGAAAGTAGAAGAGTATAAGGAGATGAGAGGTGCATGGCAAAGAGAGAAGTGGTGAAGGCTAAGGATAAGGCATATGATGAGTTGTATAAAAGGTTGGACAGTAAGGAGGGAGAAAAGGACCTGTGCCAATTGGCTAGACAGAGGGACCGAGCTAGTAAAGATGTGCAACAGGTAAGGGTGATAAAGGATAATGGGAGAAACGTGCTCACAAGCGAGGAGAGTGTGTTGAACAGATGGAAAGAGTACTTTGAGGGGCTGATGAATGAAGAGAATGAGAGGGAGAGAAGGTTGGATGATGTGCAGATAGTGAATCATGAAGTGCAGTGGATTAGCAAGGAGGAAGTAAGGATAGCTATGAAGTGGATGAAGAACGGAAAGGCTGTTGGTCCAGATGACATACCTGTGGAAGCATGGAGGTGTTTAGGTGAAATGGCAGTGGAGTTTTTAACTAGATTGTTTAATGAAATCTTGGATACTGAGAGGATGCCTGAGGAATGGAGAAAAAGTGTTTTTGTACCGATTTTTAAGAATAAGGATGATTTGCAGGGCTGTAGTAATTACAGAGGGATTAAATTGATCAGTCACAGCATGAAGTTATGGGAAAGAGTAGTAGAAGCTAGGTTAAGAAGGGATGTGATGATTAGTGATCAGTAGTATGGTTTCATGCCAGGAAAGAGCACTACAGATGCGATGTTTGCTTTGAGAGTGTTGATGGAGAAGTACAGAGAATGTCAGAAAGAGTTGCATTGTGTCTTTGTGGATTTACAGAAAGCATATGACAGGGTGCCTAGAGAGGAGTTGTGGTATTGTATGAGGAAGTCAGGAGTGTCAGAGAAGTATGTAAGAGTGGTACAGGACATGTATGAGGGTAGTGTGACAGCAGTGAGGTCTGCGGTGGCGGATGCATTTAAGGTGGAGGTGGGATTCCATTAAGGTTCAGCTCTGAGCCCTTTCTTATTTGTAATGGTGATGGACAGGTTGACAGATGAGATCAGACAGGAGTCTCCGTGGACTATGATGTTTGCAGATGACATTGTGATCTGTAGTGAGAGTAGGGAACATGTGGAGGAGACCCTGGAGAGGTGGAGATATGCTCTAGAGAGAAGAGGAATGAAGGTCAGCAGGACTAAGACAGAATATATGTGTGTGAATGAGAGGGAGGATAGAGGCATGTTGAGGATGCAGGGAGTAGAGGTGGAGGAGGTGGATGAGTTTAAATACTTGGGATCAACAGTTCAGAGTAATGGTGAGTGTGGAAGAGAGGTGAAGAAGAGAGTACAGGCAGGATGGAGTGGGTGGAGAAGAGTGTCAGGAGTGATTTGTGACAGAAGAGTACCAGTAAGAGTGAAAGGGAAGGTCTACAAGAGGGTAGTGAGACCAGCTATGTTATATGGGTTGGAGACAGTGGCATTGACAAAAAGGCAGGAGTCAGAGCTTGACATGGCAGAGCTGAAGATGTTAAGATTTGCACTGGGTGTGATGAGGATGGACAGGATTAGGAATAAGTATATTAGAGGGTCAACCCAGGTTGGAAGGTTTAGAGATAAAGCCAGAGAGGCAAGCTTATGTTGGTATGGACATGTGCTGAGGAGGGATGCAGAGTATATTGGGAAAAAGATGCTAAGGATGAAGCTGCCAGGTATCAGGAAAAGAGGAATGCCTAAAATAAGGTTTATGGATGTGGTGAGATAGGACATGCAGGTGGTTGGTGTGATAGAGCAAGATGCAGAGGACAGAAAGAAATGGAAACAGTTGATCTGCTGTGGCGACCCCTGACGGGAGCAGCCGAAAGAAGAAGAAGAAGAAGACTGTGGTATCATTCTGGGTGACGGTAGGATGCTGCTCAGGGCTAGGGCCATACCTGCCTGGGCTACATAATCAAAGAGCTCCTCCATGTCTCTTTTCATGTAGTCCAGGGAGGTACATCTCAGGTCATTCACACCCACATGTATAATGACAAAGTCATATTTGTACCTGTTGTTGAGGGACCTGAGTGCATGCGTTATGTGGCAGATCCTGGCACCTGACAGGCAACTGACTGTTACTTTCTCCTTATTCAACTTAGTGAGTGGGACACCAGTGTGCCTCACTATTGAGTCACCTATGACTAGTGTGTTGGACATGCTGTTTTGCCTTAGGGGCTTTGGCTGAGTGGCACACTGTTTAGGAGAGTTATGTGTCTTGTGTTGTGGTGGTTGAGTGCATTTCTGCCTTGGAGGCCTCTGCTGTTTAGGTAAATATTTATTGAGAGCCTACACGAAGGTGGGTCTGTGGTTTGTGATTTTATGTGAAGGCAGCGCTGGTGTATGTTCTGGAGGGCTATGTGTTCCATGTGGTATGGTGCAAATGTTGACCTTCTCCTCTTGACCAGCTATTCCGGTCTTGGCTGGAGAGTGTGTGGCTTCCAATTTGGATATATAAGTACCTCTCCCGCAAGTCTGAGTGTTGGGAGCTAAGAAGAGAGGGTTGTCAGTATACATGAGGCAGTTGCTACATTGCTTCAGGATGCCCAAGTTCACCAGGTTAATAGGAGAAAGCACAGGGAACTGACCTTTAGACATGCCTGGAGGGGTGGGGATTAGCAATAAGTTCTGGAGCTGTTTCCTTGTAGAGCATTTAGTGCTGGTAGCACTTTTGTGTACTACAATAATTGATACAAGAGGTCTGGTAAAGTGCCAGACTAATAAGCTAGTAAAAGTGCAGGAGAGGAGTGAACTAGCAGATCTAAGGGAAAAATTGAAGAGCAGACTTTTTGGCACCTCTCAGAAGCTTACAAACAGTTCTGGATACAGAAAAATCTGTATCTGGACTAGACTAGTTACAGGAAAGGTGTGAAATAAGCACAAACACGGGCTTTTAAACCAGAAAGTTGAAAGAGATGGAAAAACTGCCCAAACGGCCAATAAACTACAATTTCTGAGTCAGAAGCCACTCATCTTGTGGTAGATAGGCTACCTAGTGCTTACCACTCCCACTGATAAGCTAGAAAGCATCCCTCCAACACAGAAAGGCTCGGGGGGGGGGGGGTCAGAAGCTTACAAACAGTCCTGGATACAGAAAATCTGTATCTGGACTATACTAGTTACAGGAAAGACAGGAAACAAGCTTAGAACTTTTTTTTTTTTACAGAAAAGCAGCTAAAACAGCACTAAAAACAATTCAAATGCAGTGCAAGCTAGAATACTTGATTTGAAGCAATATTAAGGCAGCTTTGCACACTAATTAGCATTTCTAACTGCTACTAGTGTGTAAAACATAGTAAGTCAACTCTTTTTTTTTTTTTTTTTTTTTTTTTTTTTAATGAGAAAATTGGGGAGGTGGGGGGCCTGAAGTCCACAGCTGCCCCTGATGCTTTTACAATTACTGTTCTCCTTTGTCTCTCAAAAATGTGGGGGCCACACCGGGGATGAAATAACACCATGACACAACAGTGTAGGTAAAGGAAAAATTCCTTTCTCACAGTGTTACATAATCTTGGTGTAATAATTTCCATTGACTTAATATAGCAACATGATCCTACAACAAACAGCATATCCACATCTTTGTACTGGACACATTTGAGATTGCAAGACAGTACAAGAAAAGATTTTTTTAGTCGCATTGTTATGCCATTATTATGTTCTACACACATACAACTATTGAAATTGACAGTTTGATAAAGGGATCTCTTCTGAAAAACTGTTTACTAAAAGGGGACTCACTAATTCACTAATAGGGCTTATCTCATCTATGCATAGCTACATATAATTAAAAGTATTTCATTTTAAGCCATTTCACTGAAAGAAAAAACAATATGGCTATGTCACTGAACTGTCATTTTACAGAAAAGTAATGTTGTAGAATTACATTTCATATAAAACAAACTTCATATATCATAAAATAAACAAATACGGTGATTTTAGGGGCAAGCACAATTCACCCCACCTCTCATTTGGTGACTCACTCCCTTACCTTGCCATTACATAAATATAATAACTTCATGATCATATAACCATGGAAAAAATATATCCCCCCCACATCTGCGATCTGCGACCACATTTTCCATGATCGCAGAAACAGTTCATTTCCACCACAGATCTTACCACCTACTGTGATTTTTTTTTCTGAAACCCAGGGGGAATCAAGAGGCATCTGCATTCAGGAATGTGTGAAATTTTAATGATAATAAAGTGATGGGTTCACAGATAAAACAAAGCCTGTGTCTTTTCAATATGCTTCAAGAAATACAATAAAGGGTAGCTTCAGTTACTTTCTTATGCATACTGTTCTAATGGAATCAGTCCCTTCTAAGAGGATTCATTGTCTTTAACTGTTTAGAAGCCACATAAAGGAAAGGACCACAATAGTGTTCTTCAGCTTTTTTTTTGACAGAGATACTGTTTCCCCATCCTAACAAATGATCTTTTAAAAGCTCTGCTTTCCAACATAGCCTGAAAACCAATAAAAGCAAAGCCACTTTCTGTATATGTTTCTGGTGTCTAATTGTGCAAAAAGTGAAAGACATAGCAGCCATTTTAATATATTATAAAATGTGGTCAGAGGAAAGTGCACATTTACTCAGAGACAGGCAGAAATGAGTCAGCTTAACTTCGTCATGTTGTTTGGCAGCATATTTTTTTCTCTTTGCCCTGTAAATTCTAGAATGAATAGATAACTATATAAACCCACAAAAAATAAATATTATCTATGAAGAAAGTCTATCCGGCATGCTGAGTTGGAGTGTAGTAACTATAGCAGCAGTAGGAACTGCATGAAGCAGTCATTGTTTATTTTTATTTGTATACCACTGAACCAAATCAACCCTATCTGGTTAAGTGATTTACTCAGAGTAACACAGTAAGCAAATGGAGGCATAGGGAATGAAAACCTGGACCACAGGAATCTTCTCATTAACAGAATATAGTATTATTCCTTCACTAATTTGATAGGCTTGTTAAAGCCCTACATAAAAGTTCAGTTGGTCTACCATTTTCTGGTTTGTTGAATTAAGTGTTAGCATGCACAAACACGCACATACACACACACACACACACACACACACACACACACACACACACACACACACACACACACGTACATGTGTAGGTACAGACTCACACATTCACACATCATAGTTCTCAGTATCTTATCTCCAGAATCATGGACAAATATAGAAATATGCAGGGACACTTTTTAAAGTATTTGTATTATTTACTTGTGAAGTTGACAAAATAAGAGACTGTGAATTAACATGTGTTTTCTGATGTATAAGAAGTCAATAACTTTAATTATACAGTAAAAGATATTACTATCCAGAAACGGGCATGCTGGTCCATTGTAAAGCCAACATAAATGAACAGAAAGGAATAGCACAGGAAAATGGTAAATCAAGGGTATTGTGAATGATAGTCATTTAATCTAACAAGCCATGGTATTCCTTAGATTGCAGATGTACAGTTGTCTTGCCATGTGGTGTTATTTTATCTAGTTTCTTGCTTCAGTGATCATGGGTTCTATTGTTAAGGGATGTCTGTATTACAACAGACGGGATGATATTGGGGAGGGAAAAAAATATTGAGAAACAACAAAGAAAGAACATGGCCCTCTGCAAAAATACAGACAATATGGAAAGTTTCTGTTTTTAAGTAGGCTGAAATGAAATTCAACTAAAAAAATATTGTAATGTGGTATTCTCTTCTCCAGATGTGGCAAAAGATCAAAGCATGAATTCAGGTGAATAGTTGAAGGTCAGGCAGATGCACAATAGTAATAGGCAAGTTCACAATGATAAATATACTGATCCTAATCTATGGACTGAGAAAATACTTAATTTACTGATGCACAGTCACGGAACTTAATTATGGTCTCAGGTAATACAATAGTCATGTGAATAAAATACTTAAATGATCATATGAATAATGGGGTTGGCAATACTGATGGGACTCCACCTAGATCAGGGCCCTAGGCAGCTGCCTAGGGAGTTTTCTGCTAGATCCATCTTGGACAGTATCTTGCTAAAAGAGTCTCTCACGGCTCCATTCTTGCTCCTCTACTTTTCTCCATTTACATTAATAAACTCCTGCTTGATTTCCCTCACCTTCTTAATCTTACTGTACATAAATGATGTAGTATAATACAATGCCAATCATTTATCACCTGCCCTACAGCAAGATCAGTAAGCATATTTCGTATCACTTGTAAATTGGCTCAACAAAAAAAAAGATAATAGTCAAGTCATTCAAAACTAAAACAGTGCTATTCAGAAACTCTATAAACACCATAGAAATCCCAACAGTCTTCTTAACCATGACCACTTTAATAACTGCAGTAAAAAAGTCAACTGCTTCAAAGTAGTGAGTGTCTAATTTGCCTCGCTACCTCATTTAACTTCCTGCTGTCTGTGATTAATACACAGAAAAAAAATAAACTCCCTTCTCTTTTGGTTCAATAAAATCTCTCCTTTTCTCTCCAGGAAGATCAGGAATGCCATAGGCAAACGCCTCCTATTTACTCAAGTAGAATACAGCCTCCCATAATGTCAGCTACCACCAAAAGAAATGCCTCCACCATTCAAATAATTTCAAATTCCATCACAGTCTCCCTAAGGCAGATGAAATAAACAATGTCATTTATTCCTAATAAATGTGAAAAAGCAATATTTAAAGCAGGAAATCTGAAGCACCAATAAAATATCAGCCTGGGATGGAAAGTGATATAAAGGAACTTGAACAGCAGGGTGTGCATATAAATATTTGACAATTCATGATGGATCAACTATAAAACATGAACAAATACGAACAAAACTCCATAAGGATTATTTTAGAAGACTAAAATTAATTACTGAAAACAGCAGTGACATCTATAAACAAAGTCCAAGCAATAAACCAATTTGCTCTTCCTGTTCTAACTTACAGTTTTGGGAGATTGACTGGCCTCAGAAGGTATTGAGTCAGTTGGACAGAAACGCAAGAAAAATGTTTCATGCTTATCAAATGATATACAAAAATCAGTGTATACCATAATTATGTATTCCTCATTCTGAAGGAGGTAGTGGCCTCCGCAAAACTAATTATAGATCTGTAGTTGTTCGACTACATTCATACCTGCTGACTTCACCATCTACAAACATAGTGAAAGTTTTAAAACATGAGGAGAACAAGTATAAGATGACTTCCATGCTTAGTTTAGCAGAACCACATTAGTGTCAAGCAGGAAGGGAACTGTAACAAGTAGACAAAAATCAAGCAGCAACTGAACGTGCCAGAAAACAAAAGATAGAATAAAAGGACAAGGAACAGATGAGAAGGTAAGTAATGCTGAAAAGGCATGTGTAGTAGTTAGTCCAAAAATTTCCTAGAACAACCTCATGTTGATCAGGATCTGATGCAGAAATGGTTATGGAGAGGTGTATTTAAACCAAAAGACAAAAGGTTAATACTGGAGACCCATGATGGTGAACTACATACACATTGGTTTGACCATGTGAGAGAAACAGGCAAATGCATGTTTTTGTATAACTGAACTGGAAAAGGGGAAACATCTTATTGCTGGCTGTGATACACTAATGGCAGAGGGCCTGTGCACTGAAAGGCATAAAGCATTGAAGATTGTACAAACATTACAATACTGAAGTAGCTCAGAATCATTGGAAACATGTGCCACAAAGCATTTAGATGAAGATGAAGTTTATATCACATATAATCACCCATCATGAACAGATCAAAAAATTAAATGTGAGAAAACCAAATACAGTAGTCTAGAAAAAGAAGAGAAAATTAGCTTTGATCAGTGAAATTTCTACACCCAGTGATTACAGGGTATAATATAAAAAGAGACACAAAGTCATAGAATACCTGGATTTGTAGGCAGAAATCAGGGCAATGTGGAAGAAGGACACCTAAACAGTTCCAACTGTGGGAGCAATGGGTCTCCTATGAAAGAATTTACAGTCATATTTAGATATGCTACAGATACATGTAACTCCATATGAATTACAGAAGGAGTCAATTCTGGGTAACTTGTGTATGCTGCAAAAACAACTTGTAGCTAACATTAAAGATTGAAATAATAATAATTTCATGAACTTTAATTATACTATGACTTAAGAATGGGGTCCATTCCTGTCATGGTACTAGAAACCCAAAATGCTTGCAGAAATTAAATCAACAGGAACACATTTGCCTATCACTAGAGAAAGTCATTTGACTTCCCAGCCAGCAATGGTCCAACATTCTTCTTGGATCTCAGCTTTGCAAGCTCCTCAGGCAAGAATACTGAGCATATCTGGTCTCTAGCTTGTTTGGGTAAGCTTCAATATGCAACCTCTGAAGTCACAATCACTTTGGACCTTTTTTGTAAACTCCCAGAACTAGACTTTATTGAAGTGATCACTCCTTCTCCATTTTTGGCCCCAAGCTCTGGGAACCTCTCCCCTCCCATTTCAAAGACCCTTCAACTTACTTCACTTTTCACTCACAATAGAAAGATCATCTCAAGTCCCAGTTAAGTGTGCAAATGCTTTCCCTTAGGTCACATTATCTAATCTCTCAATTCTACCTATCACCTCCTGACATTTCCCTCTCACTTATTCTCCTGTATATTTAGTTCTTCATTACAGCTCCAGTTTCTGATTTCTATGGACTATCTACTCATTTGCAAATATTATAAATATGTGACCTCTAAGCGCTTGCTGTCTTTTAATTTGTATCTCAAACTCTCTTTCTTTCTTGTAGATCTCCTAAGTCTAATAAGTCTAGGCCATTATTCATTTGTAACTGTTTTATAGATATTCATGTATAGATATATAGATATATAGATATAGATATAGATATAGATTAGATATAGATATAGATTCACATATACATACAGATATAGCCGAACTTTATTTACTCCATTTTGAGTTGTAACTCATAGTTTTGTTTACCTTTGTAACTCTGCTTGCTTAACTTTCCTGTTTTGTTTTACTACTTCTGTAACATACTATTCATGTCTCCTGGCTGAGACTAATGTTGGTCCACTGGAATCTGTTTCTATGGGTCAGTTATCTCTTGGAAAGCCTTCTGTCTGCCACAACTAATAACTAAAGTTATATCTTCCAGATCAAAAGAAGACATAGTTGCTCAACAAATTTCTCCTCATTAGGCCCATAATAAATATAATGCCTGATTCGGCATTTAAATATCAATGCACACATTCTAACTTCAGATATTTCAGTGGGATGTAATCTCGGAAATCTGAAATGCATCCTTCATAAATTACCCTGAGAAACTGAAAGCCATATCACTTTTCTCCATCTCTAAAAGATTCCTACATGGCAACTTTTTAGATTATAGGGATGTGAAATACCCTGCCTGGTTTAACCTGTAATACAGCCATAAAATTAGTAATACCAAAAACATTTTTCTACAGTCCATTACATATTCATAAAACTGGTAATAATTCAAACTCTCAGTCAAAGGGTCTAAAGAAATATTAATACTGGTACGAGAGATATTCTCTCAAAAATCTCTTACCTATGGAATAAAAGTTTCACCCATGCTAGCTCCATAATTCTATTCAAAATAAACTTTAATGAGTGGATGGGAAGCCATAAATTAAATCCATGTCTGTCCTCTGTTGCATTTATAGACAAGGGGAACAAATAATGGAGGTTTGCAGCTAGGCACCTAATGATCTACTGGGTCAAATTCCTAGTTAGAACCTTAGATCCTATGAACAAATAAAAAAAAAATATCCAGGGTATTCTGAATGTAAAAAGGTTATTGCTGACATCATATCTGGCAAAATGAGTGCATCATCAAATGTATAGCCAAACTGGAAGCAAAGCTCTCTTTACCCAAGACTGGACTAGACAGTCAAGAGGAGAAGATAAACACTTGCACCTCACTACACTCATCACATAGTCCCTCAAAACCTACACCACCAAAACACACACATAGACACACGAAACACACACCTACATTCACGGAGGCTCTCAATAAAAATCTACCCAAACAACAGGGACCTCCAAAGCAGAAACACAAGCAACCTCCACCCCCCAATACAACCCAAATGACACATAGCCCACAAAATCAGTGTGCCACTCAACCACAGCCCTTAAGGCATAACAACGTACCCAACACTCTAGTCATAGGTGACTATAGTCAGGCACAATGATGTTCCACTCACCAGATAAAACAAGGAGAAAGTTACTGTCAGCTGCCTGTCGGGCGCCAGGATCTGCCATATAATGCCACTCCACAACAAGTACAAATATGACTGTCATTGCCCATGTTGGTGTGAATGACCTGAGATGTACCTCCCTGGACTACATGAAAAGAGACATGGAGGAGCTGTCCGATCTTGTAGCCCAGGCAGGTATGACCCTAGCCCTGAGAAGCATCCTGCCATCATCCAGAATGATACCACAGTACAATGACAAAATGATTGACTTCAACAGTTGGCTAAGCTTCTGGTGTCATTCTAAGGGGATTCAGTATCTGTCTGCCTGGGATGACATGATCAACAAACCACGATGCTTTGCCAGAGATGGCCTGCACCTGTCGCCCCTGGGATTCTGGATACTGGCTAAGGCTCTTGCCACCCCTATAATGCCTTTTTTAGGCAAGGTTCAAATGACAAATTCACCACTGTAACAGGTACAAGCAAGCCAAATCTGAGGGTAATGCTACTCAATGCTAGAAGTCTGAACCTCAAAATGCACTCACTCGAGGCATTCCATTAAAATGGAGCACATCAACATCTGTGCAGTGACAGAGACCTGGTTCAAGGCTCCAGAGAGCACCCCTGCATTACCAGGCTATAATTCATACCACACCTTTCAGCCACTTAACCTGGACTGAAACACTAAAGGTGGAGGCGTGTCCGTATTCATTAAGGATATCCACACCTCCAGGCTAGTTGCTCAGAATAATGCATCCGAGATTATCCAAGTGCAACTAACTCTGGGTAAGACAGCAGTCCAAATTGTAGCTTGCTACAGATCCCCCACCATGTCCCAGGATTCCCACTCCCACTGGAAAATATTAGGATACAACCCAACATCTTAATAATGGGTGATTTCAACTACCCCACCATTAACTGGATAAACTACTCATGTACCAACTCTTGTGCTCAACGTTTTCTGGAATTCATAAATTCCAATGCCTTAGATCAACTTATCCACACCCCCACCAGGGGCAGCAATATCCTAGACCTTGTCATTACCAACATGGGCAACCGGTGTTCCACACCAGAGGTCAATTCCTCGTTGGTCAGATCAAACCACAAGCTAATCACCCTAGACATCCACATCCCACCCACACTCCCCATTAGGGAAAACACCGTAAAAAATTTCTCCAAAGCCAACTTCTTAAGACACAAGTGGCAAACTTCACGACACCCATGCTGAAAGACAATAGAGGTACGACTGCTGAATCCTACACAAATGCACTTTATAAGCACTTACACGAGTGCATGGATCATGCAATCCCTAACAGAACCAAGATGCTATCTTCCAAAAAAAGGAAGCCAATCTGGTGGTCCCCTGCCATAAACAAACTTTACCACAGAAGAAAGAAACTGTTGCAAAAAAGAGTAAAATCTCATGATTGGAGGAACTCCCTGGTCAACCTCAGTAAGAAGCTGAGATCCCTCATAAAATAATCCAAAGCTAGTTTCGAAAACAAAATCACCACTGATTCTAAAGACAAACACAAAGCATTCTATAGCGATGTCAAGAATCTCAATGACAACACTCGGATCTGCTCTGAGTTACAGCACAATGGCACTAAATATACAGAACCAACTGATATTGCCAACATCCTGGAAGATAGGTTCAGTGCTAACTTTATACCCTCTCATCCCCTAAGGGGCCCATCTCTATACCGGAAGAATACAAAGTTCCTGCAATCACGGCTGTACAGGTAAAAAAACACTCTCCAAAGCCAAGAACACAGCATCCATGGGACCTGACAACATCCTAGGCTGCATTCTACATGAATTACAGAACGAACTGGCACCCCACCTAAGTACCATGTTCAAGTCATAGCCTCACTTCAGGCTTTGTGCCCACTGAATGGCGCACAGCAATGGTTATCCTACTTCACAAAGAGGGAGCCACCATGGACCCCAGGAGCTACCGCCCCATTAGCTTGATGAGCCTGGTCTGCAAGGCTATGGAATGTATCATCATGGAACATATAAACAGTGACATTGGTAATCTCCAAACTCTGGACCCTACCCAGTTTGGGTTTGTAAAAGGCAGATCATGTCTCCTAAACCTGATAGACATCTTTGAAGCAGTCACCAAAGCTGTAGATGAGGGTAAGGTGGTTCACACAGCCTGTCTAGATCTTGCCAAGGCTTTCAACACCATCTCCCACTCTGGAATTATAGATAAACTTACTAAACTAGGTATAAATCTCTATGTCACAAGATGGGTTGCCAACTGGCTCACTGACAGAACCCACACTATGAATGTAGCAGACCCCAAATCCAACTTCAGACCAGTGACAAGTGGTGTACCACAGGGTTCAGTCCTGGCTCCTCTCCTGTTTGGTATCTACTTTTCTGAAGTACAGGCTAAGACAGAAGGTCTTTGGCTAATGAACTTCGCAGATGACTGCAAACTAGGAGCCATAATAAAAACTCCTAATGATGTGGACATCCTACAAAAGGGCCTCACTGAGACAGATGCTTGGTGTCAAAGCCAAGGCCTCAAGCTCAATGCCAAAAAGTTTATTGTCATCCCTTTTGGTAAAAACTCTGTACCCATGAACTACCACATAGGTGGTAGTCTACTTAACACTGAAAGTGTGATAGGAGACCTTGGGACACAGGTGGACAGCAGTCTCTCCTTTGATAATCACATCGCCACAGTAGTCAGGAAATCCTTCTACATGGCACACCTCATCACAAAAGGTTTTTCATCCAGGAAAAAAGAGGTCATTGTTCCCCTCTACTCATCACTCATTAGACCCATTATAGAGTATAACACACCGTTTGGTATGTACCTCACAAGGCATCTACAACAACTGGAAAGGCAGCAGAAAAACCTCACAAAGAGGATTAACAGCTTCAAACAGAAGCCCTATGCAGACCATCTCAAAAAAATCCAGCCTTACTCCGTCACATATCGCCTACTCAGAGGCGATCTCTGCCTAACATACAAAGCTATGTCAAACCCAGAGCTGTTGGACATGCTCCACTTACAGAAATCCCAATCCATCCGAGCTACATGCTCTAGGGACTTAAACCTTGTCACCACAATAAACAGAACATGCTGGAGGGATAGATTCCTGTCCCAGAGACTTCCCATACTCTGGAACAAACTACCTATCTATATCAAACAAAGCTCCTGATTAGCACTCTTCAAGAAAAATCTTGATGATTGAATGGGAGATAGTAAATTTACCCTGGGGATCACTTCTGCGGCTCTGCTCAACAGGGGCACAGGAAAATAATTTTCTTGGGTGGCGAAAGCCAGGGTACCCTTTGGCTAGGCTTATATAGGCCCTAGGGCCAATAGCCTAGTACCTATCTATGAACCTATAAACCTATAGAATGTTCATAAGAGTAAACCACAAAACACTGACCATTTTAGAGCTTATCTAAACAATCCTGCATTGGTATGAAATTGACTGTGCAGTAGCTTAGTAACGGAAGTTTTTATTTGAATTTATATTTTATTTTTTACATATTGTTTTTCACTGTTTGTAGTAAGGAAAGGATAGCTTGCAGACAAGAAGATTTACTTTGATTATTATTTTGTTGTTTTACTTTTAATTTTCATTGTTAGTTGTTAGAAAAGGATAGGTTACAGATGGGCAAACTCTAGTCATCTCAAGAGGACTAGTCAACTACAAATTCTGACAGATTTCAGAAATGATAATCCAGAGCTTGTCTAAATAATCCTGTCTTTGTTATTTATTGATCTTTACTGTCAAAAACAGATGTTCTTTGTGTTTCACTGTTACAGTCATCACATTTGGGTTAATCTGCTGGCAGGTTGCCCTCAGTCAGCAAAGTCTTGGGTCCTGCATCAGTTGCTGTCTCCTCTTCCATGACGTCAGGTCGTCAGGGGTATAAAACAAGCAGCCAATGCTATTTTCTTTAGTCTTTCTTGCTGCGCGGTGCCTGAAGCAGAAGCATTTTGCAAGTGCCGGTCAGCCGACTCCTGAAATATTCGAGTTCGAGTTTCAGAACCGAAGTCTTCACTAAAGCTAAGTACCCCGTTGGGGAAACTTTTTTCTTGCTCCATACTGATGTCAGAAAAAGTTAATAATTGTATTACTTGTGGGAAGCAAATACCTCATAAGGATTTCCTTTTATACTGTATCCCTTGCCTAGGCCCTGATCACAACGTGCCTGGCTGTCGGTTTTGTGCTAGATTTAACCAACGCATTATTAAGCGTCGGTATATTTCTGCCTCAAAATATTTTGGAAACCGATTTAACTACCCAGAAATGTTGTTGGATAACAATCCGACTACCGGAGTACATAAAAAATGCAAAGAAAAGGACAGAGATAGACAGTCAAGGTCCAAAACCGATGACGAAGCTTCTCCTAAGCCAGTCGCCAGTTCGCCGGTACTCAGTGAGGTGCTTTTGCAGCCCCTGACACCCACTACATTCGAGTCGCAGACCCCTACCAAGACCCATGTGGAGTCCAGCACACCGCAAGATACTCAAAGTATTGGACCCACGAATGTATCTCCCTCGGATGTGTCAAGAGACACTGAGCAGGCACTGGCTTCTGAGGGTGTATTCAGGCCTCAACATTTTTATATCAAACCGACGACAGCTGCAAAATCAAAGACAAAAACAACTTCTAAAGCTAAAAAATAGATGTATGAGCCAAGTGCACAGGCTGCTATGCCTAAAAAAACAGATGATCAAAATGACTGAAGACCTTATTACCTTGATCAGGGGTTCCCAACCCCCTCCTGATAAGAGGACTAGGCAAGACACTGATTATGAATCTTTAGATCAGGTTTCTATTTTTTCTGATCCCTCTTCTGATCAGGAATTATCTATACCTCCCTATGAGGATTCTGATGCAGAGGAGTCTATCCCATCTGCATCACCTCCTGAGGATTATTAATTTGGAGAAACCTTGCATACTTTGAGAGAGCATTTTCACTGGGAGAGTCAAGATTTCTCAGTATCAAAAAAAGGCTCAGGGATTTCCTTCTTCTCCCTCAGCACAGGCCTTTAGCCATACCCACTGTTTTAGACATTGTGGATGATGTGTTTTCGGAGTCAAGCTTGACCCCTGACTCCTTACCTCCAGCTACCAGCAAGCTTGACAGATATTACAGGGTCCCTGACTCACACAAAGTTTTATCCAGAAACCCTGCTGCTGATCCTGAAACTATTTCACAGGGTTGAAAGGGAGTTAAGGCCTCAACAGCAAAAAATCCTACCCCCTCTGACAGAGATTCAAGGGCACTGGATAGATGGGGAAAGAAGGTTTATACATCTGCAACATTGGCAATTAGGGCCTTAACCTGCCAGTTTCATATGCTCAAGTATCAACAACATGTTATGAGATTGCTGAAATAGAAAATTATGCTGATTTCTGAATGTGCAGAAAATAAAGAATTGCATGAATTATTGCATGCAGCTGAACAAGTTGGAAAGCATACTTTGCAATGTGGTTTTGATTCTTTAGAGGCCTCTTGCAGGGCTGCAGTTACTGGATCTGTGATTAGGAGACATACCTGGCTAAAAGAGCAACATTTGCCTGATCATGTTAAAGCTAAATTACTGGATGCTCTTTACAGCATGATGCTCTGTTTGGTTTTAAGGCAGAAGAGGTTTTAAAGAAAATGGAAGACAAAGCTAAGTCTATACAAACTGTAAAAGACTTCTTACAAGTGCAGCCACCAAGATTCAGTAGACACTGGCCTACAAAAAATTGATCCTTTCCTGTGTCAAATCCAGACACCCTAAGGGTTCCATATACCAGGCACAAGATTCTTACAGGTCAAAGCTATGAGGTGCGTCTACCTTCAAATCTGGAGGAAATAAAGTGCAACCCTACAGAAAACAGCCCCAATGACTTCTCGCTGCCTTCACCAAGCACTTACCTTTTGCCAGCACCCTTAGGGGGAAAATTAGCACTTTTTGCTCAAAATTGGCAGTTAATAACCCAGGACAAGTGGGTGCTAAACATAGTATCACAGGGATACAAATTCCATTTCCATACTCTGCCAATGACAAACGGTTGGCCGAATCTGCCAAAAAATCAATGGGCAGAGGCACAGAAACAGGTTACGTCTCTCATGGATATGGGAGCCATTCAGTCAGTACCAGAACAGGAAAAAGGACAAGGTTTTTACTCAAGACTGTTCTTGGTACCCAGAAAGGACAAGGCCTGGCAGCCAATACTGGATTTATCAATTTTGAACACATACCTGGACATTCCAAAATTTAAAATGCTGACTTTGCAGCAGCTTTTTCCCATGCTGGGCAAGAATGCTTGGCTGGTGACATTAGACCTAAAGGAGGCATACCTTGCATGTCCCAGTAAGGGAATTGTGCAGAAGATACCTCAGTTTTAAGGCTGGCTTAATGCATTACCAATTCTCTGTACTGCCCTTTGGCTTATCTACTGTGCCCAGGATCTTTACAAAGTGCCTGGCACCAGTAATTGCTTTTTGCAGACAAAGAAGTATACAAATATATCCTTACTTGGACGACTGTCTCATTCAAGCAGAGACCAAGAACATTCTTCTTCAACACCTGGCATTTGTGAAAAGACTTCTAACATGCCTAGGGTACACAATAAATGAAAAGAAATCCAAACTGGTACCCTCTCAAAAGATAACATTCCTGGGTGCAAGCTTGAATACAACTGCCCAGATGGCTTACCTCACGCCAGGCAAACAAAGGCAACTGACTGCTTACTTCAAACTGATGGCAACAAAAACCCAGTTATCTGCAAGACAAACTCTGCAGGCTTTGTGCTTCATGGCATCCTGCATCCTACTGATTCCACATGCAAGACTGCATATGAGGAAACTTCAATGGTACCTAAAAAGTTTATGGAGTCAACAGTGTCACAGTCTGGAAACAATGATTCCTCTCATTCCCTGCCTAAAACAGGAGTTTCTATGGTGGGCAAAGGCATGTCACCAAAACATGGGATGGGCCTTCACTCTACCCCCTGCCAGCCAAACCTTAACAACAGATGCGTCAGATTATGCATGGGGGGCCCACCTGACGGGGAGATGCATTCAGGGCATATGGACCCCAAAACAAATGCATCTGCTTATCAACCAAAAAGAGATGCTAGCTGTTCAAAATGCCCTGACAGCCTTCAAGGACTTACTTCATCCAGGACAACTACTGATAAAGACGGACAACACCATGGTTATGTGGTATATAAACAAGCAGGGGGGCACGCACTCATACCCCCTTTGCAGATTAGCCATGTCACTGCGGGACACAGCTTTGACTTACCAAATACATCTTCAAGCTCAATTCCTACCAGGAAAACAAAATACTCTGGCAGATGATTTAAGCAGAAACCTTATGGACCGTCACGAGTGGAAACTAGATCCACAAGTCTTCAGCATGATAACAAAGAAATGGGGGAGCCCAGACATAGATCTATTTGCCTCTCCTCAAAATTATCAATAGAAAAGATTCTGCACAAGGACTTATCACAGACAAGCATGGAAAGTGGAAGCCCTATCCTTCAGCTGGAAAAACCTATCAGTTTACACCTTTCCTCTTCTGCCTTTTCTTCCCAGGGTCCTACTAAAAGTCAGACAAGAGAAACCAAAGATGATACTAATTGCCCCGGACTGGCCCCGCCAATACTGGTACCCAATCCTATGGAACTTGTCTCAATACCCAGCTTGGACCTTACCTCAAAGACCTCAACTACTGTTCCAGCAAAACAATCAGATCCTGCACAGTCAACTCCAAACACTGAACCTGGCAGCATGGCTAATCATGTAGTTATGCAAACAACACCACTCAGTAAAGCTGTGATGGATGTCATTTTGGAAGCCAGAAGGCCTAGTACTAGAAAATCTTATGCTGATAAATGAAAGAGATTCTGTGCTTGGAATCAAGCACAAGGAACTGATACAGCAGAACCAAATATTCCTCAGATATTACAATACTTGACTGAGATGCTTGACAAAGGTCTATCTTTCTCATCAATTAAAATCCATGCCTCTGCCATTTCAGCTCATTACAATACAGAGCCACCAATCTTTTCTCATCCTTTACTAAAGCAGTATCTTAGAGGAGCCAAAAATTTAAGGCCTCCCAGAAAATCACCAATACCTGCATGAGACCTCAATTATGTGTTGGAAAAGCTCACCCTGCCTCCATTTGAACCAACTGCTACTGTGAAAATAAAGTTCTTATCATGGAAAACAGCTCTGCTCCTAGCAATTACTTCAGCAAGATGAGTCTCAGAGCTACAGACCCTCATGGCTGTGGAGCCTTTTATCATATTTTACCCAGACAGGGTGTCTCTGAGGACCAATCCTTCATTTATGCCTAAGGTGGTTTCCAGTGTGGCTCTTAACCAAACTATTCATCTGCCAACCTTTTATCTAAATCCGCAGAACAAGGGGGAGAGAATTCTGCATTCTTTGGATGTACACAGACAGCTAAGATTCTACTTGAGCAGAACTAAAGCTCTAAGAAAAGCTGAACAATTACTAGTGACCTATGCTGCCGAATCAGAAGGAAAGGCTATTTCAAAGCAGACTATTTCAAAGTGGATAAGCCACTGCATTAGTTTCTGCTACTTACACCATGGCAAACCGGTGCCCAAGGGCATCAGATCTCATTCCATCAGAGCTGCAGCTACATCAGCAACCTTTCTCAGAGGAGTACCAACCAAAGACATTCTAGAGGCTGCTACTTGGAGTTTTGTTCACACCTTTACCAAGCATTATCATTTGCCTCTCTACTCTAAGTCCAGGGCAGGCTTTGCCACTGCAGTTCTGCAGGCCCTTATAGCCGCACCTAATGCTGTTTAGCTCCAGCCTCCCATCCATAGCTTTGGGATTCTACCCAAATGTGATGACTGCAACAGTGAAACATGAAGAACATAGTACAGTTGTGTACACTTACCATAAATGTAGATGTTCGAGTGTATTCACTGTTGCAGTCGAGGTTACCCGCCCGCCATCCCCCTTTCATTCTGGAGTTTATCTTTCCTTCTCTATCTTCTACAACCTAGGTGGTGTATTTGCTTGTAGATGAGGGTAAAGTTTGTATTGATTCATGTATATATAGTTTATACATATATATTTTTGCTACCTTTTTGGGGGCACCTGACATCTGGGGCAAGAAAAACTAAAGAAAATGGCGTTGACTGCTTGTTTTATACCTCTGACGACCTGACGTCATGGAAGATGAGACAGCAACCGATGCAGGACCCAAGACTTTGGAATTCAGGCTGACTGAGGGCAACCTGCCAGCAGATTACCCCAAATGTGATGACTGCAACAGTGAATACACTCGAACATATACATTTATGGTAAGTGTACACAGCTGTACTATGCCACTATGAGACATAGTAATCAGAAACTACTGCTCACATTTATGCATGAAGTAAAGGAATCCCAGCTTTTGTGTGACTTTCAAAACATGTACAGTCAGAGAAACAATTTGCTGTACTTAATTTAATATTTAATCATGTATTGAGAGAGAAAACCGTATTAAAAAGTATATGAGAAAAACAACACTGAGGCGAAACTGTTGTTAAGTGCTTTTTTTCTGTAATGCTGTCAGAACTACTACAGAATTGATACAGTTAAGAAAAACTGTAAACTAAAGATTTAAACTGTGCACATTAATAGAATGTGTGATGTAAATGCCATAAACTAACTGACAAGGAAACTACCCTATAAGAATGCTTAAAAAAAAAAATTTGTGAGTCTATCGAAAGTCTGAGAACAAACAGCTATAAGTACAGTAGCTCACTGGTGATTGCAGGGTGTGGTTAAACAAGTTCAGGCTAGCCATCTCAATGCACACTTTAGATTCAAATTCTCATTGCGACCCGGTGTCAAATTCCAATTTCTTGTTTTAGAACAAGTAGGACAGTTTTTTGGGGACTTTGACACATTACTTATATGTAGTTTCCTTGTCAGTTAGTTTATGACATTTACATCACGCATTCTATTAATTTGCAGAGTTTAAATCTTTAGTTTACAGTTTTTCTTAACTGTATTAGTTCTGAAGAAGTTCTGACAGCATTATAGAAAGAAAGCGCTTAACAACAGTTTCGCCTCAGTGTTGTTTTTCCTCATATATTTTTTAATACGGTTTCCTCTCATAATAGTTGTTTCTTTTCTTTGTTATTAATTGTTTTACTTTAGTTGTATATTGTTTGTGTGACTTTTCTCTTAGAGGTTGATTTAAGTTATCTTTAAATTCTGTGGTAGCTGATTTTGATTATTCATTTCTTTAATAATTTTTTATTTATTTGCAGCTGAATGTTGATTCCTTAAAAGAGTATGCCGTTAGTGATTTGCTAAAAAACAAATATCCTGCACAGTGTAATAAATGCTATGTTTATTTAAAAGTAACACCTGATAACACTGGTGATCTGTGTTCCTCATGTCAAAAATTGGATGATTTGCTTACCTTTATGCATAGTAAATCTAGAGTTACTGATGATGATTGCACCTGTACAATTGATACGGCTTGGAGAACTTTTGTTATACATAGTAATGACTGGAGTGAGGAGATAAATGTTAGGCAAAGAGGAAATAGAGCACATTTAGGACAGGATGTGTCTGGTGTTTGTAAAAATCACTCAATCCCTATGAAACAAGACAACACCACTGAAACTTTGGAATTCTGGATACAAGTATTCAGCAATCTGAGAATTCAGAATGTATCAAAGGAAATAAAACAAATAAAAATGGAGAAGTTCACAACAAATAACAATGAAGAAAAAACCTGATAGATGTCTGTAAACCAAAAGGGAATACGCACTAAAACGGTTATGCAACACACAGATTACAGGGAATGATAACATTTTTTCTATCAGAAAACCTGCAGTCTACAGAAAAATGCACATTTTTTCCTAAAAAAAAGGTAGAAAAAAGAGGCAAGGGCAGGTGAAAAGGAAGAAATCAAAAACATGGAGGTATTGCAGATTACTCTAAAAAAAGAGGATAAAGATGGACATGAATAATATAGCTCAAACTGTGGATGTACAAAGCCAGCTGGATGAGAACTGTATGTTTGCAAATTTAATAAGCAACAAAAACAGTGGGATAAAAAGACTAATGGTGATGAAGATCATTCCTTTGTAACAACTGATGGAGAAGATATTACTGAATTAGAAGTTGAAGATTCCTCAGACATGATCAGGAAAGATATTCTTGTAACTGGAGATTCAATTATTAAAGGAATTGATACTTACATCTATAGATACGATAACGAACATCCAATAGGGTTATGCTTTCCATGAGCTAAAATAGAGTATGTGATGCAAGCCTTCTCTAGAGCACCTTAAAGGGGCACTATCTCGTTACTGAAATTGCATATCTGCCTCGGATCAAAGCTGAAACACTGTCACTCAATTAGATAATCACCTCCCTTTTTGTGACATCACTCACAACTTTCTAACAATCCCACCCACAGCATTTCTAGGATGATTTCTGACAATTCCACGGCGGTTTTCATTCCCCTGCTAGAACCAACAGTGCTCAAATTCATTCTGATACGTGTTCTATACCTTTTTAGTAAAGTAAATATATTAATGGTAAAGATGGCATTGGTACAGTAATAGGAGTGACGCTCTTTCTGATGAGTCTTTTTTTTCTAATTCAGTCTCTAAATTTAAAACAGAATCATAGTTTCCGGTCACTGACCTTACTTTACTTGATTACAATCAATTCAAAGTGCACAGGAGTACAATCAGCAATTGGAAACTACAATTTCATTTTTAATTTTACATACCAACTAAAATGAGGTCGGGAAGTCATCTGGGGTTTTTAGTTCCTGTAGTTCCCAATACCATGATTATTAGAATACCACTCAATGTCCAGAATTTTTGTAATGTTTTCTGTTACAACTTTTTTTATGCCCCATATAGAAGTCGTGGTTTTCTGTTAAGGATTACAGTCATTAAATAACAGACTTTTGTGTTTTAGATTGCATATTTTTCATAAAATCTACAGCAACTGCACTGTATGTTTTTCTAGCAACTTTCTAAACTTATAAGAGCAATATTCTGTGTATGAATTTGGATTTTTGTCCCTTTTTATTTTTGGCTTTGCCTAGAATACTAGCACTAAGATGCTGAAAGTTGTATTTTTCAACAAATGCAGCAGCTTTCAGCAGCCTCAACAATAGTCATAGTTCCACTATGTCTCGGTGCTTTCTCGACACTAGCGCTTGCTTGAAAGAAAAGCAAAGTAAAGCAGAGAGTGTAAATTGTTTTGAATATGGACTGTACAAAAAAAACATTAATGTATACAGTGCACGAGGAAGGTGTCAGTTTGTGTAAGTTAAGATGTAAAGTAGCGGATGAGTACAAACTAGGTCAAAAAGCTGATTCATATCTTGTTTCAGCACAATTTGTTAATATTTTAATACGATTAGTTTCACGCATGAAAACTGGTTTGATTGAAATGATGTGTGCTGTAGCTTGTGTGTATTGTGATATACTGTATAGCAACTGGAGTGCTAATGCTTAATTAAATGCCAGTTAATCTTTTCACAGCAGTTACTAGATTGGTGATATCCTTATGCAGCACACTTGGAACAATAGGGAAAATAAAGTTTTAGACTTGTGGACCATGTTTTGCTTCCTGTTCAAGCTTCCAGTTACGTTATCCGAGTGATGTTTCCTAGTTAGACACAATATATCTAGCCTAGGTACACTATTTGCACTCAAATGAGTATATTTTTGTAAAGCTCTCCTTCTTGGGAATGTTATGGCTTACTGATGAGAGAGTATTTCTGCAACTGACTAAACTAGTGTGTGCGTGTGTGTGTGTGTGTGTGTGTGTGTGTGTGTGTGTGTGTGTGTGTGTGTGTGTGTGTGTGTGTGTGTGTGTCACTTTACCTAATTTGTTTAGTGATGGAAATAAAACGACATTCCATATAGGTGGAAAATTCAGTTGAAAAGTATGAATAGTAAAAACAACGTAAAAAACTCCTGTTAAGAGATGAACGCTCCTGGTTTCAAAACAAGTGTTAATATATAAAGACAACAAACTGGAGCGAAATGACCTCAGTAAAATGACGTTTCCAAAGGCACACAAAAGAGTTATTCAACTCAATAAAAATAGCGTTCCAAAGGCACTGAAAGGTTATTCAACCCAGTAGAAACAAAAGTTCACACTTTTCCAGTCCAGTAACCACGCACAACGACATATAATCCAAACGAAATATTTATTTGAGCTAGCAAACAGTAAGCGCTTTCACCATAGGGCTTTTTCAAGCTTCAACAGTAGCATTTGAGATTAGGCAGCTTATATACATAAGGGAAGAAGTTCATTAGTACAATCAAATCAAGTTAATTGATTAATTAGTTAAAATCCATCTCATTTGAATCATTTAAGGGCAAACCAAACCTATCCTTATAACGCATGTGTTAAAACTTGAATAAGGTAACATTTATACATACACAGAATTCTTGTAATACTATTTAATTCAGTAGCCCCTATAACTTTATAACTTCAATTCATTTCTAATCATAAATATCTTTAATGATAATACAATAAATAAATAAGGAAAGTATAAAATATATATAATATATATAAAATACATATAAAAAATACATATGAAAATCACAGTTAAAAACACAATACTGAGATATGAGTAGTCATACCAATAGGGAATAAACACATAAAAGGACATATGATGAAAATGTATTCCTAGCTCATATTTAAAAAACTAAGCAGGTAATGAAAAGTGCATATAAAAGTTTATGCATAATGAGTAGGCTGGAAGTGTGTGCATGTATATATAATGTGAGCATTGGAGCATAGACAATAAACTACAACTAAAGGTCTAGGGTCTGATGATATAAAGCTAGTGATAGAGGGCTATAAGGCAGATTAATTCATGATTTAGGCCTAGCCAACCTTTTCCTACGTAGTAAAGGTTTCACTTGTACTTTATCATTTATGCCTGGAAACTTGTCAGCTCTTAGGCGGACAATCCATCTAAGTTCACATTCCTGCAGGTAAGAGTCTATATCTCCACCTCTAATACCAGGTTTAACCTGTTGTAACACCTTGAAGTTAAATAGATGACCTGGTCCTGTATTCCTTACATGTTTTGCTAAGGCATTATTCTCAGAAGCAGTCCTAATACTATATACATGTTCTCTAATATGCTCCCTGAGTTGCCTACAGGTCTTGCCTACATAAAATACTGGGCAGCACGTACATTTAGCAATATATACTACATTAGTACTCGTACAACTAGTCCCAGTATTAAACTTATAGACTTTTTGTGTAGATGGATGTATAAATCTATCACTGTTATCTATGTATTGACATTTATTACATTCTAGACATGGTGTAGTATTGTAATCTTTCATAGGCACATTGCCTTGTCTAATTAAAGGACGATGACATAATGTCCTTTTCAAATTAGATTTATTTCTGTAGGAAAAACATGGACCATCACCCACTATCTTAGATATATCATCATCCAATTCAAGGATTTCCCAGTGCTTACGAACAATTTCCCTGATACTATCTACATCTCTCGAGAAGAATAGGGATAGCCTAATATTATCATTGTCATTCTTAGCAGATGCTACATGTGGACTTTCCTTCTCAGAGAAATATGGTTTGGCCACAGTTTCCCTCAACTTATTAACTAATCCTATGTTCCTATCTATCTCTTTCACTTGGCACTTCCTTTCTAATAATCTATTTTTAAGGGCATTAACTTCTTTAGAATGCCCCATATGGCAAGGATTCAGCCTGGACGCTCTAATAAACTGACCTTTCATAATGTTATCAAAAACAAACCTTGGATGCATGCTTTGACGGTGTAATAGTGTGTTCCTATAACATGCTTTCCTGTATATAGAGGTATTCAAAAGACCAGAAGGTAATCTATTAATATGTATATCTAGAAATGACACTTCATTTTGGGAGTAATTAATAGTGAATTTCAAAAAATCTGAGAGTCCATTAACTATTTCAAAGAAATCCAAGAGATTCTTCATCCCCTTCCAGATGAAAAAGGTCATCTACAAAACGTCTGTAGTGACCAATATTTTCCTGGAACTGTGATAAAACAAATAAAGAATTCTCTTCCCAGTCGGCCATCACAATATTGGCGTAGCTATTGGCACATGAAGTGCCCATAGCTACGCCATCTTTTTGTATGTAAATATGTTCCTCGAACACAAAAATGTTGTTCTCAAGGACAATTTCTAAAAACAATGAAAGTAAGTCAACAGTCCCTTCATTAAAATCTGAATGGTTTCGAACATACCTCTGGAACCTTATTAGACCCTCTTCATTTGGGATCTTAGTAAATAGACTTACTACATCAAGTGTTACAAGAAAATAGGGTTCCCTATCTTCCAAGGTACTAGTATATTCATATAAATCAACTAAAAAATGTTTACTGTCTCTCAGTATATGCTTATTCACATCTACTAAACGTCTCGTAAGGAATTCCAAAATAATAGAAAAGGGCTCAGTTAGCTACCCCTGCCCTGCTACTATTGGTCTCATGGGAGGGGTGTTCAAAGATTTATGTATCTTTGGCAGCCCCTGTATGATCGGGATAAGAGGGTTTTTTACTTTGAGATATCCGAATAAAGTGTCAGAGATAATTTGACTTTTATGTAAATCCTCTAGAGTGTCATACACTTGAAAGACCTTCACACCAACCTCTAAAAGAGTTATACTAGCATAAAATAGTTCATCACTCAACATAGTGGTCATAATATCAAAATAGCAAGAAGTGTCTAAAATAACCACAGGACCACCCTTATCAGCTGGTCTTATAACTATGGAATGGTCATTTTTAAGATTAGTCAATGCTTGTCTCTGTAAGTAAGTCAAATTAAACTGACGTTTCCTTATAGTATTACTATCCTTACTTTCATAGTACTTATAAATATCATTTTCTACCATTCTTGTAAAAGTATCTAGTACTGGATGTAGGGAGGGGACATATAGGCTATTAGGTCTGAATCTCTCTATGTCCGCTTCCCTGTTAATATTTCGCTGAGTTCCAAAATCTAATTTCAATTGAATATTTCTAGTGAACATCTTTATATCTAGAACTGAGTCTGTTAGGTCACTATCACATGTAGGTATAAAATTTAGTCCTTTGTTCAGGACTTCTTCTTCAAAAACATCCAAAGACCTACTGGATAAATTAACAAGTAAGGTCCCCCTGTTTTCTGCCATAATTTCTTTAGGGTCGGTCCCGTCTGTTCCCCTCCCGATCCTTTCCGTTTGTTCCTCCCTCTGCTTTGGGACCTCTGTCTCCCTAGGAAGGAACTGTTGGCTATAGGGAAAGGGCAGGAGGGGGACTTACTACCATAAACTAAATGGAGGGAATTAGGAGTGTCCTTGGTATTCTTTTTCCTAACTACAGGTTCACTCCTTATATCCATATTATCTTTAGCCATATTAACTGTATTTAAAACAGGAACTGCATTGTTCCCTTCATAAACAATATGAACAACATCTGATGTGTTTTCAACTAAAACATCATTAACATTCTCAGTCATACTGTTAGTGTTGAACCCATTAGAAATTCCAACATTGACACCTTCATCACCATGAATTCTAGCTGATTCAGTGTTAGCAAGCACTGCTCCAGTTACATTTACATTACTATCAATATTACGTTCAGCATTGTTTCTGTACACAAGGCCATTGCTTTGTTCCCTATTAAAGCGTGGCCAAGTGAAGACATTCCCACATCGGAAATCTAGTATGTCCCTTAACAATTTATTTTTCTTTAAATCTAAAGTCCTTTTTTCAAACAACTGTATATTATCTAATAATTTTTCCATCCCATATTGTGCTTGAGAGCTTCTAAATTTATTATTAAAACGTTCATACTGATCAGTTACATTCTTCCTCAATGTCTCTTCTTCTTGTAAATGAAACTCATTGAGGAGTCTCATATAATTGAAACTTAATTCAAGGTTGAGCTGCTGCCATTTCAGCAGCAGCTCAGGAAAGTTGTTACCTGATGTCGGCATCTTGAGAACGCGTAACCCTCGAGGTATTACGCATTTCTCGATGCATGCCTCAAAGTGTTGCCGTTGCAACTGAAGTCTTTTTAATTTGGTAAAGCCCAGTTCTAGTTTATTAAGGTCTCTCCCTATTTCCACAGTGCCAGGGTTGTTGTCCACTCCAATATCTGGTTCAAAGAACAGTAGCATATTCTCCGTGGCTGCCATGTAGTTCCTAAATCGTGTTGACTTCCGGTTGACCGGATCCGGTTCATCCGGTCTATATGGTAGCTCCAAATTCACATCCGAGGGACTGATAGCCATTTCTCTTAGCAGGTAAAACAAAAATTAGTAAAAACAATGTAAAAAACTCCTGTTAAGAGATGAACGCTCCTGGTTTCAAAACAAGTGTTAATATATAAAGACAACAAACTGGAGCGAAATGACCTCAGTAAAATGACGTTTCCAAAGGCACACAAAAGAGTTATTCAACTCAATAAAAATAGCGTTCCAAAGGCACTGAAAGGTTATTAAACCCAGTAGAAACAAAAGTTCACACTTTTCCAGTCCAGTAACCACGCACAACGACATATAATCCAAACGAAATATTTATTTGAGCTAGCAAACAGTAAGCGCTTTCACCATAGGGCTTTTTCAAGCTTCAACAGTAGCATTTGAGATTAGGCAGCTTATATACATAAGGGAAGAAGTTCATTAGTACAACTTATTCAAGTTTCAACACATGCTTTATAAGGATAAGGATAAACTTTTATATGCACTTTTCATTACCTGCTTAGTTTTTTAAATATGAGCTAGGAATGCATTTTCATCATATGTCCTTTTATGTGTTTATTCCCTATTGGTATGACTACTCATATCTCAGTATTGTGTTTTTAACTGTGATTTTCATATGTATTTTTTATATGTATTTTATATATATTATATATATTTTATACTTTCCTTATTTATTTATTGTATTATCATTAAAGATATTTATGATTAGAAATGAATTGAAGTTATAAAGTTATAGGGGCTACTGAATTAAATAGTATTACAAGAATTCTGTGTATGTATAAATGTTACCTTATTCAAGTTTCAACACATGCTTTATAAGGATAGGTTTGGTTTGCCCTTAAAAGATTCAAATGAGATGGATTTTAACTAATTAATCAATTAACTTGATTTGATTGTACTAATGAACTTCTTCCCTTATGTATATAAGATGCCTAATCTCAAATGCTACTGTTGAAGTTTGAAAAAGCCCTATGGTGAAAGCACTTACTGTTTGCTAGCTCAAATAAATATTTCGTTTGGATTATATGTCGTTGTGCGTGGTTACTGGACTGGAAAAGTGTGAACTTTTGTTTCTACTGGGTTGAAGAACCTTTCAGTGCCTTTGGAACGCTATTTTTATTGAGTTGAATAACTCTTTTGTGTGCCTTTGGAAACGTCATTTTACTGAGGTCATTTTGCTCCAGTTTGTTGTCTTTATATGAAAAGTATGAATACTTTTATAAAACATATAATGGGAAGAGCTGGAGACCTGTACATTTTAAATGGGGAGGGGGGGGGGGTGCAACAACAACAATATGAGCTTTTGAGTTCACAACTAAAATTTCTGGCTAGTCTTCTGATTTGTTTGTGTTTAAGAGCTGGTTGTTGTGGAATTAAGAAGAAATTCAATAGTAGTAGCAGTGACCACTAACCTGGTGTCCATACCAGAATACAAAGGTGGTCAATGAGTGACTGGGTGAAACAATAATTTCATTAAGTCTTTCTTTGCTTTGGGTGGGCTGAATGAAGAGTGTCAATGAAACTTTGGATTCTGTGGTGTCCACTTTTGACAATATTTAATAGCAATATAAGCTGGAGTTTGAAGGAACTGTGTATTTTCCTACATGCTGTAGTGGTTGTGCAAAGAATACCTATCAACTGGATAAACTGGTCTTAAACAAAGTCACTTGGACTTACATTCGTAATGTACATATGTGTTTTCATTTTATGCTTCCAGTGATGCAATGATTAGTTTTAAATTGAGCCATGGTTCCAGTAAAATAACTTTAATTTGAGGATTGGAACCGGACATTGTATACTGGCACCAGATCCAGCTCCGAAAAGGGGGTCCCGTTTCTTTAGTTGCATGTGTATTTGAGATAAGAACTGGATTCATGATATTATGCAGAATACTGTATGCAAGGCTTGTGCTTAGAAATTCACAGCTAAAATATATTTTCACAGAAGCATTGTAAAAGTCATACAGTTCCCAAAGATATGCAATGTCAAATACCGGTAGTGCTTTTTCACTTTGAATCATGTGGATTCTGTCGGCATAACATGAGGTACTCCAGCATATGTGAAATGTAGCTAATTACACAATGTAATGTCCACAGAGGATATGTACCATGTTAGTCTAGATGGCTGAATAATGAGTTGTTTGGGAATTGTTTTCTGAAATTAGTGTTAAAGAAATTAGATGCAGCTGTCCTATTTGAATCCATTTTGCATGTGCTGTATATCTCATTTGCATGCTTTGAGCCACAAATGTATTATACCAACTCCACAAAGAGAATACACATCAGATACGTTTTTTTTTTTAAAGTGTAGTGTATTACACATATTGTAGGGTAGTTTACATGCAGTGACTACTCATGTAGTTCAGTCTTTCAATGAGATAACTACTCTCCAGAGGGGAAATGGACTGGGTGTGTTGAATTTGGTAAAACATTTTCATAAAACTGACATTAGAAGCAGCGGGTCTTATGGTGACTGCATGTCTTTTTACTTGTCACTCCAGCAGTCCCTGATGACTAATGCTGCTGAGCTCTGGCATGTATTACTTTTGGGAATGACTTTCTTTTAGTGTTAGACTTGCACAAAGACATAGCTGTTGGCCATATACATTCTTACCGTACATTACAAACAAGTTGGGGGACATGGTTGCGGGTGCCATGACTGCACTGACTAGATTTCATAGATATTCCAAGGTGACTCAGTTTTATGATCATTCACACCTTGCTAGTACCTTCCATCAGGCAAAAACGCTTTTCTCCAGGATGGCCATACCAGTCATTCCTGAAATAAATTTGTGGATACCCATCTAGTCACCTAGTTTATGTTTAAAGAAAGATAGTGAGGTGTGCTGCTTAACATGTAGAAGTTTGTCAGAAAGGTTTGGGAGATGCTGGGTTATAAATGTGTCCCTCCAAGAGATGCTGGGTTATAAATGTGTCCCTCCAATGGGTTTTATGTATCTGTTGGTCGCTGGTTCTACAATTGGTGGAAACACTGGACATGCAACAAAACAGAAAGTAAAGGGTGACTGTGTCTTTAATGACACTGTAAGTGAGACAGACATCTCCCCTCAAAAGTTTACAACATTTTGAATAAAAGATCAAGCTTTCAGCCTTTCTTAGTAGCTCAGCTTCTTTAGAACTGTCCTATCCATCCATATCCCCCTTTTCCCCATTTTTGCACATGGGTTCAGGGTGTTACTTCAACAGTAACAATCATCTAGAGCCAAGTTTTACACCACCAGGTGGCTAGCCCTGCTATGGTAGTTGTTCCACACTACACAGTCATATGCATACTCACACCTATGGCCAATTTAGAGTGTCCAATCCACCTACTGCATGCCTTTGGAATGTGGAAAAAGACTGAAGTACCTGGAGGAAACCTACGTGAACACAGGGAGGACAAGCAGACACTGCACAGATGGCACCCCAGCTGAGAATTAAATGAAGGCACCTCTTGCTATGAGGTGACAACTTTAACTGCTGTGCCACTGCACCACCAAATCTTTATCATATCAGCTGTGACTTCATCTGTGCCTGCTGCTTTCCCTGATTTCATTTTCCTTAGAGCTATTGTTACTTCTTCCATGGAGGGCTCCTGGTCTTCACTCATTGTCATCTGTTTCTGGGGAAGTACAGCTCTGTGTAGTTTTCTTCATTAGAAGCTGCATGAAGTATTCCTTCCATATACCTTTGATGTCCTGTGGACTGGTAAGCAGGTTGTTGCTGACATCCCTTATGAAGGGTGTCTGACTGTCATCTTTATCTTCCTGCCTTTGCCTTCCAACCTGATATACTTGGTGCCGTCTACTGAGTCACCTTCCAGAAGTTAGTAGAGTGCCTATAATACCTTGTTCTTTGCTATTGCAACTCTGTTTTAGCCTTCTTGTTAGCCAAGCAGTATTCCCTCCTAGTCTTGTCTGTCTTTTCTTTCTCCCATTTTTCCTTGTACTCCTTTGATGACTTCCTGGACTTCTATGTTCTTCCACCAGCTTTCCTTATGTACGTAATTTCCATGCCTGGCTTGGCTACGTATGTGTTCTGTAGTCCTCAAACATGATCTTTTGAGATGCTGCCATTCTTCTTCAACTCCACTTATTTCTTCCTCTTCTTGAGGTGATAGAGCTCTAAGCAATTCCTAGAACTATTGTGCTTTATATCCAGTAAATTCCTAGGTCTTCAGTTTGGTCTCTGTTGACCTTAGAAGCCTTCTATGACCACTGCTTGGAGCTGATTGCGGCAATCAGTGTTTTTTTACTGTGGACTGACTGTTTCACTGGGGATGACTTTACAGTCACTGATTGTACCACACAGTCCTTTCCTTACTAGGAAGAAGTCCACCCAAATTGCACATTAGCCACTCTTGTTAGCGAACTTGTGACAGTATCCCTTTTTGAACCATGTGCTGGCTACTATCAAGCTGTTTGCCAGATAGAAGTCTAGATTGGCCTCTCCTTATTTTTTCCTGTTGCCCCACCCATGTGGATCCAGGCAGTCCTCATATCCTATTCTATTTATGTCCATTCGGGTCAGCCATTATTAACACCAATTCCTGTTGTCCAGCTTTATATAATATTTATATAATATTAAATATATCATATATGTCTATATCTATTATATATGTATATATAAATATATATAGTGTGTGAGTGTGTGTGTGTGTGTGTGTGTGTGTGTGTGTGTGTGTGTGTGTGTGTGTGTATATATATATATATATATATATATATATATATATACAGATTCTTACATATACACACAGACACATGAGTGTGTGTGTGTATGTATATATATTATAGGATTAGGGGATAGACTGGGTAAGAGGATAGACTGAGTGTGTGTGATTGTTAAGTGTTTAGGGGTTAGCTTAGGGGATACATTTTGTGTGTGTTCCCATGTGCAAATGTGTGATAAGAGTCCCAACTGTCTTCTGTAGTGGTAGTGTTATGGGAACAGCTTTTTTTGGTTTAAGATACAGGTTAGAGTTGGGGGCAGGGTTATCATGTGATACTACTGTGACCCAAGGAGACTTTGCTGGTAACAATGGATCCAGTAATCCAACAACTCTTAAACAACCATAAACCAAATAGCCCAGCTAATACTAGGACCACAGATGTAAATCCACTACAGAAAATAAATGCAGGTGGTGGAGGTACAGATTCATAACGCAGTGCTTACCCACCTCTCTAGAACAAACTAACCCTGCAAGTTAAACAGTGTGACACATTGTCTACCTTTAAAAGGATAACTGGTTGTGTATTCATAAATTTATCGCTGGTACAAATGGCCTGGCCGTTCTTGAAAAGGGCAGAAAGGCTTAACGGTGGGTACTGGTAAAGCTGAAATGCACTTGCAGTGCAATTGATTTGCAACTCCTATGAGCCCATGACATATAACTAAGTCACATCCTTGTATGGAAGCAGAGTTAGTGGGCATAACATGGTTAGACCTGCGTTCCTGGAGTATGTGCTTTCTTGTCTGCACTGAAGGCTGAGATCTTTTACAATGTATCAAGCAGACTTTGACAAAAGATGTATGCATGGTATTTTTACAGACAGTGTATGCACTGGTAAGTAAGTGCATTTCAAGACCATAACATGTTTTACATGACTACAACAAAAAAGATATATCAGTCAAAACACTTTAAGGTACTTTTTGCCCTTGTCTTTCAGGCCATCTTGAGATGCCACTTTCTGTAAGCTTAACCTAATCCAAGCATTTAGAGGTTTTGGTTCTTGCAGGGGAAGCACATCATTAAAATGAATGTGTTTCCTCTCATGCCAACCTCTGTTTCTCAACTTTCCTCTAGTGAAGCAGATATTTGTGATTACCCTGATTTTCACTGAAATTATTTTTTCACATCTGTTCCAAGTAGGTTACAAGCCTATAAATATGGTACTTACAACTGTATTATTGTCATCAGCTTTATAGTCATTTTCTGCAGATATCAATCTCCACTGAAAATTGAGTTTGTTACATTAACTAAAACGTTGACTAAACATACAAATAGTTACATAATAATTCTCAGTTTGTGGTAACAGAAGCCTGAGTCAATCGGTTTGCATGTTAATTATTCTGAAATTGGATTAAGCAATGGATGCCAGCAAAGGTGAAAGGTGAAAATGGTCATATCCAACTTGATGAGGTGCTAAGTGCATTGGTTTCTGAGTTGGTATTTTCTTTCATTTCATTCAATGAGAAGTTTAAATGCTGAGTTAAAATGTCATATGCATTTCAAAGTATATATTTATCTGAATATGTTAACCAGTGCAATCTATTCATGTATTCATTACAAAGTAGTAAAGTCAGATATTGTCTAGGTGCATCATGTGGAGAGACAAGCCTTGGCTTAATTGTTTGGGGGTAGGTATGCTGTTTTATATATATATGTGTGAAACTTTCTACAGAATTCCACTCAGCTGTGGAACTTACAGTCATAAGGAAAGGTTGGATAACAGGTTAGTGCAGCCCTTTTTATTAAATTACTATTTTTTAAGAATTTAACTTTTTGTGGTTGGTAACCATGGGATTATAAATGACTGTCATGAGTTGCTATAGGTGACTAGAATTTTGGACTTAGTTTTACAGATAGTGGTGATAATCTGCTGTTTAAGCTGTTCTGTAGAGTCTGTGCAGTTCATCTGGAGAAGCAGACAGCTTTCTAGGAGATGACTGCTCGAAGAATTAATGGAACTTGTTTAGACTACATATTTGGACATAGGTTCATAGGTTGGTACTAGGCTATTGGCCCTAGAGCCTATACAAACCTAGCCATAACAATTCCATGGTTATTTCTTCCCACAATATTTACTTCCCTGGATCCCTGTCTAGAAGGACGACTAACGTGATCCCCGGGGTGAATTTCCTATCTCCCATTCAATCGTCAAGGTTCCTTTTGAAGAGGGCCAAAGAGGTGCTCTGCTTGACATGTATGGGCAGTCTATTCCAGAGTCTGGGGAGTCTCTGGGTCAGGAACCTATCCCTCCAGCCTATTTTGTTCATTCTGATGACAAGGTTTATATCCCTGGAGCATGTGACTTTGAGAGAGTGGGATTTCTTTAAGTGTAGCATGTCCAACAGCTCTGGGTTTGACATGGCCTTGTATGTTAAGCAAAGATCGCCTCTGAGTAGATGATATGCGCCAGAGTATAGCTGGATATTTTTTAGATGGTCAGCACAGGGCATCTGCTTTAGGCCTGTGATTCTTTTAGTGAGGTATTTCTGCGGCCATTCCAGTTGTTGCAGATGTCTGGAGAGGTACATACCAAATGGAGCATTGTATTCTATAATGGGTCTAATGAGGGATGAGTACAGTGGGACATTGGCTTCCTTTTTGTCTGGATGAAAAGCCCTTAGTGATGAGGTGTGCCACATAGAAGGATTTCCTGACTGTTGTGGTGATGTGGTTATCGAAGGTGAGACCACTGTCCACCTGTATCCCTAAGTCTCTTACCACACTTTTGGTGTTTAGTGTACTGCCACCAATGTGGTAATTCATGGGTACATGTTTTTTCCCAAAGAGGATAACTATACATTTCTTGGCATTGAGCTTGAGCCCATTGCTCTGGCACCAAGTAGTTGTTTCTGTAAGGCCCTTTTGTAGAATATCCACATCATTTGGGGATTCAATAATGGCTCCCAGTTTGCAATCATCTGCGAACTTTGTTAGACAGATTCCCTTAGTGTTGGCCTGTACTTCAGAGAAGTAGATGCCAAGCAAGAGCGGTTCCAGTACTGACCCCTGCGGTACTCCACTTGTCACTTGTCTGGAGCTGAAATTGGAGTCGGCTACTTTTACAGTGTGGGTTCTGTCAGTAAGCCAATTGGCAGCCCATTGAGTGATGGAGGGGTTAATGCCCAGCTTAGTAAGTTTATCTATGATTCCAGAGTGGTCGATGGTGTCGAAGGCCTTGGCGAGGTCCAGATAGGCTGTGTGGACCACCTTATGCTCATCCACGGCTCTGGAGACTGATTCAAAGAAGTCAATCAGGTTCAGGAGACAATATCGGCACTTCCCAAACCCAAACTGGGTGGGGTCCAGTGTTTGAAGTTTGCCAATGTCTTTGTTTATAAGTTCCATGATAACAGGTTCTATGGCCTTGCAGATCAGGCTAATCAGACTGATGGGGTATTAGTTCCCGGGATCCAAGGTGGATCCCTCCTTGTGGAGTTGGATAACTGTAGCTGTGAACCACTCAGTGGGCACAATGCCTGAGATGAGGTTATGATTAAACATGACACTTAGGTTAGGGGCCAGTTCGTTTTGCAGTTCATGTAGTACACAGCCCGGGATGTCGTCTTTGGAGAGTGCGGTTTTTACCTGTGTGGCCTTGATTACCGGAATTTGGCATTCTTTTGGTATTGAGATGGGCCCTTTAGGGGATGAGAGGGGGGTGAAGTTTGCACTGAATCAATCTGTCAGGATATTGGCAATATCCTTGGGATCAGTATATTTAATGCCATTCTGTTGTAGCTCAGAGCAGATCTGAGCATTGCCATTTAGATTCTTGATATAGCTATAGAATGCCTTGTGGCTGTCTTTAGAATCTTTGGCAATTTTATTTTTGTAACTAGCTTTGGAGGATTTTATTAGGGATCTCAGCTTCTTACTGAGGCTGGTAAGGGAGTTTTTTGCATCCTGGGATTTTCTTCTTTTCTGCAACACTTTCTTCCTTTTGTTGTAAAGTTTGTTTATGGCAGAGGACCACCAGACTGGCTTCCTTTTTTTGGAGGAGAGCATCTTGGTTCTATTTGAGATGGCACAATTCATGCATGAGTGGAGGTGCTGGTACAGTGCCTTAGTGTAAGATTCAGCAGTCAAACTTTCAGTTCCCATCTGCATGGGTGTCATAAAGTCTGTCACTTTTGACTTGAGTAGCATACAGTTGGCTTTGGAGAAGTTTTTTATGGAGGTTTCCTTACTGGGAGTGGGGGTAGGATGTGGATATCAAGGGTGATTAGCTTATGGTCAGATCTGACCAACGAGGGGCTGACCATAATTGTGGAGCATCGATTTCCCAAGTTGGTAATGATCAGGTTTAGGATAATGGAGCCCCTGGTGGGACTATGGATTAGTTGATCCAGGGCATTGGAATTTATGAATTCCAAGAACCATTGGGCAAAGGTGTTGGTACATGAGTAGTTTTCCCAGTTAATGGCAGGGTAGTTGAAATCACCCAGTATTAGAGTGTTTGGTTGTTTGGTTGTATCTTAATATTTTCTGGTATGTTTAGAAATGTGTAGTGAGAATCTTGGGGCATGGTGGTGGATCTGTAGCAAGCTGCAATTTGGATTGCAGTCTTACCTAGTGTTAGTTGCACCTGGAGAATTTCAGATGCATTGTGTTGAGCAACTTGCCTGGTGGTGTAAATATCCTTGGTGAATATGGACACTCCTCCACCTTTAGTGTTTCTGTCCTGGATTGGTGGCCGAAAAGTGTGGTAAGAGTTGTAGCCTGGTATTGTAGGGGTGCTCTCTAGAGCCTTTATCTAGGTCCCAGTTACCGCACAGATATTGATGTTCTCCATTTTTAGGAGTGCCTCGAGAGAGTGCATTTTGAGGTTTAGACTTCTAGTATTGAGTAGCATTACCTTCAGATTTTGCATGCTTGTACCTGTTATGATGGTGGTTTTGTCCTTTGAACTTTGCCTAAAAAAGGCACTATAGGGGTGGCAAGAGCCTTAGCCAGTAACCTGAATCCCAGCAACAACAGGTGCAGACCATCTCTGGCAAAGCATCATGATCTGTCGATCATGTTGTCCCAGGCAGACAGATACTGGATCCCCTTTGAATGACACCAGAAGCTTAGCCAATTGTTGAAGTTAATCATTTTGTCCTTATACTGTGGTATCATTCTGAGTGAAGGCAGGATGCTACTCAGGGCTAGAGTCATACTTGCCTGGGCCACATGATCTGAGACCTCTTCCATGTCTCTTTTCATGTAGTCCAGGGAGGTAAGTCTCAAGTCATTCACTCCAACATGGACAATGACAGAGTCATATATGTACTTGTTGTGGAGTGACTTGAGTGCATGCATTATGTGACGGGTCCTGCCACTCGACAGGCAGCTGACTGTAATTTTCTCCTTGTTCATCCTGGTGAGTGGGACATCAGTGTGCCTGACTATAGAGTCACCTATGACTAAAGTGTTGGGTATGCTGTCTTGCCTAAGGGGCTGTTGGGTGGCACACTGGTGTTGTGAGCTATGTGACACTTTGGTTGTGATTGGTGTTTGCGTTTCAGCTTCGGAGGTCCTTGTTGTTTGGGCAGGTTACTGTTAAGGGCCTCCGCATATGTGGGTTTAGTTTTGCTATGTGTGGGTGTTGGTGGTGTGGGTTTAGAAGGGCTATGTGTTGCTTGAGGTGTAGTGCAGGTATTAACCTTCTCCTCTTGACTGTCTAGCACAATCTTGGGTGGAGAGAGCTTTGCTTCCAGTTTGGCTATGTAAGTGCATCTCTCGCACTTTGTAGTGTTCGGTGGTAGGAGAATAGGGTTGTCTGTGTGCATGAGCCAATTGCTGCATTGCCCCAGTATGCCCTGATTCACCAGGTGGACAGGAGAAATCACCAGAAGTAGACCCTTGGACATGCCTGGTTTGGTGTTTTTTTTGTATAGTACAAGAGCTGCTTTCCCTTACCTTAGCAAGGTACTTTGCAATTATAGGCTGTTTAGTGCCTACGATTAATTTCTCCTTATTAACAAGGAGAGTTGAGTGCTTGTATCAGTTTAAGGCTTCCTATTGCTTTCCAGCAGATTTTAGAGCAAGTGCTAGACACAGGGATGCTTAAAGATAAGATAAAAAAAATGATTTATCCTAGACACCGCAGTGTGCACTAGAGGAGTTAGATGTGAAAGTAGGTAACAAGTTTTATCTGTCTAAAAAGTTAAGTTTTAGTGAAAAGTCAGTATTTTTAAAAGAGCATGATAGATTGAAAGGGGGTGGTTACTTTTGTATTCTAGTACTATGGAATACAGTAGGATGGCCAATAAATTTAAATAGTTGAATGGGAGTGATTTCACAAAATGATAATTTTGTGCTTACTCACACAAGCCAGTAAAAGCAGAGAGGAAATGAGTTATATGGTCAAATTAACATAAGGGGCAGGCAACTAGAAAGACAGTGGTGTTTAAGAACACAACAGTTACTGGGTGGGAGGGTAGAGGAAAAAAATTATCCCTGACTCACAAGAGACAGAGGTGTAGTCTCTTTTCAAGTTTTAATATGCAGTTAAAAGCAGAATACAAGTAAAACATAAGGTAAAGAAAACATATCACAATATTCAAATAGAAAAGGGCAATACAGTAATACAAAATGCAACAAATAAAAACAAACTAACCTTTCCCTCACAGCAAAGTGCAGCAGTGTCTGGGTGACCCTTTCTAGTAAAGCTTTTACATTACAGGTAAGTTAACATTTTTATGTTTGGGAGATTCTGATTTAAACTATGTGTTATTCATGGAATCTCTTGTGTTTGGTTTCATTACTGGAGAAGTTTAAGTGGACATTATGTATTTAATGTACTTCTTGTTTCCATGTTGCATGCTTTATATGTATTATAGGTTTCATTTTTTACAGGTTGGTAGTTTTCCTGCACTCTGAGTGTGCAGTAATTTCAGTGTGTGTTTTTGTTAATGGTGGAGTGTTATTTACATTGCTAACTGCCTATTTTTTCACTGATTGCTTGGGATTCTGGTTTTCTAGTATGTTTACCATGTTGTCTTTGCTTGGCTCTGCAGGATTTTAGCTCAGTTGAGAAGATGTGGCCATTGTTGAAGGTCTTAGTGTGGCTTATTCTTATTATTTAGTTGTTTTTATACAATGTTTATTGTGTTTTCCATCTGTGGATAGTGACAATAAATTTAGAATTGGTTTTGTTGAGGGGTTGTAAAACATGAGTTGTCACTTCTCCTCCTGGTGCTGTATGTGGCAATGATTATGGCCATGTTCTATTGCTCAAATAGTGGGTAGGTTTTCCTGCTGGCTCGATTGAAACAACAGTCTACTTCCCATAAGAACATGGCTCCAGTGAGACATTCTGCTGCCTGTTTACAAGCCTTCTGGAGAATGCTACAGGTCAGTGTACTTGTTTATGTACGAGATTATTTGAAATCCCTTTCATTGTTTATGTCAAATCTTAAATTTTGGAGTATATGTTGTGGGAATAAATATGTATGACTGATGCATTCAGTGTATTGTTGTGCCATGTTCTGTGCATAACTAATAGGGTCATAGGTTTATACTAGACTAATGACCACGAAAGTTTATGCAAGTCCAAAGTCAGGTATAACTTTTAAATATTGCCCTAATTCACGTTAGGAGAACAGCAGGATTGTCAACAACATGGATTGCCTAAAGACTAAGAAGTATAAAATTGTAATGTTTGACATTACGGACTGACTATAATCTTCAGTAATTTACCAGAAAATCAAATCATTTTATAAGTAGTAGGGTAATACCATGATGCAAAATCAGGGATAGTCAAGCAGTATAAAGTAGTTAATGACCAGTAATGTTGCTTTCTTATTTTTTCAGTCTGATGATTTTCATTGTGGTGTGGGTGGCCAGTTATTTCCACAGATTTCCTTATCTGGATGTAATTTATTCTTGGTTTATTTATTTATTGGCATTTGTTGACCGGGAAAGTCCACTGGGTCAGGAACCCCTTTTCACTGGAGGCCTGGGGAGAAAAGCTCCACAGTTAACAGTCAAATATAGACAATTGACACAAAAAAATTTACACAATGAAAATATGCAAAAATTTAAAGATTATAAAAGTAAAATACATAGACAATATAATACTTATCAGCAAATATCAGAACTTAAATAAACTTAGATAACAATTGCCAGTATAGTACAAAACTTGAGTCGCTTCTATTTGGCATTGCATGAAACCATGGCAGTTCTTGCTGAAACAGTTATAACAGTAATAGACCTGTAATGCTGTCTGGATTGAAAGTTATTTTGAAACTATGGAGCTGGGTTACAATTAAGTAGTGCCATCTTTATGGTGGTTTGTTTGATTGGCATTGGCATTTGAGGTTGTTTAGGAAGTACATTTTTAATATTAATTTATATGTCTTTATACAGTTTACTTGGGTAATATGGGAAGGTAAGTAGTTCCATTTTTTAGCAATTAGCAATGTATGGAAAAACAAGCATTGTCCAGTTCTTCTAATGGCCTTGGTTACGTTTAGTAGCAATTTGTTGAAGGATCTAAGGGTACATGAGGGAATATAAGTTTGTAATATTGATGAGAGTGCTGGGCAGGTATATGGTTTATAAATTAGTTTATAGGCTAGTGTTAGTTAGGTATAGCAAAGATAGTATGGGAAATCTAGCCAGTTCAGTTCAGAGATTGCTTGGCAGTGGTGTGTGCAGTTGGGCTTTCCTGAGGCAAATGTAACTATTTTATAGTGACAAGACTAAAGTTTATTGCTGAGGGATAAGTGAAGATTAGTAAAGATGACACTACCATAAAGTAGGGCAGGGATGAGTAAGGTTCTTACCAGTTTTGATTTGGTGTTTTTGTCCATATAAAGTTTATGATAAAGTATGACAAGTTTAAAGTGTGTTTTCTTTATGGTGCAGACATACTTCCATACCCCTTAACCCTGGGGATAGGTAAGCAAGCAAGCAATAACTCTTCTCTCTTCTCCCTCCCAGCTAGCTCCTTCAGTACGCTGGATAGTAGTCATATCCATGGTTACCAGGCTGTAATAAGTCCTCAGTCTCTGTTACCCTAGAGCTAGGAAGATAATTCAATGAGCAGTCTCAGGAGCTCAACAGATAGCAGACTTGCCTTTAGGGATAGAAGATCAAACATCCATGGGTTTTATTGAAATAATTTCCCAGTACTGACACCACAAGGCAGCAAAAGAAGGTGCTGCCCACCTGATTGTTGCAACTCTCAGGAAAGGTATTAAACTGAGGGCCCATCTGTCTGAGTTGGTAGAAGATTAGGTGAATATAAACGATACACGGTACTTAACAAAAAACAGTAAGGATGTGCCCTGGCTAAATGTAACCTATTATGAATGCCACCTCAGGATTCTCCTAAATAGAAGTCATTTATGTGGTGGGGCTAATCTAGTTAACAAAGGATAAATAAAACATTCTACAAGTATTTCTAAGAATAAAAAAAAGCTAATTTTTATGATTGTTTTCTAACTGGAGTTAAAAACTGTGAATAATATCCCTATACTTTTCATACAAGAAGAAAATTATTTTACAGCATTAAGCATAACATTTGCAGCTACATGGCTTACACTGTCAGTCAATCTATTATTAGAATGTCTGCTTATCTATGTTATATTTAATCAGCTCTTTCAGTCATAGATCGTATGTAACTTATCATCATCATCAGCCCCCTTTTTCGCCAACTCTCTCCATTCAGTGCCACACTCCTGCTTTCTTCAACACTCATGCCTGACTGTCACAGATCTTCTTTCACACAATCCATCCACCTCTTTGCTGGACATCCTCGCTTCCTCTTACCTTTTTCCTGTGTGTCCCAAATCTTCCTCACTACATTGTCTTCTGCTTTTCTACACATGTGCCCAAACCACCATAATATGTTATCTTTGATCTTTCCTGCAATTGGAGCTACTTTGGCTTCTGCTCTTATGTCCTCATTTCTTTGTCTGCCCCACAGTGTGCATCCTACCACCTTTCTCAGGGCCTTCATTTCCATCACCTCTAGCTTCTTCACCTGTTCTGCCTTTACTGCCCAGATTTCTGTACCATATATTTGTACTGGTCGCACCACTGTCTTGTAGACCTTACTTTTCAGTTCTTTGCCATTCTTCTGTCATAGACTATACCTGACACTCTATGCCAGTTGGCTGCAGCCCCTCTGATTCTAGCTTTAACCTCTTCATTTAGACTACCCTTCTTCTCAACTACCCATCCCAGATACTTGAAGCTGTTTACCTGTTCCACTATCTTCCCTTCTAGCTCTATTCTCAGCTTCTTCTGATTTCCCCAATTCACTGCAATTACCATCATCTTATCTGTCCTTAGTTTCATCCCATGTGCCTTCAGATTTGCATTCCATTCTCCTATCCTTTGCTGAAGCTCTAGCTCAGAGTCTGCCTGTACTGCCACATCATCTGCATACAGCAGCTTTGTTGATCCGTCCCCTCCAACCTGTTTGCTAATGTAGTCCATCACCAGTATGAACAACAGTGGGCTCAGAGCTGAACCCTGACGTATATACCCACTCCCACTAGGAACCCCTCTGTGAGCCCGAACACTGTTTGTACTTGCGTCATTGGGTCCTTGTACATAGCCTGCACTAATTCTACCAATGTTTCTGGGACTTCAAACCACTGCAGTACTGCCCAGATCAGCTTTCTTGGAACTTGTCATATGTTTTCTCCAATTCCAGTAATGCCGAGTTGGACTCTCTCCTCATCTCTAGCTTCTTCTCAAGTATCTGTCTCAATGCAAACATCGGGTCATTTGTGCTGCATCCTGATCTGAATCCAAACTGCTCATCTCCCATCTTACATTCTACTACTCTGCGTATCCATTTATCAATCACCCTCTCCAGTACTTTCATGCAATGTGATAGGAGTTTGGTAACTTAACCTACCATGGCAATTACCTGATCTGACAAAAGCACAAAGGTGTTAAATGAAGTTTATCATCTTCCTTCTCATGTCAGTAAAATGTGTTTATAAGTCCTACAACAGTAGACTAAAACCCAGTAACATGGCAACACATAGCAATCTATACAATGCAGTTACAACACAGTAAGCATTACTCATGTAAGACACCTGGTGGACAACAACAAATTTCTCAAGCATCAATAGCCTGAAGCAAAACACACCAAGGAATACAATGCTGACCACTGCTGGTGTAATTCCTAAAGGAGTGCCAATAAGGATTCTTTCATTTTAGGTGATTTCCCCCTACTTTATGTCTGTGTGTCTCTGGAGTTGGTATTTGTAAGTTTTGGGCATCTGAGAGCATGTCTTTCCCTACATGAAAGATGCAGGGAGCTTGCCATCTGCACAAACTACTTGCAACTGGACATACTGTGGTTAAAAATTTGGGGGTATTTGTGTTTGATGGATTGATTCCTCAGTGTATTGTCTTTTGAGGTTTTATAAAGGATCTGACACAGCCTCACTGGCCAGCATTCATCACAGAAAACAAAGTGATCAACCAAGATTCTGTCAGTATAACATAACAACCAAGAAAACACAGAAACTGTGACTGAGACACCCCATACCAAGAAACTAGAAGAATCTCCTCAGCTATGTCAACTTTGTTGTCTTCTATCATACTCTCATGTGCTGTGCAAGATAATGTTCCAGTGGAGTGTTCAGCCTCAGTTAAGAAATGAAAATAATAACAAATGTACAATATTTGTGCATTAAACATACCCGAATACACTAATATAGTGAACAAAAGAAAGCAGTAAAGATTTTAAAATATAAATATGCAATCATACTTAACTTTGAAACACAGATGATTAGCTTACTTACCCCCAACTATCTATACAAAAACAACAAAAATCTATCAGAAATACCATATTACTGGAAGTCTCCTACTATTTTTGCTAATAAGGTCCCAGAAGTTACTAAAGGAAAACTTAGTAGAAATAAAACATTAAAACGAACAAACAGTATAAAAAGAAAACAGCTATGCTCCTTTCCCTTGCAATATACTAACATGAAATAGACCAGATACAGGAATGCCTACACTAAGTGTATACTACCACTCTAAGTAAATGGGCAACACAAGCATAAGTCCCACCTTCTTTGTCCAAATTTTAGTTTTCCAGCTGATTTTCTTCCAACCTTAAACAATGAGGGGAATTCAGAATGGTTAGGCTACATCTACACTCATTGTAAGTTTTCTGAGTGAACAGACAGCACAAAAAATGTGGCACGGATGTTCTTCAATACAGACTGTTTCATCTTAATATACACTTACTGTAGGCCCTCATGAATCTGGCTCTAAACAGCTCTCCAGAAATAAAATAAAATACATTTAAGGCAGAGAACCAAGATGAGATATTCAAAGAGGTCATGAATGACCTTCCTAGCAGGTACTGAACTGCCTGACCAAAGGACTCCAAACCCAGGAAAACTGTACAGGCTGTAATACGCAGTACAAGTAGATAAGAATCTCAATGGCAACACCCAGATCTGCTCTGAGTTACAGCACAACAGCATGAAAATTACAGAACCAACTGATACTGCTAACGTCCTGCCAGATAGGTTCAGTGCTAACTTTACCCCCCCCCTCTCACCCCCTAAAGGGCCATAACTATACAGGAAGAATGCAGAGTCCCTGTAATCACAACTACGCAGGTAAAAGCTGCACTCTCTAAAGCCAAAAACATAGCATCCATGGGACCGGACAACATTCCTGGCTGCATTTTACATGAACTTCAGAACGAACTGTCTCCCCACCAAAGCACCATGTTCAATCATAGACTTACATCAGGCTTTGTGCCCACTGAATGACACACAGCAACAGTTATCCCACTCCACAAAGGGGGAGCCACCACTGATCCCGGGAACTATCGCCCTATTAGCCTGATGAGCCTGGTCTGTAAGGCCATGGAACATATCATCTTTGAACTCATAAACAAAGACATTGGTAACCTCCAAACTCTGGACCCCACCCAGTTCAGGTTTGTGAAAGGCAGATCATGCCTACTGAACCTGATAGATTTTTTGAGGCAGTCAGCAAAGCTGTAGATGAGGGTAGGGTGGTTCACACAGCCTGTCTTGACCTCACCAAGGCTTTTGACACCATCCCCCATTCTGGAATTATAGCTAAACTCACTAAACTAGGTATAAATCCTTATGTCACAAGATGGGTTGCCAATTGGCTCACTGACAGAACCCACACTGTAAAAGTTGCAGACTCCAAATCTGACTTCAAAGCAGTGACAAGTGGAGTACCACAGAGTTCAGTCCTGGGACCTCTCCTGGCTAACCAAATTCACAGATGACTGCAAACTAGGAGCCATAGTGAAGTCCCAAAATGATGTGGACATCCTACAGAAGGGCCTCACTGAGACAGATGCCTGGTGTCAGAGCCATGGTCTCAAGCTCAATGCCAAAAAGTGCATTGTCATCCCCTTTGGTAAAAACTCTGTACCCATGAACTAGCATATAGGCGGCAGTCTACTTAATGCTGAATGTGTTATAAGAGACCTGGGGACCCAGGTGGACAGTAGTCTCTCCTTTGATAGTCACATCACCACAGTAGTGAGGAAATCCATCTACGTGGCACACCTCATCACAAAAGGGTTCTCATCTGGAAAAAAAGAGGTCATTGTTCCCCTCCACTCGACACTCATTAGACCCATTATAGAGTACAATGCCCCTTTTGGAATGTACCTCACAAGACATCTACAGCAGCTGGAAAGGCCACAGAAGTACCTCACAAAGAGGATTACTGGCCTCAAACAGATGCCCTACACTGACCGTCTCAAAAAACTCCAGCTTTACTCCATAGCATATCGCCTACTCTGAGGTGATCTCTGCCTAACATATAAAGCTATGTCAAACCCAGAGCTGTTGGACATGCTATACCTTAAGAAATCCCAATCCCTCCGAGCTGCATGCTCTAGGGACCAAAACCTTGTCACCACAATAAACAGGACATGCTGGAGGGATAGATTCCTGTCCCAGAGACTTCCAATACTCTGGAACAAGCTACTCTTCAAGAAAAATCTTGATAAGTAGATGGGAAATAGGAAATGCACCCCGGGGATCACTTCTGTGGCTCTGCTCGATAGGGGCACAGGAAAATAACTTTCTTGGGTGGCATAAGGCAGGGAACCTTGTTGGCTAGGCTTACTTAGGCCCTAGGGCCGATAGCCTAGTACCTACCTATGAACCTATGAAACTATAATCCTCAGAATCCACACATAACACTACCTCTTGGCAAAAACACATGCCTAAACTAAACATCTGATTCCTTTAGGACTCCTAACAAAGCAATTTCATTCATAACATGCATAAAAATATTAAATTCTATGACCTACACAGTTATGATAATGAAAGACAAGCAACTTCTTCAAAATGTACCCACAAACATAATCATCTTCATCCACATGTGACTGAAACTCTAAATGATTCTCCTCTGCTTCCACACAAAAGCACAATCCATGCGATCTCTAAAACACTTAAGGTATATCTCAAAACTCACAAACAATACTCAGGGAAAAGAAGGAATTCACAAAACTGAAATAATGCTCCCATCGTTTTACAAACCACAAACCATTCAAATATAGCTTATGTTACTATATCCCACCTAAATGTGAACAGTGTGCTGCACTATTTTAACATCTGCCCCAATATCCTGACCAGAAGCCAAGAAAGAACCCAAAATGTATCCTTTTACACTCAGCAGGAGATTCATGGGTTGCATTTCGCAAGGACTCATAGCGACCATATAGCTGTCTGATGCTTTCTTTTTGAAGGTTTTGACAGTACTTCATTTTGTGTTTGAACTAAGCTATACTAGATTTTTAAATATTCTAGGTAGTTTCTCCATACCTCATCCAGGACAAACTGGATGAGGTTCTAACTGATCGAGTTTAAGTTGTTGATGTTGACCTCCTTGATTACTGTTTTCCATAAGAGGTTACTGCCAGTATAGTGTGTATATCTCCACCAGTAGTAATTAATTTGTTTTCACATATTTCCATTTTCTTCATGTTGGTATATGTTGGGGGGGGGGGGGGGTGGCAGTTGAAGAGCTGGATAAAAATTCTTACAATTAATTTCATCAGGTTGAATTTCTGACCAATTTGCTCTATGAGGGAATAGACTGTCCTGCTATAAGTTCTTTATCAATGTCTACAACCCTTCACCTGCTGCCACACTGGTGGCACCAGAACAAAGCGGAGCTGAACCATTGAATGGGAATTGACAATGATATGGATACCTCTCAACCTCCCAGTGCAAGAATTCTGGACAAAGCTAAAAATAATGGAAGGGCATAGGCCCTAAATCAGGGACAGATTTTAAATATTACGCATAAAAAAGTTGCTATAATATCATGTTTAGCATTAGCTGACATTTTCTGAATGATAAGAAGCTTCAAATTTAGATGTTTTTAATTTTGATTGATTTCAGTGCCCAATAATTTGCCGCCATACAACAAGTTTTTGAGGAACAGACCAAAAATAAAAGGAAAAATCTGGCCATTCTGCACAAGCCAGGACATTTTTGTCTGTGAATTTATTTTAATTCGGCAAGAGCTATTGTATTCACTGATTTAGGGGAAGATTAGGATTTTTCCTTATTTAGTTTGTTACTTACACTAAAGAGTATGAAGAAATCAAACCCAAGTGCACAGGATATTCTTGAGATTCAGAAACATGACACCCACTACCACACTAAACCAGATGAAGTTTACCTACTGTGCATGATGAGACTCTAACAACATTAGTGGTCAACAAAGGCTAAGGGGTAAGTGGTATGGAGCAGGTGGTGACAGAAAAGAACAGGGGGTGAATATAAGACATGTGGGTCACCTGAGACTGGTGTAAAGAGCAAAAGGAAGTCTGGAATGCAAGAATGGTTGCAAGATCAACAGAGTCTGACATGTATGGTAAGAATTAAAACAGAAAGAAAGAAGGACATACGTTGTGCTTGTTAAGTGGGATGGTTCTGTAATAGACAAACATTGCAATAAACCGTGGTTAGACAGTTAGGAGGAAAGGAAGCATGTAGTATGAGATATAAAGATTGTGTTACTGTTAATTATGAATCAATAAATTTATTTATCAAAATCCTATTGTCTCATATTTTAACATGGGTGTTTTCACATCATGAAATCCTGGGGTTCAGAGAGATTATCCTTGCCCATGACTGAATGATGCTAGAGTTCACATATATTTATTGAGTTCAGAGATTGTAGAACTCCCAGCACAGTCTCTCCTATGGAGGTGCAGGATGATTTGCCCTTCTGAAAAAAAGCATTTCCATGTTCTTTGCAAACGTCAATATTTCTCATTGTCAGTATTATTTTTCAGACATTGACAATTGTGTTTATAGTAACTTAAATAACTTTATATGAATCTGTGTTAATACATTTGATATAACAGTTAAAGTTTTCTCATCATTAATATTATTACTTCAGATGCAAAAGCAGGAGAGTTTTGAAAGAGGGATAATGTCTTATCTTCCCACTGAGTGGTTGACCAAAAGAGATGAAGCAAGTAATTATGGATATCATAGTGGTGAATACTTTTATTGTATTTATTTACTTTATTTAATTTACATTCTTCTAAATGGTAGTGTATTTTCAGCAGAGACCAGGGGAAAACAGCTCCAAGAATACATCACAAAAGATTTACAAAGACATGATAAAAAAACAAAGCTAGCAGCAAAACAGTGTATATAGTTAGGGTACATCCAAAGCATTGTAGCATATATTACATAAAGATTTAAAGAGAAAGAAAAAAAAAAAACTAAAACATTACTTACATAGTTAAAGCTACAACCTAGGTAATATATATATATATATATATATATATATATATATATATATATATATATATATTAAATATTCAGGTATAATACTTAATTTTTTTTGTTTTGTTTTTATGGTTTGCGGAGAAGATGGGGACAGTACATTTCATAGGACAGAACTAATGCCCATAGTGTAGTGATGGAAGGTAGCCTATTGATAGAGAGAGAGGAGATTAGTCTAGAGAGAAGTGGGATCATCCTGGAGATGTTCTGGTGCATAGTCATTGTTTAGAGACATTCTTTTAGTAGATGATTGAACTTGTGGGAATCAGGAGTAGTTAGAATATGCTGAGGAAGAGAATTCCAGATTTTGGGTATTTTGAAGTAATATAAGGAGTCTCTGTGAATGCTGAGAGAGTTAGTTGCATTATTTATTAATGTGTCAGATAATGTAAGAGACATGAGGTTACTGTATGTTTGGACAAGGTTAGAGAGACCAGGACAACAATCGGGTTTGTAGATGACATGGTGAGCGATTATTAGCTGGTTGAGAGATAGTAAGCTGAGAAGTTCGATTCAGTTAAGATGATGGAGAATGATGCAGTGATGTGATTTTATGTTTGCTGCAAATTTGGCTATTTTATTATAGGAAGCTTCGAGGTTGTGCAAATCTTTTACACAGGTTTATAAAGATTTGAGAACAGTGTAATAGGGTGGATAGGAGGTGGGATCTGGCTGTTGACATTCTAGTGTAGTTAGTTAGGTAGGGTTTTGTCCTATTGAGTACACCAAGTTTTATATGGATTTTTTTGATTGTTAGTTCTATGTGTTTGCAGAATTTTTGACCGTTATCTGTTGTGACACCTAAAAGTTTGGCTTGCTCGACTGGTTTAATTTTTGTTCCATTGGCAGAGTAGATGGCAATAGGGGATGGTGTGTGTTTTTTATTGGTTGAACTGAAGATCATAACTTTAGTTTTATTGGTGTGTAAGATGAGTTGATGCTTGGATATGTAGTTTTCTATATCTAGGAGGGCATTTTGTGTTTTCTCTTGTAGTTTCTTAATGAAGAGGGCAAAGCATATGAGAGAGACATCATCAGCATATTGAATGATGGAAGTGAGTTTAGTTGAGGAACTGAGGTTATTGATAAATATGATAAAAGAAGAGGACCAAGGATGGAGCCTTGGGGGGACTCCAACAGTGATGGGTAGAAGGGGGAGAGTTTGTTATTCCATTTGATGGCTTGTTGATGGTTACAGAGATAGTTATGAAATCAGGTAGGGATGTTGTGCTGAGATTATAGGAAGCAAGCTTATTGTGGAGTATTTGATGTGACAGTGTCGAAAGCTTTGGACATACCAAGGAAGGTTGCAGAGATGAGTTGGCCATTATTTCTGAGGAAATTAATAGTGTTAGTGAAGCTTATGAGAGCAGTATTGGTACTATGTCTAGGTCGGAAGCCATGTTGGATATTGGATAAAAGGCTGTTATTAAGAAGGTGATCAAGGATTTGTTGATGAATACATTTTTCTAACATTGTGAATAATGGAGAGAGAATAGCGATTGGTCTGTAGTTGGAAAGGTCAGTGGATGGGCCAACTTTGTGGACGGGTATGATATGGGAAATTTTCCAGAGGAGAGTAGCATACTGTTCAGAGATAGAGCAACTGATTAGAATAGATATGGGGTAGGAGATGGACTGCGCAGCAAGTTTCAGAAACTCGTTGGGCAGTTGGTCGGCTATGAGAGAGCAGGGCTTTAATTTATTCAGGAGCTTTCTTATGTAACTAGTTTGGATTTGTTTAAGATTGAAAGCAGTAGGGTGGTGTTCAGAAGGGTTGGGTATAGATAGAGGGGTGTTTGGGCTGTTATTTAGTAAGGAAGTAATAGAGCTAATAAAGTGAGCATTGAACTGAGTGGCTATACACTCAGTCTTGTTGCTAGTTGATGGTGCAGGAGTAGTAGGTTTCCCTAGGTTTAGGAGGTGGTTACTGGCTTGCCAGCATATCTGAGGGTTGTTTTGGTGTTTTTGCTGACATGTTTGGAAGAAATTATTTCTTGTCTTTTCTAATTTGGTTTTTGGCTTGATTTCTTAGCTGTTTGTAGGATACCTTATCCCTTTGCTTGAGGATTAATTTAGTACCTTTAGAGAGCCTTGGTAGCTGTTTGGGTTTGGTATAATTTTTTCTAATGGGTGCAAAGTTATTAAGTATGTCAAGAAAAGCTGTATTCATATATTGTACCGCAAGGTCTAGCTGCAGGAAGTTTAATGGTGACCAGTCATATTTCCGTAGTAGTGTATTGAAAATAGAGGGTGAGAAAGCTTGGGGAGTGATCGCTAAGGGAATCTGGGATGCAGCCAGTTTCATAACCTGTGTTGGGGTTATTTGTTGAAATCCAGTCTAGTATAGATTGCTTGTTGCAGTGTTTATCTATACATGTGGGATAGTTAATAGTTTGACAGAAGTTGTATAAGTTTATGAAGTTGGTGGTATTATTAGAGGAACAAGTAAACCAGTGTAGGTTAAAACCTGCAAGGATTATTGTTTCTTGAAAAAAGTTAGTAGATGTCCAGCAGAAGATATTTTCTATGGTAGTGAGGTTGTTAACAGGAGGAAGGTTCATAGGGTCATAGATTAGCACTAGGCTAACTGCCCTTGTGGGCCATGTTAAGCCTAGCCAATTACCCCACATGAGAATCAAACCCTGTACCTTGTGTTTGCAAGGTAAACACCTTAACAATTATGCCAACCTCCCACCTTTTATAGCACAATTAGAATTATAGACTTATGGGCGATGACTTCTAGATGTGTGGTTAGTATTTCAGAGTTGGGTAGATCTGGAGGGGTGAAGTTTAGTTGCACTAGGTCAAGTGAGTCTTTAAACATGATGACAATACCGCTATCCTGCTTGTCTTACCTATCTAAACTGATTATGCTGTAGCCATTGTGATATTACATGGCAACTGTCCAATTAGGTTTTAGATAAAGAGAAATGTAGCTGCTATAAAAGAGTAGCTTTTTGATCTGCATGTATGTGTGCGTGTGTCTCTATGGATATACATATATGCCTGAATAAATTAATTTACGAATGATTGTACAGAGTGTTGAAGTGTGCTGCTTACTTTGTACAGAGTAAGAGTATTGCTTACTTTGTACAAAGGGAGAATTTAGATTACTGCTGAATGGAAAGCCGGTTTCCTCCCACAATCCAAAGACATGCATCTGGATTGTTTCTCCCCGGGCCTCCGCTGAAAATAGGCTCTGTCTTATTCGGACTTTCCTGGTCAACAAAATGATAAATAAAATAAATAAATAAAATAAATTTTGCATTTGCTTAGACAAATGGGCTGAAGTTTATTGTGATGTAATAGGTTGAAGAAGCTTCAAGTATTGTAAGGGAAATCTGTGTTTGATGTTGATTATGAGGCCTAGTATAAAGATACAAGTTTTTTTCTGAAAGATGAGTTTGTTTTTTTAATTACAACTTGGAATTGGCATATGAATAATTTGTCTCTCTCCTTTCGTTATTCCATTTAGTATTGGTAACATCCTAAAAATTCATCAGGATGTCTATAATGGCAAATATTGGTTAAGCACATACCAATGGCTCTGAATATTTTACATTTTGTAGTTATGTTCCCAAATGTAAAATTAGAAGAGAAGCAGCAGACAAACATATTAGCAAACTAAAAACAGGGATCACTAAGTCATGTGGAGCTCTTTACAATGCAGGGCTGTTTATGTAAGAAGTTAACTAAACATTCAATATCTTTTTAAAAAAGTTTTGCTGACAAATGGCAGATGAAGCTAAAGGCAAATTATGACCATAGCGTTATCTGTAACAGAAACTGAAAACCTGTCTGACTGGTTCAACTGAGATTAAAGCTGGCTTAGAGGTAGGAGTACTTAATATAGAGAAAATATCTCATAAAAAATGCTGAGGGATGATTATATTGGATTTCATGAGATTATACTACATTTGACAAGGTCAGCAGTGGAGGGATTCTTGCACAGTATGGTGGTTGACTGCACTATACTAGATATTACACTTATAAGTATAAAAATAAATTAAAGGTGCACCTTCGACCACTCACGTTCTCCCAAATTACTTCATTGACCATAAGTCTCATGAATCCTTAAATTAAGGCTTGTAAAATTCTCAACAACAGTTCATTTGCAAGGCACATTCCAAGACTTCCAACCTACAGTAGCAATAGACTAGTCATAGTTGCTTCAGGTACAGAATTTCCAGACAGCATTGTGTTTGTGTTTATTTATGTATTTATTTATTCATTCATTCATTCATTTATTTATTTTTCAGTAATATCTTTTGAATCCATCACTGGTAGGCTACAAATTTTAAGCCTCCCAGCTAAGACCCAACCCTCATTCTTAACATGACAATATATTTAAAACAGTTGTTGATGCATAATTGGTGAAGTTTGGTCTTATCAAAAAGAAAAGGCATGCATTACTAACATTATTTATGTCTATATGCACCATCATGATTTTGTAATTTTGTCATGTTTGCTTAATAGTCAAGACGGCCATTTTTATGTTAGCAATCCAAGGTCGAGAGAGATAGATCACTATGAAACTGGGGTCAATTTATTCTCAGAAGAAAATGTGCACCCCTTTTATGATGGAATATCCTGTCAGCAAGATATCTGCTTCTTTCCTTATTCTGCATTTTTACTCTCTCTTCTGTTACACCATGTTTCCAGTTTCTTCCTCATTCATCATTCAAAGATTAAGTGCTGTTTTTTGCCTCATTTTCATTTTCTGTTATACCCATGCCTCTGTCACTCTTATTGCAGTATTCTATACATCTTGCTGATTTCATACTCCCCCTTTATTACTATCTAGAGTATTTCTTAACCCTATTTGTCCCCCTGTTAAATGCCCATCATATTTCTTTTGTGTAGCACCATCCAGACTGCCCCTTATTATTATTGACACAAGACACATTTTCAGTGTCTGCATTTTCTAGCATCAGATAAAGGTACAGATTCATTTTTTTTGGTAGATTGTGTGTAACCTCTGTTTACCCCTCACTCCTTCACATGATTTACTCAACTTCATGAGACACGCTCCCTATTCTCTTTTGTGAATGCATAGCACCATCGTTTTCATTGCTTTTGAGTGCATTATTTATTGAAACAGTAGAAAAAACTGTCAGGTTTATGATTGCTTTACAATGTAGCTTTTGACAATGCCTGGTTTCTGCTTATTTAATATTTTTGTCTTGCATTTATGTTGCTATACCTGCTCTGTTTTAATAGACGCCCTCCATAAGTTTCAAGTAGTCCCATCTGGTATTAACTGAGACCCTTTACCTAGATGATCCGCCTTTCCATGTCCTTTCCTTATATTAAGCATGTCTTATGCTTTGACTTGTGTACCAGTATTCATATGTATTCAGCAATTCATTCTTCAACTATTCTAATGTTAAATATAATGATCCCAGCAAACCGTAATGCAAGACTCTAATCTCCTGATAGGTCTGTTATTGGAGAGAATGACACTGTGTGATGCATTTTTCTAAGTATATTTTTATGTAGTAATAATACAATGAGAACTGAAGAAATTCTGAAACACTAATTTGTCACTTTTGTTTTTTCATCATATAGATGAAAGGAACCACGAGCAAAACTAAATCAAGCAAATAAGACCAAATGAAGAAAGGCAGGCTGTTAGGCTGAACAAACGTAAACCAGATAGCCGTTGGTTTAAAAAACTGAAACAGATAGCCGTTTATTAAAAAACTGAGTGAGCGCTTTCAGTAGGGAAACCTTCCCCACCTTCTTCAGACAACTGTTATACAAGTCTGATGAAATCTGATGGCAATTAAGTAGTATACAAAGAATGACATCATAATCAGGTTGTTCAAAATTAAACAATTAACTTGACATGTAAAAAACTTCAAACTTCAATCACAAGCATAAAAATATATCCACATTACAAAAAATAATATTGTTAATATTATGGACATTTATATCAGCAGCTAGCAGTCTAACATCAAAAAGAAAACTTAAAAGTAAACTCTATATACCATTCTGTAGGGTAACCTGTCTATTACATTGCACAGAAAATTCTGACTTAATCTCTATCTTGCTAACACACGATATTATGTTATATAGCTAAAATATAAACATATAAGATATATATAAATTTAAATTTATCAAGTGCTACAGGTACTTTAAAAACTACACCTCACTCATCGCCACTGCTATATTTTTACCTAAATGGATGTATAAAAGATATATATAAATGTAATATAAATGTAATTAAACACATTTAAATATATTCAAATGGATCCAAATGGATAAATAAAAATGTTTTTGATAATTTTATCATATATTTATGAAATTATCTTAATTATCTACCTAAAGCCAATAATCTGAGAAAACATTTTATGGACAATATCTCATTCAAACCTGGCACCATATATGAGGCAGTACGAATCTGCCAGAACGCTTCCTGTTGTTCTAGAACAATTTGCCAGGGACCCCCCCTCACATCAGGTGAAATTTGTTGTAACACTGAAAAACAAAAAGTATGATCTTCATTAGCAGAAATGTGTTTTGCCAATGCATTATTTAAATCATTTTTAGCTATAGCATACAAGTGTTCATATAGTCTTTTTTTGAGTGGTCTATCGGTTTTTCCTATATAAAATGCCGAACATTTTTTACACACTGCCACATAGACCACTCTATTGGAACAACAGTTAAACGTGCCATTAATGTGATATTTCTTCCCAGCTAACACAATGTTGTTCCCAACATAAACATATTTACAAAATTGACAAGAGCCACACTTTCTCATACCAACATTCTTGTGATTAGATATTGGTCTTCTCAATTTCAACAGTTGCTTCAGATTCTGCCCTCTTCTATAAGTGACAATGGGCTTTTCACCTACCCGACTAACTAGATGTTGATCATCCAAAATTATTTTCCAATTTTTACGCACTATGTTAGAAATTGCATTGGCATCAGTGCAGAAAGTGAACAGAAATGAAATTTTGAAAAAATTACTATCTATTGCTATTTTAGTAGTCATGTTTCCTCCCCCAAGAAGTGGTTTGAAATGTCCAGATTCTCTTTTTATAGACACCTCGTGTCTTAGATCTTCCACAAAGTTAAAAGGGTACCCACGCGCCAAAAACATAGCTTGAATATTGTCACATTCACTTGTAAAATCAGCCAATTCAGAGACCATTTGAGCTGCTCGAACGAATTGACCTTTAACTACACTTTTTTTCTGATGTAAAGGATGAGAGCTAGAAAAGTGTAAATATGTGTTAGAAAAAGTACTTTTCCTAAAGATAGTTGACCTAAATCTCTGTAGATGATCGTCCTTACTAATTCTAACATCAAGAAAAGTTATATCATTAGAGCTTGCTACATTAGTGAATTCCAAAAAGTGTGTCATCCCAAATAGTTGTTCTATAAAGATGGGAATTACTTCATTAGGACCATTCCATAAGAAAAACATGTCATCTTGGTACCTGGTGTACCAAGTAACATGTTGTTGGTAACACTCATTTTGGAACAAGCATTGGAACTCCCATGTTGCTAAAACACTATTAGCAAAAGTGCAACCACACGGTGACCCCATAGCTATCCCACTGGTTTGAATGTAAAAATTATCCTTAAATACTAAAAAGTTGTTTCTAAGGATGATGTCAAGCAATGTCTCCACCAGGTACATGTTTTCCTTAGATGCCCCTTTACGGAGCATAAATTCTATTGTCCACTGGATGCCTAACTCATGTGGGATAACAGTATATAAATATTTGATGTCCACCGTGAGAAAAATAAAGTTGGAATCATAGGGAATTTTATTGATGTTTTCTAAAAAATCCCAAGAATCTTTACAAATTTGCACTTCTTTCTTTAATAATGGTTTTAGAATACTGTCAACAAGTTTCGCTGAAGCATATGTGACAGACCCCCTCCCATCCACGATGGGTCTAAATGGAGGGTCAACTAAATTTTTGTGAATTTTTGGTGTCCCAAAAAGGGTGGGAATCCTAGGAGCTGGCATAATGAGATATTGCAATGTATCATGATCAATAGTGCCTTCTAAAAATAGATCATCCAGGAATTCTCTGATTTTTTTATTTGCAATATTCACCTCATTAATGCTTAAAAGAGTATATGGACCTGTGTTCAAATAATCAAGCATCTTATTTTCGTATTCACAATTATCCATTATAATCAAACCACCACCTTTATCAGGGGCCATGACACGGATTTGGCATTCATTAAGCAACTGAATGAATGCCAGTTCATCATTGTTTACATTCCTTTTCTTCTGCTGGTTTCCCCCTGACAAAAAATGTTGGCTATTGACCATAGTTCTCAAGTCTAGCTCACACATTTTTTCAAACAGGTGAAGGGTGTTGCTGAGTGGAGGACTGAAAATACTAGAAACCCTATGGGTACTGGGAAGCAACTCAGTAATAATGCTAGATTATTTCAGTACAGTTTTAAATCCACAATGGTATATACAAGGTTACACCTTTTATCCGGAACAAAAGAAAGACCCTTAGCAAAAAAGTCAACAATGCTTTTCTCAATGGTTAACACTGTGTAATTATAGATTTTAAAGTCTCCACTTGAATTACACAAAATTGTCGGTCTCTGTGTCTCGGTCATTACACAATTGGGGTCAGATGTATCATCAATCAGCGTCTCCGCTGATTCCCCCTCCTCTTTCTCTGATTGCGTCCACGAAAGTTGTTGTTCGATGACGCATTCCGAGTGGTGTTGGCCCTGTGAAAACCCTGGTTGCTCTCATCAAGAGACTCATCTCGTTCAGTAGACCGAGCATTATTGTTCATGTTCTGAGCATTTTGATTATTATTTGTCCCATTATTTCATAACCGTTCACTTCTGCGAACTGGTTGTGGTTCTCCTTCACCAATATTGGCATCAGTATTGTCATCACCATCCAAATTAGCAGTATTACTAAATTCCGTAGATTCCTGTCTCCATGCTGCCACTTGACCCAATGGGGGTGGGGGGTAGGCTTTATGGTTTTGATAGTCAAACAGGTCCCTATCAATCTTACGTTTTTTAATACTGACCATTTTGTTAATAGAAGTTTCTATACTGGACAACACTCTCTGAAAATCTTACTTATATCTTTTAAAGTCAACATGTTGTTTTAAAATAGACTCAAGTTTGATAAGCTGTTCTTGCAATGAACCAATTTCTAGTGAATAAAATTTAATTAAAGATTCCATGAATTCAAAACCTTGCTTATCAAACAAACACAAGAGTTCCCTGTGGAACTCAGAATTCCTAATAATCCCGGCTGGGAAACGCCACTGGCGCAGCCCCTTCGGAACTATATGCTTGTTAATACATTCTCGTAGATAAGATGTTTCTAATTGCAAGGATTATTAGGAATTCTGACTACTGCTAGTGCAATTCCTAAAGGAGTGCCAATAGGGATTCCTTCCTTTTAGGTGGTTTCTCCCTAATTTATGTCTGTGTGTCTCTGGAGCTGGTATTTGTAAGATTCGGGCATCTGAGAGCTTGTTGCCTTTCCCTGCATTTTAGAGGCAATCTCTGCTTGACTTACAAAGCCATGTCTGACCCAGCTCTTTTAGAAATGCTACATCTAAAGAAATCCCAATACCTCCACACCACACACTCAAGATAACTCAACCTCATTATCGCAATCAGCAAAACATGCTGGAGGAACAGGTTCATAACCCAGAGACTGACCATGCTATGGAATAGACTTCCCATGCATGTCAAGCAGAGCACCTCATTGGCCCACTTCAAGAGAAATCTTGATGAGTGGATGGGAAATAGAAAATTCACCCCGGGGATCACTCCAGTGGCTTTATTCGACAGAGGCACTGGGAACTAAGGTCAGGTGGCATGATGCCAGGGTAATCCTATGGGCTAGGCTTGTAATGGCTCCAGGGCCATTAGCCTAGTACACACCCTTGAACCTATATTAAATAACAATCACAATACAAAATAATTGTAAAAAAAGGTGGTTAACTATTTGCATTGTAGTGATAGCAAGCAACCCATTTTCAGTAGAGACCCAAGGGGAAAGAGCACTAGCAAACATAAGCAAATATAAACATACAGGACAGCAACAATTAAAAATAACAATGCAAATATGAAATTAATTATAAAGAGAAAAACAAAAGAAAAAAATATGAACATTTAGGGTTGCACTGATAGCAGTGGTCTAAATTTACCACACTTGTGTAAAAACAAAAAGATAATTGTTGTTCAAAAGAAGAAGAAAGACTGCAGGATGAATGTAGGCTGTTGGTAAAAATGTTGAAAAGGAGTGGTCTAATTATGGAGCCTTGGAGTACTCCTGTTTGAACAGCAAGGAAGGGTGAGAAAGCCTGCTGCCATCTAATACCTTGTTTTCTGCCAGTAAGGTAGGACTGGAACTAGCCAAGTGTAGAAGGAGAGAGGTTTAGGTCTCAGAGTTTGTTAACAAGGATGGGATGAGACACAGTGTTGAAGGCTTTAGAGAGATCAATGAATAGACAGGAGATGAGGAGGTTGTTGTCCCTAGTTTCTGCAACCTTTAGAGTAAAAGATAGTAAGGCAGTTGAGGTACTGTATTTAGGGTGGAAACCATGTTGATAGGGGTTGAGGTGCTTTTCGTGAATGAGCCAGGACAGTAGTTGAGTATGTATACATCTTTCAAGGATCTTAGAGAGCGGTGAGAGAATAGCAATTGTTATGTGGTTAGAGGGTTCAACAGAGTGGCTGCCTTTGTGCAGAGGAGTGGTATAGAAGGATTTCCATATTTCCACTATGGTAGATTTATGAATTGAGCACTTGGTTAAGATAGATACAGGATATGCAGTAGAGTCAGCAGCAATTTTCAGAAATTGATGGGGGGGGGGGGGTTATCAGTGGACACAGACTAGGGTTTTAGTTTAAAAAGCAGGATTTGATATATTTTGTAGAAACAGGTCGCAATGTAAAAGGCTGTGAGACAGCGGAGCATAGAAGTTTAGGGGAGGTGAGGGTGACACAGAATGGCTGGGATGAGTAGAGTTACCAGAGGGTAGGAATTTAGAGATGCTGTTTATGAAGTGTTTGTTGAGTAAGTCTGCAGTTTCAGAAGGAGAGTGATAGGGGAAAGGGTTAGGGATGATAGGAGAACCAGTGTGGAACAGGGAGTTGATAGTACTCCAGAAAGTTTTGGGGGTCGGAGAGCCTTGAAATTTAATGAAATATTGGCATTTATCCAAAATAATAAGTTTTTTTACACAATTTCTGAGTTGCGTATAACCTTGGCGAACAGTGGGAGTTTTAGTGGTTTGCCATTTCTTCCATAAAGCATCTCTTTCATGCATTAAAGCATAAGTAGCTTTAAAGAGCCAGGGTGCAAAATTAGATTTGATTCTGAATTTGTGAGTTGGGGCAAGACAGTTTAGGACATCAAGGAAATGTGGTTAAATTTAGTTACAGCATCACTGAGCAGGAGAGTTTTTAGGAAAGACCAGTTGATGTTAGAAAGTCTATAGTCAAATGTTTCAGGGGAAAAGTTAATCTGTTTCCTACAATCTCTGTAGAGATGGGGCTTAGAGAGATACAGAGAGCACCTTAAAATAGAGATGGAATAATGGTCACTAACAGAGTCAGGAAAGGTAGAGGGGTTACAATAGTTGTTTGGAGAGTTGGTCAAGATCCAGTCAATTGTGGAACCAGTAGCATTTTTACTGTAGTGGTTAGGAGTAGTGATCAGTTGTGAAAATCCATACAGGCAAGGGCGCCCGCAGGCAGGTGCAAGGGGGTGCACTTGCACCCCCCTGGAACTGGATAGCCATCGGGAAATTAATTTTCTTTAAAAAAAAAAAAAACTGTTTTCGACGACTTTGTCTGTGTCAGTGGTGTAGCTGGGAGGAGGGGCATAGGCGGGCAGCACTTTTGGGGCTGTCACATTTAATTTAGTTTAATTTAAAAAAAAGTTTTTTTTTTAAGGGCCTTCGTATGTAAGAACGGCATGTACCATCAGTGTTCTTCCGGTCCGGTCGTCGCCCGCGCAATTTTAAATACAGCAGAGGCTGGCGGCTTTATTGTCAACGAGTGTTCAGTTCGTTCATGGGAAGTTGTGTGTGTATGTGCGCGAGTACAAGACATGAGGATGAAGTCTGAAGTGATCCAAAGAAGGCACTGCAAGCTTTATTTTTTAAGGGATCCCGAATGAAGATGAGCCCTGCGATTAAAAAACATGGTTAGATTTTTTTTACTTCTTCAGAAAACACTACTGGAAGTGGGAAGGTATGAGTAAGTTGGACAGAAATAGGGACAATGTTTGAAAATGTTTATTTTATTTGCGTGGTTTTAGCTGTAGTATATTTTCTGCTTAGATCAGTCAAAATTTTCTACAAATTGAATACTTACATAGTTTAAGTTTTTGGTATCCTTTCCTTTATAGTTTAAAGTGCCTTTTTGATTATGTGATTCTGACAGGAATGTATTATATGTATTGTAATGTATTATATGTATATGTAATGTATTATATGACATGTATGCCATTGAGGGAGAGGTAGGGAAGATATTAGGTCTGCTCAGTGTGTTTAATTAATGGGGATACTTTTATTCCTTTGATTTGTAAGCTTTGCCCCAAGGATCACCTATGACATTCCAGGTGATCCATACTTATTGTACACCAAGATAATTCTATTTCTTTTTTTGTGGTGTTGGAGATGAGTAGTTTCCCATTAATACAGTTACTGGTTGATTATCTTAGCTAACGTTACCCATGTGTATATAACTTTGATTCTGCTGTGATTCACAAGTTGGCTGAAGTTGGGACATAAGTTACACACTTGTTCTCCATTGTGGATAAAAATATGCTAGCTTATGGATTTCATTTTAGCCAGCAATTCATCATTACTATATTTTAACTCTATTTAACAGTAATGTGTGAACTGATCATATATAAGAATCTAACTGACTTATACCTTTCCTGAGTTTCTAACTTGTTTTGAAGTTAAGTGAAGAGCAGTAAAGTGGCGTGGGGTAATGTTTATTTTTTAAAGTGCAATTTGATGGGTTATTTTTCTCTTGCTGCCTGTACACAAAGGGGTTTAATTGACCATTACTTTCTATTTGCCCTAATTAGGTACAAGGTAGGACAGAGGTATAACAGTTGGAACATTTTTATAACAGCTTCCATAGTATAATGTATCAAATCACACGCTCTAAAACCATCTATTTCTATGAGCAGTGAGGCAGCATGACAGTTTTTTTTTAAACCTAGGCATTTATTTTATTTCATTTTGTTGATTGGATAGATATCATTAAGCCTAAGGCATTTGAGAATAATAATAATGAAAAATACAGTGCTGCATTTTCTGGAATTCTGATGAATATTGTAGTGCATTTTAATATTTGATGATAATGAATTCAGTGCTGGACTTGCTTGGCTTGGCATATCACTTGGTTGTCTGCTTTCCCTCCCCCTTATTTTGAAAGTTAATTTCATACAATTTCTTTGTAACATACAAAAAATATGTAAGAGAATGCTTTTTAAAAAGTGTATTTTTGATGTGATGCAACCTCATTCGAACAATTTTGAGAGCATTTTGTAGATGGAACTTTTTTCTGGGCTTAGTGGGTATTCATTCTTCCTGCTAAATTAGTATTCAGATTTCTTTAATATTTAAAGCTAATAACTAGAAAAGTTTATGCAAACCATCATTTCAAGGTAGGAGGATAATTACAGAAGCTGACAGTGGGCGGATACTTGTCTGTCTGTCCACCACATGGAATGGGAATGGGGAATGGGCAGGAGAATCCATGGAGCAGTACAATGAGACAGACCCCATCTCGAACTGTGTCAGCCTTCCGGCAAAATCATTGCTATTAGGCCCTGAGACTAAAGAGTTCAAGGCTAGGCAGTGCAATTAGCAGTAGTCATAGAGACAAAATTAGATAATTATAAAGAAGCCACTACAACATGTAATTTACAGCTGTTACCAATTTGTTTTAACAGGCCACAAGGATGGAGGAAATGATCCCCATCCATGTGATGCAGAGCCCATCCCTAACCCTATTTAAGTCTAACCTTGACCAATGAACGGGAAATGGAGAAACTTAGTAACTAGCATACCCCTCCTAATAAACACCCATGTTATATAGGGGCACAACTGGGCTGGATTGCACAGCTAGGCTTATAAAGACCCTGGTGGTCATTAGCCTAGTATATGACTATGAGCCTATGAAGTAAGATGTCAGAGCCCAGAAGGGCACTGGTGCAGGTTCTTATAAACAGGAAGAATAGCTGAAACACATACAGTAGGTAGGGCAGTAGCGATCCCTGATGTATATCTTGGGAACAGATTATCTACCTCCAAGTCACTATCGTCTCCATTTCTCTGACTACAAGGTGGCCATCTTAAATTCATCCTTGTCCACCTGATCAAATTTGTGATTTGTATGCCTCTGCCCTCGTCAAATCTGATTTCTTTCAGAACCAAAATAACATTTCAAGAGAACTGAACAAGCCGAAAGGACCTTTATTCAGCCGTGTGTGTGTGTCTTTGTAAGTAAGAGGGATGTGGGAGTGTGTGTAGGGGAGGGTTCATTCCTCACAATTATCCAGATTTTTGCCTCATATTTTCATTTATTTGTTTCTCATAAAATTGTGTTTTACTGGCAAATCATTGAGAACTGAAGTCAGAAAATAATACCAGACATTTGAGCTTTAGACTTCATATCCTTCAGAAAATGTATACTAATGCAAAACTTGTTGTTCTGTCCACTTTCCAAGGAAGTAGGGGTTGTATGTGTCATACCTCTCAACTGTCCAGATTTTCACAGAATGCCCAGATTGTAGCCTTATATTTTGGTCTGTTCCTCATAAAAATGTTGTTTTTGTTTTTTGACAAATCACTGAGTTGAACTAAGGATTAAAGTCATTAAATAATGACATGCATTTCAGTTTCAGACTTCATATCATTCAGAAAATGCATTGGAACACAAATCCTGTTTTTCTAGCAATTTTCTAAATGTGTCCGTAGTTTTGGGCCTTTGTCTCCAACATCACAACCGGCTTTGTCCAGATTTCTTGTGTTAAGACATTGAGAGGTATGGTGGGTATGTGTGCCTGTATGTATGCATTATGCATGTGGTCTCAGGCTTCCTCCCCTGCTAGCATCAAGGTGAGTCTAGTGAGTTAGCTTCCATATATTTCTGTTAGTGGTCCTAGACTTTCTTCAACAGGTTCCTTTCAGGTCCCATTTTCGCGCACGGAATTTGAATTTCAGATGGGCGCCAGCAGAGATGTTGTGTTGTGTCCAGAAAGAGGGTATTGCCATTAGAATCAGAGCAAGCAAGCCATTTCAGGAGCAGAGAAGGATTCCACAAAGGTAGGAGCAATGAGTTTTCCAGCTGTGGCACTTAGAGACCTTCCTTCATAGCTTCTCGCCACAGAGAGGTAAGCGATGTTATCTGCTTTAACATTGTTAATTGGCCTAGGCAAGCCACTTCCCTTTTCCTTGTGCCGGCAGTAGTTTGAACACTGAAATGTGGACACTAGCTTAAAGTCTTCTTAAGAAGGCTGGGTAGGCTCAAGTTTTACCTTGGTCAAAGCTAACACCAGAAGGATAGAGTGTATTTCTGTACAACGCAGATTAATTAACTGCCAAAGTAAATTTCCTCAGTGATGTAGCTTTTGTGTATAGATTCTACTAGTTCAAAGTCCTGTATGCTTAGAAGTTTGCGTGCTTTATAGTTGCTTTCCTCAGAGACACTTTTGAATTGTCGATCATAGGTTGTTAGTCTCCTGGTGACAGCAATGACATTGAAAAATACTTATTTTTTAAAATGATAAAAAAAGCAATCGACTTTGTGAAAGTTGCACATATCCTTTCCAGATTGATCAGTCACACCAGAAACGTGAATTTCTTGAGATGTAGACTAAAGTCTTTTAAGTTTAAAATAACTTCATTGCAACTTTTTTAAAGGCTAACATTATATGAATTTAGGAATGTAGTTTACTTTGTGATTAAATTTGTGCTGAGTAATTGGAACATTGATTTGCTATGATTTTTTTCCATCCTGCCATGATGTAATTATTACTTGTCTGGCTGTTTAAAAACATGTGTCTCTGTGTTATATTAATCACTACAGTGTAGGATAGTGTAGTTATGCATACTGTAGTGGCCATTAAAATATAATGTAGTTATGAGTACTGTAATGGCCTTTGCTATGCAATGTAGTTATAAGTGCAGCCATATAGAACTATTATAGTGAATATGAAAGAGTATCCAATGTTTCAGGAAAACTAATACTGTAAAAGGAGATCTGTAAACCCGTTAGTATGGCAACAGAGTACAGAATCTGTGAAGCTATTGTATAAAAAGAAGCATTGCATTGAGGTGTGGTAGTACGGGTTAATGAAATGGGTTTGCAATGAGACTAGCAAAATAAGATCTTTAAAACTGAGAAGTCTTAGTATGTCTGAAAGATGTAGTGATCGTGTGCTAGAGAAAGGCTTTTAGCGCTTGTGCATCATATAGAGAAGCAGATAATACAGTGGAAGATGCACTCTCACTGGACTGGTTTCTTGAATTTTACTCTGCTGAAAGTCTGTTGAAATTCATGACACAAAGTAGTTGTACACATGGGGGGACACTAAAGATCAGCGCTCAGCTAGCCCTGTGAAGTAGCGTCTTTTGCTGCAGTACAGTTCTAGAGGGGGAATGCTAATCTGAGTATGGTTCTTGAGAGATCCTGTTCTTTGGCACAGTTCTGGAAGAAACTCATACCATCTAGCATCTAGAAATTCTTAGACATTTCCTTTGCACAGTCTTGAAGATATACTACACTGAAGACTGAATGGGAATATGATGCATTAGCTAAGTCTGAGGTCTTAAAGATGTGTACTGAGATGATAAGGTGAGATGTTAATTACTTACTTTGGTGGAAGGAAATAAATATAGAAACCATAACAGGATAAAACTGAGTGCAAACAAAACTAGTGAGGATGCAATATAAAATTAAAGGCAAAAACTTTGTTCTTCATTATCAGTGTTACATCTTTAATGTATTTGAGTGTGTTTTTGTAGAAAGAGAGAAATATGAAATCTATATGTAGATGTTTTGTCATTCTTAATAGTTAGAAGTACGTGTTAATTGAGTGTTGTACTTTGCTATGTCCATGGAGTTTAAAACAAAAAAGATAACAATGGTTGCATGATGAGCAGACTGTATCTTTAGCCATTCAATGTTTTGTGGTTTTCTGTTTAACTGCTTGGTAGGAGTATCCTTTATGTGATATATTTTATTTTTTACCTCTGATTCTTTAACTATTTGTTGGAAGAAAGGGACAGATTGAAGTGCTAGAGTGTTTCTGCTTATAAAGGGCCTAGCTAGTTATAACTTGGTACAGATTGTAGGTATGACACTCCGTACCTTATGCCAAAGTGATGTTTAACTTGAGCCATGACCGCAAGTGTTTGCGAGCTCAAGTAGTTATAGATGTTTAGCAGTGTCACATGCAAAACTGGTGCTGTAGGTCAGAATAAAAGGTTAGTTCAGTGCACTTTATTTTATATTAAATTCTATATTGTGATTCCTTCATACAATTTGACTTACATTTCCTAGTTGTTAAAAAGGTCTGTGAATTCTGCTATTGATTTATATATATTTTTGATTTATAATTCTTTACTTTTAATTGTTTTGTCACTGAAAATGCATCCTTTAAATGTGTATCATTGATTGATTTACTGAAGTATTACATATCTTGTCCAATGTACTAAATGCTTTGTGTATATTAAGGTACAGTACATTATAACTTTGGAGACTTGTGTTCCTCATGTAAGAAAACGGGTTTGCTTACTACTGTTGGCAATAAATTTGGACTTGCTGAGGATGGTTTTACTTGTGCAGTTGGCACAACTTGGCAAACTCTTACGTATTTTAATTACTAGGCTGATGATAAATCATGTTTAGCAAAGTGCAAGTAGCACACATTAAGGAAAGGAAGTACCCTCTACTAGTATAGCTCACTTGACCTGTATCAAACTTGATGCTACAGATGACACACTTGTAATTCAGGATTCTCAGCAGATTGAGGATTCAAAGGGCAACTAGAAGAGAATTGTATCCTTACAAGCAAGTGATGTAGGTGGTAAAATGGTGAGGTTGATAAGACTAACTGTAATGAAGATTATGCTTTTATAGAATTGGAATATCAAACAGTACTGAATAATAGGTGAAAAATTAGTTGGGTAAGAAATGATTTATTAGTAACTGGAGATTAAATTATTGAAGGAACTAATACCCACATTTACAGAGTGCTTAAAGAACATTGAATAGTGTTATGACAGCAAAAATATAGGATGTGAGAGTAAGGCATTAGGAATGAGTTTCATGGGAAGAGAAATTTACTGTTGCTCGTACTAAGTGCAATTAACTGTTTTGTTTAGCTAATGGTAGTCACTGTTTGCGCTGTAGAATTTGAAAGCAGTGTTAGTACCATAATTGCCTTTGGTGCAGAAGGCTGTGGATGCTACTCCCACACCAAGCAGATGAAGTGCTAGTATTGCATGCCCTTTCAGTTGCTGAGTATTTGATGCATTTTATGGGGGAAATAGGAGTTCTTCACTATGTGTGCCCTCCTTTGTATGAGATGCCTATGAACGTGTTGGTTTGTCAGTCATTCCCTATTGCAATATTAAGAGCTTACCATTTTTTTTAATATAACATAGGCAATTTATTTTTCAAGGGCAGTAGGCAGTGAATTTGTAGATGAAACACTGAATATAAAGTTATTTTCTAGCAACAACCTCTTCACTGGTTTCAGATCTCTTTAATGTGGAATTATTCAGATGAGTTTTACTTCTGCAAAGATTCTGCATATTGATTGATATTGGTGGATTGTATGACAGAAGTTTGAGTAGAGTGGCCCTTTATTTTTGAAATGTTCTGAATTGGGCAGGTTGTCATTATTGGTTCATATGATTTGTTTCATTGCTTAAAGGAAAAATGTTCAGAACTATAAATTTAAAACACACTCTAGCAAGTGGTGCTGTATTATACAAGGGATATAATTCAATTATTATATAGTATAATTAATACAGTCAGCAAGGTGAATCAAATAATTTTTGCATGGTTCTAGAAATGTGTGCAAGGAGTCTATGATTTGAAAACAGCCCAAAGGTAAACTTACCCTGCCACTGGCCAGATGCATTTTCTTTGAATGCGGGTTTCAATGCTGTTTCGGTGAGTGTGGGTTTCAAAGGTAGAGAAGTTTTAATGCTAAGTCTCTTTTCATTGTAAGACTATTGCTTTGTTTAGGTTTAGTAAATGTCTATCAGTGTTTGTGCTATAAAATTTGAAATAAAAGTTGTAAATGAAATCCAAATTTCTGTAATCATTGTAGAAGTAAAGCATAAAACAGTATGCACACTGGGAGATTTGAACAGTGTCTATGACAAATGGGGAAAAATAGCCAAGTATTGGGACACTGGAATGGCTGCGTGGGCAGGGGTGGGGGTGGGGCCAAGTGGGCGTGGCAGCAGAAGGGGGGTGTTGTGTGGGCGGGGCTTGGGTTTGCACCCCCCTGCAAAAAATCCTGCGGGCTCCCTTGCATACAGGTTTATGAAATGTTGGGGTGAGTCACCAATAATGGAGCTCCGATTTATATTAACAACTCCAAGAATGATGGTTTCATAGGGGATGGAGGTGTTTATCCAGGAGAGTATATGTTCAAGGATAGGGATGTTTTTACCTGGGGGGATACAGATAGAGGCAATAGCAAACTTCCTGTTGTTATTGATGTGGCAGTCTAGGAACAGTAGTTCAGCAGGGGAGAAACTAGGCAGGGTAATGCCTATAGGTGTTAGCTTCAGTGAAACAGATTACAAGATAGCCACCCCACCGCCTTTTTTGGGTATCCTAGCAGACCTATAGATATTGTATTGAGGTGGGAGAAATACAGAGGAATTGATATGATGTTTTACCCAGGTTTCCGATAGGGCCAGGATGTGAGGTTTGTTTAGGGCCAACCATGTGTGAAGTTCAGATGTTTTGTTGTTTAGGCTTTGGATGTTCATTGCAGAGATAGAGAAATGTTTGAGGCTGGAGATATTTGAGGATGTTTTAGGGGGGACAGCAGATGAAGGTGGAGGGGAAGTGAAGAGAGGGGAGGGACCAGGGTTGGAATGGATGTGATGAGAAACCAGAAGAGCAAAGACAAGATGGAAAAGGTGAGGGTGGCCAGTCAGGGAAATGTTATACTTGAGTTTGGGCTTAGGAGTAAGATCAGGGTAGGCCACGAGTTCAAATTTAAGACATTGAACAGGGGAGAGACAGAAAAGAGAAGGGGCAATAGTCAGTGGAGCTTGGTTATATGTTGGAAGAGGTCTGGGAAAGAGAAAGGTGGGGGAAGATGGGGAAGATATGGAGCTCAGTGTGGTAGGAAGTGCCTAGGGCTAGTGAGATGAGAAGTGGAAGAAATAGCAGTAAGGATAGCATTGTGTGATGGAAAATGGAGAGGAAGAGTTATAGAGAAAATATAAAGAAATAGATTAGGGAAGGGTGGCTAGGAATAAGCGGTGTGAGGGAAGGAACAGTATTAAGGGTTGGAAATAGTAAGTATGTGAGGAGATAGTAGGTGTGCTATGGAGTGAAAGAGTTAAGTGTGAGAGAGGAAAACCACAGAGTAGGCAGCCCAAGCTGGGTGGGGAAAAGGGGAAGATTGGTGACAAGGTGGGAAGAGTGATAGGGTGAGAGAGCAAGTTATAATGGTGGGAGGGAGCTGTGGGAGTGACCAGATAATGAGGTGAAAGTATATATTTGAGGATACTTGGGGTGGGCAGAATTCGGGTGTTGGAGGGGAGCGAAGCGAGCCTGAGTGGAGCGGGCAGAACTATACCACACCCCAGGTAAGTTTAATGCAAGGGCCTAAAACCTGCACTCAGCACTTTAATTTTATTTACTTTGAGCAGGAAATCCAGACCAACAGTATACAATTTTGAGGTTTTTATCAAGTTTACTTGTTCAAATGTCAGACAAATAAGTAAAACTTTCAAACAGGAATCTATGTCTGAGTGTTAGAAAGCCACAAAGGTACAAGGTATAGCTGTAAAAGTTAGGGTCAGAGAGACAAATGTATAAGTCGTTTTACTTTAGTTACAGGTAAAGGAGGCAAAAAATAAAGCAGAAAGAGTCCTATGGCTGACGAAAATGGTGACTTGCTTTGTTACACATCACGGTAAATGAGAACTTAAAAAAAGTTTTTTTTATATTTGTAACCTATACTGTTTAATTGTTGGGAGGAAAAACCAAAATGCTGGTGGAAGTGAGTGAAATCACGTTACCAAAACCACACAAAATATTCACTCTAACAGTTCCAAATGAGGGTATGAGAGCAGCAATAGAAATGCAAAGTAATAATCCTAAACCTGTTGGTATATCTCAAGTGATTCCGGTGTTGTGATTCTACATTCCTAGTGGATTATTACTTTGCATTTCTATTGCTGCTCTCATACCCTCATTTGGAACTGTTAGAGTGAATATTTTGTGTGGTTGTTGGGAGGAAAACATTAAATGAACAAACACTATGAAAAAAACAGCTATGCCTCTTTCCCTTGCAGCATAGTAAGTAATGTCTTTCGGCTTTTCCCAGTTAGGGTTCGCCACAGTAGAACTCCGGTCTGCTAGCCCGATGCCCAACCTTCAAAAAAGGCACACCCATTCACGCACAGACCTACCTGCATGTCTTTAAATGTCACTTGACCACAGGGAGGACATGTGGTACTAACATAAAATAGACCAGATTCCCGAATGTCTACACTAAGTGTGCACCACTCTGAGTAAATGGACAATGGAAGCATAAGTCCACCTATTCCTCCAAATTTTAGTTTTCCAACTGATTTTCTTCCAACCTTAAATAATAAGGGGAATTCATAAGGGTTACCAGAATAGTTAGGCTACATCTATTCTCATTGTAAGCTTTCTGACTGAACAGACAGCAGTAAAAATGTGGTAGGGATGTTCCTGAATAAAGATTTATACTTAATGTACACTTAATGTAGGCACTCAATAATCTGGCTCTAAACAACTCTCTAGAAATAAAATAAAATAAATTTAACTCACAGAACCAAGGTGAGATATTCAATGAAATCATGTATGACCCTCTCAGAAGCTACTGAACTGCCTGACCACAGGACAACAACCACAGGAAAGCTATTCAGGCTGTAATGCTCAGTGCATGTAGATAAACCTCAGAATCCACACATAACACTACTTCTTAGCAAAAAGACATGCTTAAACTAAACATGTGATTCCTTTAGAACTCCTAACCAAGCAATTTCATTCATAACATACTAAAAATATTAAATTATATGACCTCCACTGTTATAACAATGAAATACAAGCAACTTCTTCAAAATGTATCCACAAACATAATCATCTTCATCCCAAATTAATTGAAACCCTAAATGATACTCCTCTGCTTCCACACAAAAGCACAATCCATGCTATCTATAAAACACATAAGGTATAGCCCAAAACTCAGTAACAATAGTCAGGGAAAAGAAAGAATTCACAAAACTGAAATAATGCCCTCTTCTTTTTACAAACCACAAACTATGTAAATATAGCTTATGTTACTGACTCTGTTCCACCTAAATGTGAACAGTGTGCTGCACTATTTTAATATTGGTCCAGTGTCTTGACCAGAAGCCAAAAAGGCAGTGGACTGTAATATATTTATGCTTTCTTTTTGAAGACTTTTTTAGTATCTGCTTTTGTGTTCATTTAAATATTCTACCTAATTCCAAATACATCATCAAGTGCAAACTGGATGAGGTTCTTACTGATCGAGTTTAAGTTATTGGTGTCAAACTCCTTGATTACTGTTTTCCATAAGAGGTTACTGCCAGTTTAGTTTCTATATCTCCACCAGTAGTAATTCATTTGTCTTCACAGATTTCCATTTTCTTCATGTTGGTGTATGTTGGGGGGGGGGGCAGGTGAAGAGATACCCTAGAGCTAGGAAGAGAATTTAATGATAAGTTTCAGCTCAACAGATAGCAGACTTGCCTATAGTGATAGAAGATCAAAAATCTGTGGGTTTTATTGAAATAATTTCCCAGTTTCTGACACCACAAAGCAGCATATAGGAGTGCTGCACACCTGATTGTTGCAACTCTCCGATAAGATGTTTAACTTAGGCCCCAGCTGTCTGAGTTGGTAGAAGATCAGGTAAATATAAAAGATACATGGTACTTAATAAAAAAATAGAAGGGATATGCCATGGCTAAATTTAGCCTATTATGAATGCCACCTCAGAATTCCCCTGAATAGACGTCATTTGTCTGGTGGGGCTAATCTAGTCAACAAAGAATAAATAAAAAAAAATTCTAAAAATATTTTTAAGAATAAAGACAAGCTAATTTTTATGGTTGTTTTCAAACTGGAGTTAATGGTCTGTGAATAATACCACTATACTTTCCATACAAGAAGAAAATGAATTTATTTTACAGCATTAAGCATGACATTTGCAGTTACATGGATAACACTGTCTGTCTATCTATTATTAGAATGTCTGCTTATCTATGTTATATTCAACCATCTCTTAGACAGTCATAGATTATATGGTAACTTAACCTACCATGGCAATTACCTGTTCTGACAAAAGCACAAAGGTGTTATACATAGCAATCTATACATTGCAGTTACAACTCAGTAAGCATTACTCATGTAAGACACCTGGCGGACAACAACAAATTTCTCAAGCATCAACAGCCTGAAACAAAACACACAAACGAATTGAATGATGACCACTGCTGGTGTAATTCCTAAAGGAGTGCCAGTAGGGATTCCTTCATTTTAGGTGGTTTCTCCCTATTTTGTCTACATGTCTTTGGAGTTGGTATTTGTAAGATTCGGGTATCTAAAAGCTTGCCTTTCCCTACAAGGAAGATGCAGGAGGCTTGCCATCTGCAAAAACTACTTGCAGTTGGACATACTGTGGTTAAAGAAATTTGGGACATTTGTGTTTGGTGGACTGATCCCTCAGTGTATTGTCTTTTGAGGTTTCATAGGGGATCTGATGTAGCCCCACAGGCCAACATTTATCACTGAAAACAAAGTAATCAACCCAGATTCTGTACAACCAAGAAAACACAGAAACTGTGACTGAGACAACTCCCACCTCACACTAAGAAACTAGAAGAAGCTCTGCAACCACTTTGTTGTCTTCTGTCTATCATACTCTCATGAGTTGTGCCTGATAACGTTCCAGTGGAAAGAGTGTTCTGCCTCAGTTAAAAAATGAAAATAACAAATGTACAATATTTGTACATTAAAACATGCCCACATACACTAAATATAATAAACAATAAAGGAAAGCAGTACAGATTTTAAAATATAAATATGCAATCGTACTTAACTTTGAAACACAGATGCATAGCTATCTGACCCCAACTTTCCGTCCAAAAACAACAAAAATCTGTCAGCAGTACCATACTACAGGAAGGAACTCTCATACTATCTTTGCTAATGAGGACCCAGAAGCTACTAAAGAAAATCATGCCAGAAATAAAACATTAAAATAAACAAAGAGTATGAAAAGAAAACAGCTATGCCCGTTTCTTTTGCAACATACTATCATGAAATAGACTGGATTCCCGAATGCCTACACTAACAGACAGATTCACTAATCTTCCATGCAGGACTAGCTTAATCCTGCACAGAAGCACCTGTATAGGAGCAGGACGGCAGCATGCCATGCATATTAATGAAGGCACGCTGCCCAACCTCCTAGGCATACATGGTGTGTACAAGTGCAGGGGGCATGTCTGAGAGCAGAGGTCTCAGAATAAACATGTCCCCGCAATGTAGAACAGCACAAAGTGGAAATAAATGAGCGAGACTGCTCATAGGTGTCTGCATATCCCCACCAACAGTCCCCCATGTGTACAACAGCAACAGGACATAAAAATCAAAAGAAGAAACCCCTTTACTTTTTTTTTAACCGTAGGTTAACCGTAGGTGCGTGGGTGTGCCCATTGCTTAGCTATGGTTAAAGCAGCTTAAAAGGCTGAAGAGGATAACAAGGAAGGTATATGCAAATGAAGCAGCACAGCAATAATGTAGTGGGCAGAGCATTCGCTTAATGAGCAGCATTCCTGGTTCGAGTCCCACTGCAGCACAGTCTATTTTACATGGCAAAGCATGGTATAACCAATAGTTTTATTGCAAAACCCACTAAATAACATATATTTATGAACTGGAGTACTGCAGGAAATGCACATGTGAAGAGTCAGTGTCATAATGAATAAGGCAGTAGTAAGCAGGTGTAAGCACAGATAAGCAATAGAAGGCATATGTAAGCACTAGTAAGCGTGTTTAATTGTGCTTGCATGGGGGTAAGCATTGCCTATGCAGATTAAGCAAAGTAGAAGTTATCTGAGTGTAAGAAACTATAACCTGAAATAAGCAGTGCTTACCACCACTCAAACCCACTTACAACTGCTTTAAAGTGCCTTAATCACTCTGTATCCAATGGGCCTTTGTCTGCCCAGCAACAAAATAAACAGCCATACAGGTCTTGAACCCAGGACCATATACACCATAGTCCCAGTAGCTATCCACCAAGCCATCACAGAAGTACAAAAGAATGAGGTAGTAGTAAACGTGTCCTCACCATAGTATAACAAAACTGAACCTGTGAAAGGCATCAGAATACAGTCATATGTGCCATAACATAAATATGTGAACTGGAGTACAGCAATAAGCCCAGAAGTGAGGTGTACTTGTAATAGAGTGTCGAAGTCCCCATTAAAACACAAGTACCCCACAGAGTGTATGTACACATCAATCAGGGATACTAAGCATACATAAAAGGTGTAATGAATAATAATACAATGCCAAAAAGTCATTATAATGAATGTCTACTGTAGGCAACACCAAGCATTGCACAGGCCAGTTTAGGAGGTGTGAGCAATGTGTACACCAGCTAACTCTTTGTGCCCAGTGGTATACCCCTTTAAACAATGCCAACCTTAGGTAAGCAGGTTTGCCCATAGCTTAGCCTTTTCAAAACTGGCCAATCACGGAAAAGTGCGAGAAACCGGCCCTACTTAAACCCAAAAGGTGGAATACAGCTCATAACTGGTTGTAGCTTCCCCTTGCAGGCACTATGGCAGTAAGGGGAGAAGGAGTGCATTTCTGAGCGCAGCGCTGGTGCATCCAGGAGTCCAAGGTCATGGCTAGACTCCTAGTTAAAGACCATGCACAGAGACTGCTGCAGGGCCAGTATCAGGCTCCCAATATAAGGTGGAGGCCTGGGACCACCTTGCCTTCAACCTCACCAGTGCCACTGGCATACCCCAAACTGGTGAGCAGGTCAGGCACCACTATGCCGACCTGAAGCAATGGAAGGGAGACCTCTTGGAGGAGTGACTCCAAGAGGATAGAGCATCAGAGGATGTCCCAGCCGTGTGTATCAGTCCACTACCTGTTTAATAATTGCCAGCTCAGGTATATCATGGATAGGTATAGCTAAATATTCTCTTATATTCCACACAGCTGCAATGGAGCAGGCCACAAACCAGGAGGCCCACATCTGCCGCCTGGTGCAGCTGTGACGTGAGGCAGGTTAGTAATACTCATGCTTTTACTGTCATAGGAAATAAAAATAAAAGTAGTAGTAAAGTAATTGCTAGTATAAAACCTGTATTTTTCAAGGCAAGTACTGCATACACTACAGAATATGGCAGGAAGAGTCTCATATTGTTAGTATGGCAATAAAAGTGTAATATCCTGACAAAGCAGGTCTAACTACTGGACAGTATGTGTATATTCCGGTATCATATAGTATAATGTAGATTTGCAATCATGTAATAGTACTGTAGTATTAAGCATTTTTACCCACATCATGCACAATAATGTAAATGTGTAGGAATGCCTCTATATGACAGGTGTAATCCCCAGAGGCCATTTAGTGCAACTGAGAGACACATAGACAGTAAGCAGGGGAAATGCAGACAACAAAACCCAAATAGCACATGCAACTGAGATGTGAACTGTTGTTTTATTAGCTCACACAGCCACGGTTTGAATCCTACCAGTGGTAGTAGTCTGCATACAGAATTATACACCACAACTGTACAGATATGTCCAGACTTTCTATTGAAGTGGCCCATATCTGATGCCTATCAACCTGTCCCCATGGGAAATCAGTGGGATTATCCCAGACATATACGCAGCAAACAGGAAATACAACTGACTGACACACATCTATGACAACAAACCTGGCACACTAGCAACTCCCCAATACCTTATGTGACTAAGAAGCCACGTATGTCCCATTTACACCCCAACGTGTTAAGCTGTGGTCAGAGTGTGTACAGTAACAGAGTGAGATGTATATGCATAATACTAATGTGTAATCTGGAACCTTGTGTGGCAACAGTCAGGTAGTGCTAACAAACATTGCTCCCACAGGTACATTGGATACGAACACTGCGCTGTGAAATACAGACCAATATAACATATACTGGTACCGTCCACCCTGGTATTGTAGGGGATTGTGAGTGTTGCAGTTTCTCTGAATAATAAAGTATCACTGCTCATTGTTGCCCACACTGTGCTACATAATATAACTGTGTAGGAAACCATGTATATGTGTGTGTCAGGTCACTAAAGGTGGAAGTGGGTAATATTCTAGATATGTCCAGGCATATCAGCATGTGGTCAACACATGGCCAGCATCTGTGCAGAAAGAGTTGGATAGCATAATGCAAAACATTAACCCAGAATCTGGCCGTATGTGTACAAACAGTTAGTCAGTGTTAATAAACATTCCATCCACAGGTATACCAGGTAAGAGGAGTACACTGCAGGTAAAACCGGTTCATGTGTAATGATGTTGACAGCCATATCAGTATCCAGTGTAGGTCTATGGGGTAGTGTAGTAAGACTTGTAAAGTACAGATAACAGCACTGACTAGGAAAGTAATGTGGAGTACAGGAATATACTACTTGTTAATTGGCATCTTTCTTTCCCCCCACCTTATCTCCAACAATAATCAACATACCCACCCCAACTGGTATGTACTGACTCAGATAATGGCCAATCGTTTGATAAATATTCTAATGGTTCCCATGCATGTGCCATACTGAATTATCCCAACATTGTTGGCATGTGCCATCAACGTACCTGCATGCTGTTCTTATTACCACTGTGGTCCCATATATGCTTGTGTTCTGTTTGCTAAGTAACTGTTCCATATCTGGTGTCTGGGCTAATGGGAATATCTAAGCATGCTGTTATACCTAACCCTGGAATGTGTTAACTATTACTAACCTATATATGATGTTGAAATCTAAACACTATAGAACGCTTGGGAAGGCCAGTCCCAGCGGACCCATCTGTCCCATCTCAGCTGGCCGAGGCTCCAGACACCAACATGTCTGGGGCCCAACCCCACACCTCCCTATCCGTTGGTCCTGCACCACCTTGGGTGGAACCACCTCAGGGGGTGGGGCTCACCCCCCTCTAGGAGTGGGCATGGACAGGCATCTGTCATCCATCGCCAGGTCGGGGTCATGGTGCATAGAGCGATCAACGACCAGGTTGGTGATCTTCTACGCCAGCTTGAGGGCCACATGTCATGATTAGAGAGTCAGCCTGGCTCTGCGGCTCAAACCCCAGCACAGTCACCTTCAGTGCTGTGAAGGTGCAGTAGTAACTGCCCATGGGTGGAGACCTCAGACCCACTGTTACCACTAGGAGGCTTGTGGGCTTCCAATATCCCAACATCCCTCCCCATCTAGGTGTTTACCTCCCACATGGGTCATATACCGGCCCTGTATGCATCTTGTATGTCTTGTCTATTACCCTACCCAACCTTCCACCCAAATATAGCTACTACTCCTCCCCAACATCCGACTCCCACCCAAAAAAAAGGGGGCAATCTGTTCCGACAAAAAAAGGTTTAAGCCTGCATGTGCAGGGGTAAGCAATGCCCACACAGGTTAAGCAATTTAGAAGCTAACTGAGTATAAGAAACTGTAACCGGAAGATAGCAGTGCTTACCTCCATGCACACCAGTGCAAACCTGCTTACAACTGCTTTAAAGTGCCTTAATCAGTCTGTATCCAATGGCCCATGTTCTACCCAGCAACAAAATAAACAGCCTCTGCAAGACTCGAACCCAGGAACCTGCAAACCATAGACAAAGTGATTTAACACTAAGCAATGACAGATATACATAAATATGATGTTATCACAAACATATCATCCAGCACAATCATTCAACAGTACAGAAAATGTACTTTAACATCTAGATGTACGTGTGTGTGTGTGTGTGTGTGTGTGTGCGTGTGTGTGTGTGTGTGTGTGTGTGTATATGTATATATATATATATATATATATATATATATATATGTATGTGTGTATATATATATAATTATATATATATATATATATATATATATATATATATATATATATATATATGTATGTATGTATATACAGATATATATCTATAGACATAATAGAGAACATAACAAAGACATATATGAACACAGGCACCATTAATGGAGGTAAGGGGGCTCAAGCAACATATGTCTTAACACATATTGATATCCCCACACCCAGAAAAACAGGTCTGCCCAGCAATGCATTACCAACTGTTGCAAATGCCATAACCAGGACCTGGCACTACATGGCCACAAGATGTTAACAGTAAGCCATCCCACCTATATTATGTCAGGCTGGTGTTGATAACATATCATGCAGTACAGTCTGGCTACCATAGTGAATGTACAATGTGTAAGCAATAAACAGTCCTATGATGCATATACACAGGCACATGTATGCAGATACTTATATATGCTTATATATATATATATATATATATATATATATATATATATATATATATATATATATATATATATATTTATATATATATATATATATATATATATACAACTACACATGCACACACAGAGGTATGTCTAGGAAGATACATAATTATAGGATACACACCATACTGAACAGCCAGTATCCCTACAGTTGCAACCTCATCTGATGGACAGTGCATGAGTCACCCATACCATAGACAATTGTGGCCTGACACATATACCCACAGAGAAGTCAAAGGATGTAACACAACACACAGGTTTGTATACATAGGAAAGGTTCAGTTGTGTACTATTACAGTTGTATATGCCATGTCATATAGCTGATTATGTTTGACATACATGCAAACAGAGTAATGAAAGACTCAAACAGATCATTTATTACAGTAATCCGAAAACATCACATCTGTTGGTGTTCTTGCCAAGGCCTTCAAGTAGTACAACAGGAAAGACAGACTTGGGCACAGCATAACAAGCAATCAACAGTATGTAATGCAGATGTATAGCCCAGTGGCCTCTAAATACACTCTGCATGCAATCCCTAAGGGGAAAAGGCCTGGGATGATGCTATGGGTGGTATCTGTCACATAACAATGCATAACTGAAATCATCACAGTCACACTGATGGCAGTAAACAGTAGGCCTGCAATGTTCACAAGGTGAAAAGTATGGTAATGAACATCTGCATACCTTAAGGCAGCTTACTACTGGTATTCCTTAGATTTTGTAACACTCTAGGATACTTATGGTGTATACCCCCATACACTGACTTACAGGGGCATAGCACACTGCTACATACACTGACCTCTAGACTGCAGAGGTGCACACATGTGCTGTGCAAATGAAGCCCACATATATATGGTGCATATGGTCTGTAAACCATTACTTATTTACAAAATACCTGATAACAAGCCAGTCAGATAGACTGATGGACATGTGTGTAGCAGGGGCTGTTTCTGAGGACATTACTTGGACATTCTGTGTTTCTGTGTACAGTACTGTGGTCTGTGTACGTAGGGCAGGAGTATGGAGCCTTCAGTATCCAAAGAGCCATTCCTGACCACTCACCCACCAAACTAAATTCATGGAGAGGCACAATTTTATTATTTTATTTTATTTTACATTTGTTAACCGGGCTAGTCTGGCTGGATGCATGTCCATTTTCAGCAGAGGCCCGAGGAGAAAAGCTCCATTAACATACTAGCAAACTTACAATACAAATATCAAACAATCAAATAACAAATATCAAAACCAAAGACCCAAGCAAGCAAATTATATAAACATAATAGCAAATAAAGGAATCAAATTTTTATGTAGTTTAGTGAGATGCTGAGGGATTATAGAACAGGAAAATAAAAACTGAGAGGCAACCTTCTTGAATGATTGCTAGAGTAAGACTGCTAGTAAATGCAGAAGTCTGGTAATAGACTGTCATATGGAGAGTAAAATATAAAATTACCTATGTACAAATTAGAATAGAAAATAAGTTGTGGCAGGGTACTAGAAAAGGGTAGGGGAATAAACATATAAGAGATAAGTAGAAAAGGTAGGAAAAGAACAGATGACAAGATGTAAGGAAGGAAGAGAAAAGAAATGTTAAAAATGGGTCAGTAGAGGCATAATTAAGGGTAGAGAAGCAACCAGTAGAAGTGAAGGGGGGGGGCTAGAAAGAGGAGAAATCATTGGTGAGCTCAGTCAGGATTAGCGCATGGGCATAGCCAGTGGGTTTGTAAATGGTTTCTTATTTTTTAGAAAAGGTGAGGTGAGCTTAGGGTGGTCAGGTCTATGGGGAGTTTATTCCAATAAGATCCTACAGTATTGGCAAATAAGGAGTCACCTGCTTTATTGTGGGGTTTGAGAGTAGTTACTAGAAGCTTCCTGGCAGAGCGAAGGGAAGTAAGATTTTTATATGGGGTGATGAGGTTATTTAGTATGGGTGTATTGGAGGGGTAATGTAGAATTTTAAAAGTTAAGACTAATTGATGTAGAAGTATTATGTTCTGAAGTTCTAGCCAATTAAGTTGTTTTAAATTGAGACAGTGATGTGTACGGAATGGGGAACCTGTGGCAAACCTGGCAATACTGTGGTACGCTGTGTTGAGTTTTTGAAGGTTAGCTTTAGAGAGGTTGATAAATGATGGAGAGGCATACAATAGAGTGGAGATGAGGTGAGTTTGGGCAAGAGACACTCTGGTAGTAGCAGTAAGAAAGGGCTTTAGTCTATACAGGGCACCTATTTTTTTATTAACAGTCTTGATGGTCAGATCAATGTGGCAGTCAAAGCTTAGCTGATTGTCTATAGTAGTGCCCAGTAGTTTAGTGGAACTATCAGGAGTAATGGTAGTGCCATTACAGGACACAATGGAAAATGAGATAGGGGCAGATTTAAGGGTGGGGGTGAAAAGTAGTAATTTGTTTTTTTGGGGATTGAGGAGGAGACAGATATGTTGGAACCATTTTTCTGCTGCTGTAAATACATTTTGGGTGGAGGAGTGGAGTTTTTCTGGAGATAAAGCAGAACAGATGAGAGTAGAATCATCCGCATATTGTATACAAGTGGATGTTGGGAGAGAAGTAGGTAGGTTGTTTATGAATATGGAGAAAAGGAGGGGGCCTAGGATGGAGCCTTGTGGGACACCGATGGTGACAGGGAGCTGAGAGGATAGATGGCTATCCCAGAGGACTGCTTGTTTTCTATCTTTCAAGTAAGAGTCAAACCACTGTAGTGCTAATGAATCAAGTGAGAGGGATTTTAAAGTATCTAGGAGAAGTTGATGGTTAACCATGTCGAAAGCTTTAGAGAGGTCAAGGAAAAGTGCAGAGGAGTAAAGGTTGTTATTGCGGTTTTTGTTGATCACGTCTGTAAAGGAGAGAAGGGCAGTGGAAGTACTGTGGTGGGGCCTAAAACCATGTTGTGAGTCTACGAGTAGGTTATTTTGTAAGAGATGATCTAAGAATTGATGGTGAATGCAACGTTCCATAATTTTAGCTAGTGGAGACAGAAGAGCTATTGGGCAGAAATTAGAAAGTTCGTTGGAGTTGCCTCCTTTGTGGAGGGGGAATGATATGGGAGATTTTCCAGCAGGAAGGAATAGTGGATTCAGTTATAGTTCTGTTAATTAATATGGAGACTGGGTAAGCTAGTTCATGTGCAGCTAGTTGCAGATATTCAGCTGGTAGTTTGTCGGCTGAAGGGGTGCAAGGTTTAAGTTTAGAGAGTAACTTACGTATATAGGTAGTGGAGACTGTATTAAATTTTAGTGTAGAGGTGCTGTTTAGAGGAGGGGTTATTTGAAGGGAGAGGGGGGGAGTCATGGTGTTTGCTAGAGAGGTGACTGTTTCAGAGAAGAAGTTGTTGAAAGTATTGGCTATTATATTGGGTTGGGTCTGAGCTAGGCTAGCTGGTGTAGGTGTTTTGGTGTTCCCTGGATGGAGCAGTTTATTGATTCCTGACCAGAAGTGTTTGGGGTTTTGATTTCTGTGTTGTTGATACTGAAGGTAGTAATTCTTTTTATCCAGGAGGGTGAGTTTCTTAGTTGTATTTCTCAGGTGTTTGTAATTTTGATGGTCAGATGGGTTTTTAGTGGATCTCCATTTTGTCCATAACTTATTTCTAGCTAGCATTGTTTGTTTGGTTTTTTTTGAAAGCCGGGGGCTGCTTTAGAGCCTATTCTAATTAATCGGGATGGTGCATGATGTTGGAGAATTTTTAGGAAGGTGTTGTTGAAATAGGTAACTGCTTCATCAATTGGGAGGTGTTTTAGAGCCGACCAGTTATATTCTTTGAGTTCATTACGGAAAGAAGACAGGTTAAAATTAGTTTTGTTGTGTACAGTACGAAAAGTAGCCTGTTTGGGATTGTTGTATTTTTGTTTAGTGATGTAGGTGAGGAGATGATCGCTGATATTGTCAGGGAGTGTTCCAGTTTTATAAGAGGGGATTGTTGTTGATTAGTATCCAGTCTAGAATGGATAGTTTATTGGTAGATTTGTGTATTCTAGTAGGGGAGTTTATGGTTTGTTGAAAGTTAAAAAGGTTAAGGTGAAGGGTAGGTTTGGGTGAGATACAGGAGTTCCAATCAATATTAAAGTCTCCTATGATTATGGTTTCCTGAGGGAAGCTACAGGAGACCCAGCTAAGAATATTTTCTAGTGTATTTGAGTTATTGCCTGGAGGGATGTAGGAGCATATTACGTAAATGGCTTTGTTTTTAATCACTTGGAGTTTGGTACAGAGTATTTCAGCATTGCCTGGGGAGGGGGGCAGGGAGTCAGTTAAGGTTACCTGTAGTTGGGATTTGTAAAGTAAGGCCACTCCCCCACCCTTTTTGTTAAGGCGGTCTTGCCTTAGGGTACTATAACCTGGGGGAGTGAATTTGTTGTCTTTAGTACTTGGTTTAAGCCATGTTTCAGTGAGACAGAGAATATCAAAGGCATAGAAGTCAATTAAAGCATGGAGTTGAGTGATTTTATTGTTGATGCTATGAATATTTAGGTGAGCTATAGTGAGGGAGTCATTAGAGAAAGGAGAACTGAGATTGTTGGCAGTGTGGTTAGAAGTGGTGTGGGTAAGAGGATTATTGGGGCCAGGGTTGGGGTGGATGTCCCCGTATATCAGTAAAAGAGTTTGTGGAAATTGAAATATCTTTGAGATTTTGTAGGGTATTAGATAAAGCCGTTTAGTGGTTAGAAATCTGTTATGGTGTAATTTGTGGTAGAGTGGGGGAAGGTAGGGACAGGAAGATAGGATATTAATATGTGTTTGTTCAGCTAGAGGAAGTAGAGAGGTTGTGTGTTTGGCTAAATTAGGAGATTGGCAAAGGGTTAGATATTCGTAGGAAGTAAGAGTATAGTAAAAGAGAAGGATGTTAAGGAGTAGTAGAGGATACAGTAGTTTGAGGCTTAAAGGCATGTTAATAGTGGGAAGAGGTTTGTAAGTTAGTATTAGGTGGTCTAGGGTGGTGGAGAGTGTGGTGTGGCAGTTAGATAGGAATCAGGAGAGAGGGTGCGATGTTAAGTTTGGAGTAAAGAGTTAATTAGTGAGAGTGGGGTAGGAAGTGAGATAGGTTGAGAGAATGTTGGAGGTGTGGCAGAGGAAGTATAAAGGTAGGACCCCTGGGGGTGGGTGGGAATTGGGGGTAGGGAGGGGAGTGGAGTGAGCCTGCAGGGCGAACGGAGCGGGGCAGAAAACCACAGAAGAAGAGATGAGAAGGAGACAATCAGGAGTGCAGGTAAGTGAGATAGGAAAGGAGAAAGTCAAGCTGGACAGGATAGGGAAAAGACTAGAGAGCACTGGAAGTTACTAGTGTTAGATAGACATAGAGGCAGTGTAAAGCATGCAGAAGGAGGGCAGGAGGAATGAGAGAGGTAAGGAAGAGTGATTGCAGGTTAGAGGTATGAAATGCAGACTAGATTAGGTGGCAGATAGAAGGGCAGTAGGGTAGAGAGTGGAGGTAACAACGAAGAAAGAGGTCAAAAGTTAAGTCTTGCAGTCCAAAGAAGGGCTAGAAGGAGTCAAAAATCGGAGCAAGGTAGTAGCCAAGAGAGGATGGTATCCTGTTCTAAGGCTAAGGTAGGAAACAGATAGTGAGAAGGGGTCGAAAAATCAGGATATGGTAGTGTGGAGGCAGAGGGGAAAAAGTAAGGTGTAAAAAGGCTGGAAAAAGGGAGAGTATCCAAAAATAAGGGGGAAAGGTAAAGACCGAGAGGTAGCTGGCTGTTGGAGGCTAGAGTACTGAAATGCTGTGAACTCTGTTAGGGTACCCAATGGGAGTCATACAAATCAACATTAATGGAGTCCAAACATACATTCAATTCCCAGAGAGGTCAGTGTAGGTTCAGTCCACAACAGCTATCTGACTCCTACAATGAAGATAGCAGAGCATATACAGTTTCATATTTAGTTATGCTAAATATAATACAGCTAAGGTATAAGAACAATACCTAACATATGTCCATAATCATGTTCCTGTGTTGTGATTGCTTGATCTGTGTGCGTGTGTGCGTGTGTGTGTGTGTGTGTGTGTGTGTGTGTGTGTGTGTGTGTTTGTGTTGTATGGTAGAGTGTCCATTAATCCTCAGAGGTACAAGGAGCTACTACAGCAGGTTTGAAGAGACACATGTGGCTCCAGAGCCACAGGATGTAGGCCCCTGAGGTAGGATGAATGATGACTGTATGTGTACTGCACTTACGAACCATGGGGTCTGTACAGCGCAAACCCACTTACAGCTGCTCAAATGTGCCTTAATCACTCTGTATCCAACTGGCCATGTTCTGCCCAGCAAGAAAATAACCACCTTCTGCAAGGCATGAACACAGGACCCTGTACACCATAGACAAAGTGATTTACCACTAAGTCATACCAGACACAAAGAAATCCAATGTTTTAAGGAACATATCATCCAGTCCAGTCATGCAACAGTACAGAGAATGTATACCGACATCTAGATGTATGTGTGTGTAAATATGTTAATATCTAAACAGATACTACATATCTATCTATCTATATATATATATATATATATATATATATATATATATATATATTTCTAAAACTATAGGTATATATATTAATATATACGAACATATATGCATGCAAATGCCTACATCGACACATATATGTGTCTACACCTATATGTCTACATATACACAGCAAGTTACTTATTTGTACGCAGATATATATCTATGTAGGTATATACGGACATCGATATATATATATATATAAATATATATATATATATATATATATATATATATATATATATATATAGATATATATATGTAAGCACACACACACACACACATATATATATATATATATATATATATATATAGGTATATATGGCCATACATTTGTAGATAGCACTGGTAGATTAACAAAAACACATATGTCCACATGCACCGTTAATGGGGTTGAGAGGCCCGACATACTATACATCTTGTATGAATAGCCCCCCCCCCCCCACAGCCAAACACGTCCACCCTGCAATACACTACCAAGTGTTGCAGATCCCATAACCAGGACCTGACATGACATGGGCAAAAGATGTTAAAAGTACTACATCCAACCTGTATGATGTCAGGCTGGTATTTGGTAACATAAAAAAATGGAAAAATAAGAAAACCACTGCCTGTGGAAACGAAAAAACACTCACTTCCTGGTATTGGTAATATATCTTGCAGTACAGTCTGCCTCCTATAGGAAATGTAAAATGTGGAAGCTATCAACATCCCCAAGATACAGATACACAGACACAGATATGCAGATACATATATATATATATATATATATATATATATATATATATATATATATATATATATATATATATACATATATAGATAGATAGATATAGATATAAATGTGACTACACATACACATGCAGATATATGTACAGTAAGATATATATGTAGAAGGTGCACACAATATGGAACAGCCACGATGACTACAGTTAACACCTGTACAACTGGACACTGTATGGGCCACCCATACAAATGACAATCATTGCCTGCAACATATACCCACAGAGAGGTCCTAGGCAAAACACCACACACAGGTTTACAGAAATGGAATACCTTTATTGTGTACTATTACAGTTCTACATGCCATGTCATATAGCTGTTCAGACACTGACATCCATATAAACAGAGGAATGCAACTGTGAAACAGTTATTCTAATACAGTAGTCTGGAAAGGTTAACTGTTGCTGTCCAGGCCAAGCCCTTCAAATTGTACAATAGTGAGGACAGACTGGGCCACAAGATACCAAACAATCAACAGTGTGTAATACAGGTGTATAGTTCAGCAGCCTCTATCTACACTCTGTACAAAATCACTAGGTGGTAAAGATGTCATCTGACCAAATGGTTTGTAACTGTTACATAACAAGGCATAACTGACAGCATCACTTGCCCACTGACAAACAGAACAGTCTGTATGGCAGGAGGCAGCAGGCTTGCATTAACCCAATTTATGTAAGTAATGTAAATATAGGTGAAGTATACGGTGCTGTACATCCAGATACCTTAAGGTAGCTTACCCCTGATACCCCGCATTTTTAACAGCTTAGGTAATTTATGGTGCTCTCCCCCAAGACTCAATAATGCCGGGCCATATACCACTGTTACATACACTGGCCTCTGGATTGCATAAGAGCACACGTATTATGTAGGTGATGCCCACACATATATGGCCCCAGCCCCACTGTATGTATGGGGGATACAACAGCAGTGGACTGATGGCAGCAATGGCAGTGTGATATACTCACAGCCCACTATGGAACAACCCCCGACAGCATGTCATATGTGCAAAGCTTGGTATGTTGGTGGAGGACAGAGGCTGGAACACAGTCACAAATGTGGAAAACTGTTGCCATACACTAACCAAGTTGCTGGTGTTACAGAATATTCTGCAACATACTCTTAATCAAGGAATTGAGATTAGAAACAGAAATGGATGTAGCCATGTACTGATAGCACTCAACACACACACTGCCAGTGAAATATCTGGCACAGGACCTGTGTGGTGGACAGACAACACATGCTAGGCACACCTCTGGCCACCAAGAGGATAGACCCACAGTTGAGAGCTATGCAGATAGACTGCATTCCAAGGTAAAGTAGTATGTACACACACACACCCTGTAACACCAGTACTATACAAAGCATAACACAACTCTATTCACACTCTGTCTGTAGGTCCTGAACCTCCTACAAATATGTAGCTGCCCTGAGTGTGCCGGTTCTCCTGTAAGAGGTATTGCTACCTGCTGTCTGTAACACTGATGCCCACACACAGGAAGGATGTCCATCACACAGACAATGTAAAGGGACCACGCCCTCATGATATAGGGGGTTAGAGTAGGTGGTTGCCATGACAGTGGTGATTGGAAGTACTACACATGTGTAAGTATATATATATATATATATATATATATATATATATATATATATATATATATATGTATGGCTATCTGGATAATATGTACATATATTTCCACCATATGTCCTAGACATGGAGTGTAACCCTACCCCTGCCTCTATAGTTCCACAATCATAGTGCAAGGGGATGTCAGGTATGCATAGCAAGTATATTAGTAGATTATTATTACTGTCATTGGGATTGTCTTCACAGACATGGTGTGTGTTGGAGGTCACATCTGCTTATAACATGTGTGCCATTGGCTACTGACAAACATCCTATGGACATCATAGTAAAGTACCGCTGCTAGCACATAATGCCCCTGTGGACTGCAGCAGAGGTATTGGCCAATATATGTGGCCATTCTGACACACTCTGTACAATCCAGATGTATACATATAACCCCTTAGTGCTAAACATGTGTACCATGCCTGACAATATGGATGTAGACAGCCATGTAGATGGGTATAACACATAACGACTGTAATACATTTTCCACCATAGGTTATGCATTCACACACCCCTGTCTGGCCTGACACATAATAACCACTGGTACAGGGGTGCCATGGCCGCATACTACCCACTCGATATTGACATACATCTATGCAGCATCCCATGGCTCTGTATGACATACGTGACTGTTAAGGTAGGCCCAGCAGCAGTACATCTGGCAAGTATCTGCACATGACATCTCACTGAGTAAGTACACTAAGCTGCCAGGCATGTAACAGTGCACTGTGCAGGCTACAGGCAGACTGGCTCAGCAGTGGCCTACATCTCCTATGGGGGAATGTGCATGTACCTGCATATATATAGCAGGCTCTACAGGCATGTCATAGCACAGGGTAAGATACACCTGTTTGAAAGTGCATAACCACAACCAATGTGATCACAGCCGCAGCCACATATGTTAAGGTAGCATAATATTGCAGTATATGGACTATCTGTTCGACACCATCCTCATATGTGCCACTCACAGACTAACCCTACATATACTGGGCTGATACACTGTTTGGTCTGATGGCTGTCTGTGGTATGGGACATGTGTGTGTATGGCCTTACAAACATGTATATTCAAAAAACAATGAGCCAGCACGTACGGTTCATTCGAACCAACTTTATTACCACCAAGAATCCATAAAAGGAATCTTAATAAACAAGCATACCGGTTTCGGCCATATCATGGCCTTTATCAATGCAATTCTGTGAAAGTAAGGAAACCCGACCCCTGGTGGACCAACCTTATATATTCCATGTTTAAAGGGGTACATAATCTTATAAAATAAACAAATGCATTGGAACAAAACAGCACCTTCCCCACATAATAACAAAAAAAACTTAAACATAATAAACATATAAAATACATTAACAGTGTTAAATATCATCAAAATAATATTATAAAAATAATATTATATAAAAAATGTTATAAAATAATAATATAAAAAAAAAATTATCGTGGCCAAAATGTTTGGGGACCTGAATAGTGATCAGAACAACTTGTCAAGACAGTCTCTATATATAAACAACCTATATATATTTGTTTGTTCTGTATGATGACAAACCTCAAAGTTTATCATAAACATACATTTCCACTTATATCACAAGATTGGTCAGACTATCCAAATCCTATATGTTATATACCTAGATCTATAAACCCATAAACTCAAATCATATATCGTCTGGAAATATGTATATATCCTCCACATTCATATTGGCATTATTAATATGCCTAGAACCAAAATCGATGAATAACACATAATCCCTTTGCATAAGTCATAATATATATAAACATGACCTACAAAAATCTATTCTAACATATTTAAACCAGGTCTAAATAGACCACCCAATTGAATTATCCACATTTGTTCCATTTGGTCAAGTTTTTGATGCCATCCGGCTTTGAAACTCCTGTGAAGGGTGATCCTATCTATAACAACAAACCGAAAAATGGCCGAAGGATGCTCCAAGGTGTGTTTAAATAGGGCATTAGCAACACGTTTGTTCTTAATTGCACTTAGATGTTCCCCTATTCTAAATTTGACAGGTCTGGACGTTTGTCCAACATAGAATGCAGAGCAACTACAGGTAGCCAGATATACCACCCAATCTGTGCTGCAATTGGCAAAAACCCTTATCTCAAAAATTCGTGACGTATTTTTGCTAGAAAATTCTTTGGTTTGTTGCAAATGTTGACAAGCAACACAATGCCCACAAGGATAACACCCCCTTAGTATATCACCACTTAAAGTTCTTTGTTGTGGTATATTTGGAACATATCTTTTATAATGTGTGAAGTGAGAATTCATATTCCGTCCCCTCCGGTAAGAAAACTGACAATTTTCCGGCAACAACCTACCTAGAACCTCATGTGTCAAAAGAATGCCCCAATGTTGGTTAATGACATCCCTAAAACGATTGGTATTATTCCCATAGGTAGTCACCAACCTTATTGGTTGATTATAATATGTTTTATTACCATCCCTGTTATTTACTTTATAACATAATAGATCCTGACGTTTCATTTTAGAAGTTTGACCTTCAACTTTAACTAATAGTTGAGATTCGTACCCCCTATATAGAAACCTACGCGTTAAGTCCAGACTACATTCCAAATAATCTTCATCAGATGAACAAATACGTCTGATTCTCATATATTGAGATTTCGGAATATTGTGGATGGTGTGGCGTGGATGAGAACTATTAGCATGTAACAAAATATTGTATTTGGGAAACTTGCGATATATAGTAGTCGATAAAGTATTATCTGCAAGTTTACAAACCTTAACATCCAAAAATACAATCTCTGAAAGTTCAATATTAGCAGTGAACCGAATACCAAAACTATTATTATTCAAATAATCCACAAACTGTATTAAACTTTGCTTATCTCCACGCCACACCATCCAACAATCGTCTAGATATCTACGCCAGATATCCAGATGCTGCAAAAATTTATTATGTTGGTCATCATATATATACCCAGCCTCATAATACCCCATGAACAAATCAGCATAAATGGGTGCAAAAGAAGCACCCATCGCAGTGCCCTTAATCTGCCAATAAGCCTTGCCTGCATAATAAAAGATGTTCTTCCGTAATACCAATTCAGTGAGCTTGATCAAGAAGTTATTAAAGGCTAAAGAATAAAGGTTTGATTTGTATAGCCAAAAGGAAACAGCTAAAATTCCCTGATCATGTGGAATATTTGTATATAATGAAGCCACGTCAAGAGTACAAAGTAACCAGTTGAGATTCTAGTTGGGAATCATTGATTATATTTAGAAATTCGGTGGTGTCCTTAATGCGAGACCTAATAAACGGCAGCAAAGGTTTCAAATACTGGGTCAAAAAAGCTGACAATGGTTCCGTTAAGGAACCCCTACCTGAAACTATAGGTCTCCCAGGAGGATGTAATGGGTCTTTGTGTATTTTCGGTAAGATGTACAGATACTGAGAGCTAGGCTCATCCACCTTAAGTTGCACACCTACCTGTGTCGTAATGATACCTTGCTGCACCGATAGATCCAAAAAATCATCAATTTCTCTCTTAAAAGAAAGAGTCGGATCCAAACATTTTGGCCACGATAAATTTTTTTTATATTATTATTTTATAACATTTTTTATATAATATTATTTTTATAATATTATTTTGATGATATTTAACACTATTAATGTATTTTATATGTTTATTATGTTTAAGTTTTTTTTGTTATTATGTGGGGAAGGTGCTGTTTTGTTCCAATGCATTTGTTTATTTTATAAGATTATGTACCCCTTTGAACATGGAATATATAAGGTTGGTCCACCAGGGGTCGGGTTTCCTTACTTTCACAGAATTGCATTGATAAAGGCCATGATATGGCCGAAACCGGTATGCTTGTTTATTAAGATTCCTTTTATGGATTCTTGGTGGTAATAAAGTTGGTTCGAATGAACCGTACGTGCTGGCTCATTGTTTTTTGAATGTTCATGTATTTTTGGAGCCGTGCACGTTGTCCGGCGTGCGCGTACTTTGGTGTGGACTTACAAACATGTATGCCAATACGGTACCATACAGTGGAGCAGCATGTAACATCAGATAGGACGGGGCCTAGAACAATGACATCTACCACAGTCTGTACACAGGCTAAAGTACATATTAACAATACACACACTGTCGACATTCACCATAAGAACACAGGCCTCAGTACTGTATTAACATCCACAGAATGTCCAGGTTAAGTCATCAAATATAACCCCTACTGTGCATAACATGTGTAGCAGTCTAATATCTCACTGGCTTGTTATCAGATATGATGACACAAATTATGGTATACAGCACATATGCACCACTTTATGCAAGACATATGTACACAGGTTGACAGAGTTGTGGCTGGAAGCACATACACAAGGCCAATAATGACATGTTGCTGTGATAACCACATACATTTACTGTTGTAACAGGGTTTGTTGCAACATATGTCCTATGAGGGATGAGAAGCCAGTAACTGTCATAGCTTTCACCATCTGCAGACTGCAATCCTCACACTACCTTCTGCAGTCCACAGAAAGATGCTCCATTGGTGACACATGAAACCAAAGGCACAACACACTGCCCTGTCTGCAGATGACTCTGCAGATGGGGATTCCTCATAAACACGGAACTGACATGGCAGGTATTGAGACATGTAGGACAGTCATATCCACACACACACTGTTAAACCAACAGTACTCCAAATGCAGTATAGCAGCACTTACAGACTGTAGTCAGGTCAGGCACATCCCCCTCCTGTGTGTTGCCCTGTTTCCACAGTATATGTTGTTAGAGGTAAATCCCCAGTCCATCTGAGATGCTGTTTGCCAAACAACAGATCTAGTTCCTGCGCACAGTGAATGAAAAGGGCCCACACCAACATGATTTTCCTAGATATTGGAGTGTGTTTACATGCACCTGCTATGAGAATGTTACCACAGCTGTCCCACATGCAGTTAGCTAGGGAATGCTGCAATTCATGCAAAGGCCATCAGTTGATCATGAGCATCACTTAAAATACACATGCTGCTGCCAAGCAAAGCAGGTGTAGGTCTCCACATCCACCAGAGAGGGAGTGGGAGAGACAGACATAGGCAAAGACAAGTCAGGAAGGGGTAGGAGAGTAAAACCTAAGCATGTTTGTGTCACACACCTACCAGCACAGAGTGTCAAACCCCTGATGACTATGTAGTGCTATCACAGTTCTATGCAGTTATTGGATGCAACACATGGGTTACCTGTTGTGGAACCCTCAGAACATATATGTGATGGTGACTGAGGGATACGGTAGTAGCTATATGGTAGGTGATGTACATGTGTCTGTCCACATGAACAGGTGCCAACATCAACACAGCCAAACTCTCACAGAGATGCACACATATTGACACACTTGGCAGGGCCACAATTACAACTCATTAGTAGTGGGATTGCCACAACACATCACTGTGCAAGTACCACATGGACCACATGGGTCATACATGGGTTATATGAGCAAAGGGCATGGGGAGGTGTCTGACATCAGACAGCATGCTTCAATATGCACATGGGGGTTGTAGAGAGTGTGGATTTGAACATACGCAACATACAACAAACACACAAACACACAGGGTGCCAGTACTGACAAGCATGGGTGCATGTCTGCACGGGTGTGTGGTGGTTGACTGTGCCAGATGGCTGTACAAGGCTAGGCAATGGGTATACCTTGGCATCAGGCCACATGATGATGGTCTACATTGGTGCTCAGAGCTGTAGTACCTGCATTTGCCCACACAGGTGGGTATTTTATCCCCCATCCAGTCACCTGGGTGACTATTGTGTGTGGCCAATGCTGTGCATCGCTTACCATGTATGTGTTCCTTAGTCCATGACATGGATGGTGTCTGGAATGTGCACATCTCCCACATGCATGTACAGTAACATTGTGTAACTGTACCTGAGCTGTCTGGCCCATGTTGTGAACACAGATTATCATCAGATGTGCCAGCCTTGCCCACCTGTGGCGGGAACTGGTAATGGGCAGCAGGTTTACCCTGCACCTACATTGATAGCATGCTAACAGCATTCCCTGGTGTCAGTGGCATCTGTCAATGCAGGGCATGTTGTCAGGCATGGTATGTCCTTTTTGGGTCACATGTGATGGCACAACAGGTATTTTAGGTGTCCATTGGGGAACATGGGGAAGATGTACCGTCTGCATGTATGTGCATATTGGATAGATGGACAGGCTTCCATGCCATCTGTAACCCACAGCTATCACCCCATAGTTACTATCAGTGGCCAATATGCAGTGTACTACCCATATATTGGCTGCTGCCAAGGTGTGTGTGTGTGTGTGTGTGTGTGTGTGTGTGTGTGTGTGTGTGTGTGTGTGTGTGAGAGAGTGTGCTCTGGTTAATACTGGGGTTGCTAACTGTGATTGCCTGGCCTTGATGTCACATGTATGGGTATGTCTTTGCACCCCAGCCTTTCAGCTATTTCACATCTGTTATCCCTGTATGGTGGATATTGTGATATATAGTAGGGCCACCATATAAGAAATATGCAAAACCCACTTCACATTGGCCACAGGTGTCACACACTCACAACCACCTCCACGCAGGATACTTGTGACAAGCACACACACACACACACACACACACACACACACACACACACACACACACACACACACACACACACACACACACCTGCCATGTCAGCGAGTAGAACCCCGACCTAACTAGTTTATTACACTACAGCACTATGCAGTTATAGTACGTGCCACGGAGATTACGGGAGTAATCCTTCCCCAAAGGTGTATATCACATTGGATGATATCAGCAGGATTGCCAAAGCAGGACATTCAAATTGTAGTGAGTGTGACTAGCCTAAAATGCATTTCTCCCAACACAGACAGTGAGACTCACACAAAATGTCAACTGACATGGGTAGGTATAGAACCCCTAACAGAGGTCTATATCACACTACAGCATGGAGCTGTTATAGGACACACCACAGGGATTACTACAGAAATCCTTCCCCAAAGGTGTATTTCACAATGACTGACATCAGCAGAATTGCCAAAGTAGGCCATTTGAAATGTACTGAGTATGACTCGCCTATAATGCTTTGTTCCATACACAGACATTGAAACACACACAAAACATCCAGAACTGCCATGGATGGGAATGGAACCCTACCACAGTTCTTCATCACACTACAGCAGTATGCAGTTACAGGATGCACTAAAGAGATTACTGGGGTACAGCCTTCCTAGAGGTGTATTTCTAGGTGGTTGACATCAGCAGCCTTGCCAAAGTTGAGTATAAGAATTGTAAGTAGTATGAGTACCCTAAAAGCATTGCTTTCTACACAGACAGGGTCAGACAGACACACACACACACACACACACACACACACACACACACACACACACTCACACACACACATGCCATGTCTGGTATTGGAACAACAACCTAACTACTTTATCACACTACAGCATTACGCAGTTACAGAATGCATTACGGAGATCACTGGGCTACAACCTTCCCACAGGTGTATTTCGAGGTGGGTGACATAAGCAGCCTTGCCAAAGTTGAGTATATGAATTGTAAGGAGTGTGAGTACCCTAAAAAGCATTGCTCTCTACACAGTCAAACAGACACACACACACACTTGCCAAGTCTGGGGTTAGAATTCCTAACTAATTACTTTATCACACTACAGCAGTATGCAGTTACAGGATGCACTATGGAAATTAATGAACTACAACCTTCCCAGAAGTGTATTTCTAGGTGGGTGCCATCAGCAGCCTTGCCAGAGTTGAGTATATGAATTGTAAGGGGTGCGTGTACCCTAAAAAGCATTGCTCTCTACACAAACAGATACACACACACTTGCCATATCTGGGATTGAAACAACTATCCAACTACTTTATCACACTACAGCAGTACGCAGTTACAGGGCGCACTACAGAGATCACTGTGCTACAACCTTTCCACAGGTGTATTTCTAGGTGGGTGACATCAGCAGTCTTGCAAAAGTTGAGTATATGAATTGTAAGGAGTGTGACTACCCTAAAAAGCATTGTTCTCTACACAGTCACACATGCACACATGCACACACACATACACACACACACACACACACACACACACACACACACACACACACACACACACAGTTGCTAAATCTGGGGTTAGAACTCCTACCTAACTACTTTACCATACTACAGCAATATGCAGTTATAGGATGCTCTATGGAGATTTCAGGGCTATGAGCTTCCCAGAGGTGCATTTCTAGGTGGGTGACATCAGCAGCCTTGCCAAAGTTGAGCTTATGAATTGTAAGGAGTGTGAGTACTCTAAAAAGCATTGATCTTTACACAGTCAGAAATGCACATAAACACACACACAGACACACACAATTGCCAAGTATGGGGGTAGAACTCCTACCTAACTAGTTTATCACATTACAGAAGTACACAATTATGGGATGCGCCACAGAGATTACTGGGCTACAGGTCTCCCAAAGGTGTATTTCACATTAGATGATCTCAGCAGGCTTGTCATAGTAGGGCTATGGGGAGGGCGGTGTGCGCATGGGCCATAACCCATTAATCTAGGGGTTGACACTCCACATGCAGGCACACACAGGGTCATATGTCACAGGTATGTGTATACAGCTGCTAGATGACTACTTCCCTTGTACAGTCATGTTGCACAGCTGGCACGGACACCACATAGTCTGTAATGCTGACAGATACTGGTGACTAGTATCTGCAGTGAGTGACATCTGCACCTCGTGTGTTTGGGGCCCTTTGGCTGTGTGCTAGGTGGGACAGGCCTAGACGGCTCCTTGTCACAGTCCCCTCTTCCACACATCTATGTACATCTACCTTTGGCTTATTCTAGTTTGTTGTCCTGACATATATGCCTGTATTCCTATCCACTGTGTGTCAAAGGCATGAGCGGTGCATACTGACATATGTCTGCACTAACAACTGCAACTGCCAGATATGTCTGGTTCACTGGTGTTTGCAGTCATGGTCTTCATGTGTTTAACTCTGTGAGCATGCCCAGTATGGCCAGCTGTATTGAATCTGTGGACTGTGTCTAGGTAGTGTGTGCTGCAGTGCTGACCTTTTTGTTGTACACCAACAGGTAGCATGCTCTCTCTGCCGGGTATCCATCAGTCATTTGGCTTTGACTGTTACTACATTTCTGCATCGCAGGGGGGGGCACACCTGTCTGTTTCTAAATTTCTACACAGGAATGGGTGGGCACATCTAACAGTTATTACATTACTATGTAGGATGGGGGGCACACCTGACTATTTCTACATTGATACACAGGGTTGGGGGGCACAACTGACTGTTATTACATTACTATGTAGGATGTGGGGGGCACACGTGACACTTGTACACATTTGCTATGACTGTACTGGTATGTCAGGTACTCCATTTCATTCTGTATTACTAACTATCATGCTGACTAGAGGCATACCAGTGTACTACAAATTGTGGCTTTGGTTGCCCTACATATTATTGTCTGACTTCCTACCCTTCAGAACTAACATCCCACTGCCTGCCCTGCTGTGATCTGTCTGTGTAGGCCTGGGGGGAGGTTAACCATAGCCATAATTTTGGGGCCATGGCACAGGCTCTTTTTGGGTTTGTCTACACCTGTCCTGCTGGTTGAGACTGTTGTTGGGTATGTGAAACATCCTGACTGGCATGTGTGGGTCATATGGACCCACATGTATCTCAGCACATTTCCTACAGTGGGTTTTGTCACCCTGTGTAGTACTGGCTACTATGGTGACTCCACTATGTGTTACAGATGTCATGGTACCACTTTGGGTGTCTGCTGTCTGTTGCCATAACATTCAGCCACCCAATTCCCTTGCATACTCACATCCATACCATAGCTACAGGTAACAACACATTCTACTCCATATGGCATTTGGTAGGTTGATTGACTTACCTTGAGGGTGTGCCAGACTTGCAGATGGTGCTGGAGGGCTGCCTAATGCAGATGCACATAGTACACTCCATATACATGGTTGAGCACAGGCTGTGTCGTGTTTGGCATCCCTTCTACTGTATATGCGAGTCAGAAAGAGGTGTCATTCCCTGGGTCCCTACTGTGTCAGTGCATGTTCTATGCATTGCCTCTTTGCCAAGGCCAGGCATACTGGGCACGCCTCCTTCTGCCTACTGGGGCAGGCTCAGGTTGTTCCTCCTCCGGGTCACAATCTGCCTGTGCAGGCCTTGGCATTGGTGGGGTCTGTGTGGCCCTGCCCACGCTGTTCTTGCTGCAGCTGTTTCTGCAGGATCATATTGTGTAGCATAGCACATACCATAACAATTTGGGTACATGCAGCTGGTGAATACTGCAAGGCTCCACCAGATGTGTCCAGACACTGTAACCATGACCTGAGCATCCCAAACACACATTCTCTTATATGTCTGGCCTGTGTGTGTGCCTCATTATGGCATTGTTGTTCAGGTGTGTGTGCATTTCTGATGGGTGTCATCAGCCATGGCTCCAGTGAGTACACAGCATCCCCCACTAGGTGACCTTAGGGGATGTCCCCATTGGCAAATCTCTGGTACAGCTGTGTCAGATGCCATATGTGGGAATCGTCATAGCTTCCAAGGCAACCACCACACACATTCATTATAATGCCCTGGGCATCACATACAACCTGGCAGTTGATGGAGGGGATGCTCCTGCGGTTGATGTAGGCCCTACCCTGCTCACTGGGTGGTGCTTTGATGCATATGTGCATGCAGTCTATAGCACCCACTACCCCAGGGTATTCTGCTATTTGGTGGAAGAGACGCATATTGCTGGTCAACACCTCATGGGTGTTGAGGAATTATACGTGCTCACTGGCATGTGCTGACATGGTATCCAGGAACTGGTGGAATACTCTGGATGCTGATGCCTGTGAGATCAGCATGATATCCCCAGTTGTGCTTTGGGAGGTTCCTGTGGCTAGTATACCAAGGCCTACACATACCTTGGTATTCACTGGGATGGGTTCCCCTCGGTCAGTCTGGTGTGTCAGGTGTGGCTGGCACAGCTCAACAATTTGCTGTAGGAGGTCTCTGGCCACCCTATAGTGCTCCACTATTTTCAGCTCATGTAGCCCCTGGTAGGTTACCCTGGGTCTGTACAGTCTTCTCCATCTCCTCACTGTGAGTTGTTCGGCAGCATTCACATACTGACCACCCTCAGCCTCTTGCACATGTTGTTCTATGTTGCCTGCTGCAGCCTTTCTCATTTTGTAGATTTGTTTGTTAAAATATCCCTGCTTGTATACACTGGTAGTGTAGAGTGTGGGAAAAAAACAGAGGGGAAGGTGTTTGCTTAGTTTATAGTAATGTTCTGGGCTGGGCTAGTCTGCTGCCTGTGTAATTGACTGGTTCTGATACATTTCATCTGGCATTTAAGCTAGTACTCCTTGATTACCTTCCTATTGCTGTTTTCCCTTCCCATTACCCTTCTGTTTAAGACTGTGTGCATGCCATGCAAACAGAGTGCTCAAATGTGCACAATGCTGCTATTTCCTGATTTAACCTTTTTTTTCTTCCTGTAAAACCCAGAGCGTGGTGCATACTCCCACTTATACTTTGTAAAGACTGCTAGGAAGGTTTAGACACACCTCCTAGCTTAGCTTTGCTAAGTTAGGAGCAAACTCGAGCCACTGGGCTCAAATCTGCTTACAGTATGCCTGACACACACCCCCATTATGTCACCTACCACCTAGGCTTGCACACAGCTATTCATACTCTTACACTGTTGAGACCTGACTCACATGCTGGGGAAAACTGGGATTCACTAACCTTCCCCTAATTTGCATAGGATTGCCTGCTAATGCATAGTTACATGTGTCACACTGAGCCTCCCCCCTTTGCAACCACGACTCACTGACCAGGTTTTCTTCTGCCTGCCATTGACTTGCATGGCAAAATACTGATTTTAGTTAGAATGCTTATTTTAGGTTTATTTTCTTATCCCCCCCCCCCGTGTGGTGCATGTGCCAGCTATGCAACATGACTGTACAAGGAAGAAGTCATCTAGCAGCTGCATACATGTACTTGTGACACAAATGACCCCGTGTGTGCCTGCATGTGGTGTGTCAACCCGTACATGAATGGGTTATGGCCCATGCACACACCTCCCTCCCTGTAGCCCTACTATTACAAGCCTGCTGAGGTATTCCAATGTGAAATACACCTTTGGGAGAGTTGTAGCCCAGTAATCTCCATGGCATGTCCCATAACTCTATAGTGTGATAAACTAGTTAGGTAGGAGTTCTAACCCCAGACTTGGCAACTGTTTGTGTGAGTGTCTGACTGTGTAGAGAACAATGCTTTTTAGGGTACTCACACTCCTCACAATTCATATACTCAATCTAGGCAAGGCTGCTGCTATCACCCACCTAGAAATACACCTCTGGGAAGGTTGTGGCCTAGTAATTTCTGTAGCTCGCCCTGGTACTCCATACTGCTCTAGTGTGCTAAAGTAGTTAGATAGGTGTTCTAACCCCAGACTTGGCAACTGTATGTGTGCGTGTCTGTCTATCTCTGACTGTGTAGAGAGCAATGCTTTTTAGGGTACTCACACTACTTACAATTCATATACTCATCTTTGGCAAGGGTACTGATGTCACCCACCTAGGACTACACCTCTGGGCAGGCTGTTACCTAGTAATCCGTGTAGCACGTCCTATAACTGCGCACTGCTGTAGTGTGATAATCCTAGTTAGGTAGGTGTTCTAACCCCAAATTTGGCAACTGTGCATGTCTGTCCATCTCTGACTGTGTAGAGAGCAATGCTTTTCAGGGTACTCACACTACTCACAATTCATATACTCAACTTTGGCAAAGCTGCTTATGTCACCCACCTAGAACCACACTTCTTGGAAACCCGTCATGTGTTCTGTAACTACGTACTGCTGTAGTGTGGTAAAGTAGTTAGATAGGTGTTCTAACCCCATACTTGGCAACTGTGTGTGTGTGCGTTTGTGTGCTTGTCTGTCTTTCTCTGATTGTGTAGAAAGAAATGCTTTTTAGGGTACTCACATGCCTTACAACATTGGCAAGGCTGCTGATGTCACCCCCCTAGAACTACACATCTGGGAAGGTTGTCACCCAGTTATCTCTGTAGCGCGTCCGGTAACTGTGTACTGCTGGAGTGTGAATTAAAACTGTGGTAAGGTTCCATCTCCACCCAAGGCAGTTCTGGATGTTTTGTGTTTGTTTCAATGTCAGTGTACAGAGCAATGCATCATAGGCTAGACACTCGCAGTACATTTCAAATGCTCTACTTTGGTAATCCTGCTCATGTCATTCATTATGAAATGCACATTTGGGGAAGGAGTACTCCAGCAGTCTCCATTGTTCGTCCTATAACAGCTCCATGCTGTAGTGTGATATAGACCTCTGTCAGGGGTTCTATACCCACACATGTCGGATGTGGATGTTTTGTGTGTGTCTCACTGTCTGTGTAGGGAGCAATGCATTTTAGGCTAGTCACTTGCAGTACTTTCAAATGGCCTACTTTGGCAATACTGCTGATGTCATTCAGTGTGAAATATACCTTTGGGGAAGGAGTACTCCAGTAATGTCCATGGCATGTACTATAATGGCATAGTGCTATAGTGTAATATACTAGTTAGGTAGGGGTTCTACTCCCTGACATGACAGGTGTGTGTGTGTGTGTGTGTGTGTGTGTGTGTGTGTGTGTGTGTGTGTGTGTGTGTGTGTGTGTGTGTGTGTGTGTGTGTGTGTGTGTGTAACTCATATCCTGGGTGGAGGTGGATGTGTGTGTGTGATACCTGGGCCCAATGTGTGGTGGGTTCTGCAAAATTCTTATATGGTGGCCCTAGTACATATCACAATGCACACTATACAGGGATAACAACTCTGAAATAGCCGAGAGGCTGGGGTGCATACCCATACATGTGACATCAAGGCCAGGCAATCACAGTTAGCAACCCCAGTATTACCCAGAACACACACTCACCCATATCTCATACACACACGCACACACACACACACACACACACACACACACACACACACACGCATGCCTAGGCAACAGCCAATATGTGGGTAGTACACTGCATATTGGCCACTCATAGTAACTATGGAGTGATATCAGTGGGCTACAGAGGGCATGTCACATCTGTCCAATATGCACGTACATGCAGACAGTGCACCTCCCCAATGGACAGCTCGCGCTACCTGTGGAGCCTTCACACGTGACCCACAACAGACATACCATGCCTGAAAACATACCTTGTATGGACAGATGCCACTGACACCAGAGAATGCTGTTAGCATGCTATCAATGTAGGTGCAGGGTAAACTGCTGCCCATTACCAGTCCCTGCCAAGGGCACATCTGATGGTAATCTGTGTTCACAACATGGGCCAGACACCCCAGTACAGTTCCACATGTCATTGTACATGCATGAGGGAGGTATGCACATCCTAGACACCATCTATGTCATGGACAAAGCAACACATATATGGCAAGTGATGCACAGCATTGGCCACAAACATTAGTCACCCAGATGACTGAATTGGGGATACAATACCCACCTGTGTGGGCAAATGCAGAAACTACAGCCCTGAGCTACAATGTAGAACATTGTCATGTGGCCTGATGCCAAGGTATATCCATTGCCTACCCTTGTATAGCCTGCTGGCACAGTGGACCACCACACCCATGTAAACATGCACCCATGCATGTCAGTACTGGCACTGTGTGTTTGTGTCTGTGTTGTATTGTGCGTATGTCCACATCTACGCTTACTACAACCCTGATGGGCATACTGTAGCATGCTGTCTGATGTCTGAGACCTCCTCATAATCTTTGCCCATACAACCTCCACATGACCCATGTGGTGCATGTGATACCTGCACAGTGATATGTTGTGGCAATCCCACTGCTGATGAGTTGTACTCCTGGCCCTGACAGGTGTGTAAATATGTATGCATCCCTGTGAGAGTGTGGCTGTGTTGACGCTGGCACCTATTCATGCAGACAGGCACGTGCATGTCACCTACAGTATAGCTACCATATCCCTGTTGCAGATGTCACTCACCATCACATATATGTTCTGAGTGCTCCACAACATGTAACCAATGTGGCGCATCCAGTAACTGCATTGAACTGTGATAGCACTACATAGTTGTCAAGGGTTTGATACCCTGTGCTGGTAGGTGTGTGACACAAACATGCTTCAGTTTTACTCTCCAACCCCTACCCGACATGTACTTGCCTCTATCTGCCTCACCCACTCCCTCTCTGGTGGATGTGGAGACCCACACCTGCTTTACTTAGGCAGCAGCATGTGTATTTTAAGAGAAGCTCATGATCAGCTGATGGCCTCTGCATGAATTTCAGCCCTCCCCTAGCTGACTGCATGTAGAACAGCTGTGGTAACATTCCCATACCCTATTGCATGGAAACACAATCCATTATCGAGGAACATCATGGTGGTGTTGTCCCTTTTCATTCACTGTGAGCAGGAATTAGAACTATTGTTTGGCAAACAGCATCTCAGATGGATTGGGGATTTACCTCTACCAACATACACTGTGGAAAGAGGGAAACAAACATAAGGGGGAAGTGCCGGATCTGACTACAGACTCTAAGTGCTGCTATACTGCATTAGAAGTAATGTTGGTTTCACAGTCTTTGTCTGGATATGGCTGTTGTACATGTCTCAATACCTGCCATGTCAGTTCCATGTTTATGAGGAATCCCCATCTGCAAGGTCATCTGCAGACTGGGTAGTGTTGTGCCTTTGGTTTCATATGCTACCCATGGAGCATCTATCTTTGGTCTGCAGAAGGTAGTGTGAGGACTGCAGTCTGTAGATGGTGAAGGCCGTGAGAATTACTGACTTCATATCCCTCATAGGACATATGTTGCAACAAACCCCATTACAACAGAAAATGTATGAGGTTATCACAACATGTCAATAGTGGCCCTGTGTATGTGCTTCCAGCCACACCTCTGTCAACCTTTGTGCATATGTTGTGCAGGAAGTGGTGCATATGTGCTATACACCATAATTAGTGTCATCATATCTGATAACAAGCCAGTGATATATCAGACTGCTACACATGTTATGTACAGTAGGGGTTATATTTCATGCCATAACCTGGACATTCTGTGGATGTATGTACAGTACTGATGTCTGTGTAATTATGGTGAATGTCGACAGTGTGTGTATTGTTAATATGTACTGTAGCCTGTGTACAGACTGTGGTAGATGTTATTGCTCTAGTCCCCCTCCTATCTGATGTTACATGCTGCCCCACTGTATGGTACCATATTGGCATACATGGTTGTAGTGCCATACACACACATGTCCCATACCACAGATAGCCATCAGATCAAACTGTGTAGCAGCCCAGTATATGTAGGGTCAGTCTGTGAGTGGCACATATGATGATGATGTAGAACAGATAGGCCATATAATTTAATATCATGCTAGCGTAACATATGTGGCTGCGGCTGAGTTCACATTGGTTGTGGTTATCCACTTTCACACAGGTGTATCTTACCCTGTGCTGTGACATGCCTGTTGAACCTGCGATATATGCAGGTACATGTGCATTCCCCTATAGGAGATGTAGGCCAGTGTTGAGCCAGTCTGCCTGTAGCCTGCACAGTGCATTGTTACATGTCTAGCAGCTTAGTGTACTTACCCAGTGAGATGTACTGCTGCAGGGCCTCCCTTACAAGTTATGTATGTCCGACAGAGCAATGGGATGCTGTATAGATGTATGTCAATATCTAGTGGGTAGTATGTAGCCATGGAACACCTGTACCAGAGGTCATTATGTGTCAGGCCAGACAGGAGTGTGTGAATGCATAACCTATGGTGGCAAATGTATACCAGTCGTTATGTGTTATACCCATTGGTATGGCTGTCTACATCCACACTGGCAGGCATGGTATACATGTTTTGCAAGGGCTTATGTGTATACCACTGGACTGTACAGGGTGTGTCAGAATTACCACATATATTGGCCAATATTTCTTCTGAAGTCCACAGGGGGCATTAAATACTAGCAGCGGTACTTTACTATGATGTCCTTAGGATGTCTGTCAGTAGCCAATGGCACACATGTTATAAGCAGATGTAATGTCCCACACACACCATGTCTGTGAAGACAATACTTAAAAAACAAAAATACCAGCTGCAAGGTAAAATCACACAGACCGTTTATTGTTAGTGCTTTCGTACAAATATTCCAATGTACTTCTTCAGACAACATTACCCAGAAAAAACATGGTTTAAATAATTACACCAATTAATTAAATCATTTAAGTTAATTATCACAAGACCTTCCAACATAATTAAAGGAATATTCCTCATATTTTACCAAACCTAATGAGTATAGATTTAACATCACTCAATCTATACCTATTAATATCAAAACATTTCTTACTATTCACATATATACAATATTTCCAGTTGATATTAAATATTAAATATTAAACTTATATAATCCATCAAATACTTACTAATACATATTATTTCAAAATTTTGTGAAGACAATCCCAGTGACAGTAGCAATAGTGTATTAATATACATGCTATACATACCTGACATCCCCTTGCACTATGACTTTGGGACTATAGGGGCTGGGGTAGGACTACACTTCATGTCCAGGACATATGGTGGAAATATTTGTACATATACTTATCCAGATAGCCATATAGATATGACTACACATGTGTAGTACTTCAAATTACCACTGTCATGGTAACCACCCACTATAACTCCCTATATCATGTGGGCATGGTCTCTTTACATTACCTATGTGATGGGCATCCTTCCTGTGTTTGGGCATCAGTGTTACAGACAGCAGGTAGCAATACCTCTTACAGGAGAACTGGCACACTCAGGGCAGCCACATATTTGTAGGAGGATCAGGAACAACAGACAGACTGTGAGTAGAGTTGTGTTAAACTTTGTATAGTACTGGTGTTACACGATGTGTGTGTACATACTAGTTTACTTTGGAATGCAGTCTGTCTGCATAGCTCACAACTGTGGGACACTCCTCTTGCTGGACAGAGGTATGCCTATCATGTTTTGTCTGTCCACCACATAGGTCCTGTGTCAGATATTACACTGGCAGTGTGTATGTTGAGTGCTATCAGTACATGGCTACATCCATTTCTGTTTCTAAACCAAATTCCCTGACTATGGCAATGTAGCAGACTATCATGAAACACCAGCAACTTGCTTAGTGTATGGCAACAGTTTTCCATATATGTGCCTGTGCTTTGGCCTCTGTCCACCTACATACCAAACTT
>NC_056737.1:1393030269-1393297769 GCF_019279795.1 Protopterus annectens | reverse complement strand
TTCAGCCTTTTGGGCTGCATTCACCATGGCTGAGCAATGTGCACACCCGTGCACCTACGGTTAACTGTACTCAGGGCTTTAGACTTCTTCTTTTCATCTTTATGTCTTGTTGCTGTTGTACGCATGGGGGACTGTTGGTGGGGATATGTAGACACCTATGAGCAGCATCGCTCATTTATTTCCACTTTATGCTATTCAACATTGCAGGGCATGTTTAATCTGCGGGCTCTGCTCTCAGACACGCCCCCTGCACTCATACATGCTCTGTATAAGCCTGGGGGATCGGGCGGCATGCCTTCATTACTCTGCATGGTGCACTGCTGTCCTGCTCCTAGGCAGCCGCTTCTCTGCAGAACTAGACTAGTCCTGCACAGAAGATTAGTCAATCTGGGGGTGTTTTCTTCTGAGTGAACAGACAGCACAGAAAATGTGGTAGAGATGTTCTTGAAAACACATTGTTTATATGTAATTTTCACTTAGTGTATGCACTCATGAATCTGGCTTAAAACAACTCTCCAATATGAAAAAAAAATAAATTTACCTCAGAGAACTAAGCTGAGATAGTCAATGAAGTCATGTATGACACTCTCAGCAGCTACTGAACTGCCTAGCCACAGGAGTCCAACCCCAGGCAAACTATGCAGGATATAATACTTAGTGCATGTACATAAGCTTCATAACCCACACCTAAGACTACCTCTTAGCAAAAAGACATGACTAAACTAAACATATGATTCATTTAGGACTCCTAACCAAGCAATTTCATTCCTAACAAACTTAAAAATATTAAATTCTATGACCTCCAGTTATAACAATGAAAAACAAGCAACTTCTTCAAATTGGACCCACAAACATAATCATCTTCACCCCCAAGTGCCTGAAACCCTAACTGATACTCCTCTGCTTCCACACAAAAGCACAATCCATGCTATTTATAAAACACATAAGGTATAGCCAAGAACTCAAAAACAATACTCAGGGAAAGAAAGAATTCACAAAACTGAAATAATGCTCCCATTTTTTTACAGTCCACAAACTATGCAAATACGGCTCATACTGCTAACTCTGTCCCACCTAAATGTGAACAGTGTGCTTCACTATTTTTACATCTGCCCCAATATCTTGACCAGAAGCCAGGAAAGTACCCACAATTTAGCCTTTTATACTTAGCATGAGATTCATAGGTAGCATTTCTCCAAGGAGTCATAGCAACCATATAGTTGTCTGCAATATATTTATGCTTTTTTAAAAGTTTTTACAATATTTCATTTTGTGTTTCAACTAACCCATATTAGAATTTTAAATATTCTAGGTAGTTCCCCATACCTCATGCAGGACAAACTGGATGAGGTTTTAACTGATCAAATTTAAGTTGTTGATGTTGAACTCCTTAATGTCTGTTTTCCATAAGGAGTTTCTGCCAGTATAGTTTCTAACTCTGCACCAGTAGTAATTTATTTGTTTTCACAGATTCCCATTTTTTTAATGTTGTTATATGTTGGGGGGGGGGGGGGCAGTTGAAGAGCTGCATAAAATGCTTACAATTAATTTCATCATGTTGAATTTCTGACCAATTTGCTCTCTGAAGGATTAGGCTATCGTGCTGTAAGTTCTTTATCAATGTCTACAACCCTTCAACTGCTGCCACCCTAGTGGTACCAGAACAAAGCTGAGCTGAAGCACTGAATGGGAATTGACAATGATGTGGATACCTCTCAACCTCCCAGTGCAAGAATTCTGGACAAAGCTGAAAATAATGGAGGGACAAAGCCCCAAACCAGGGACAGATTTTAAATGCAGTCTACTGACTTTTCCCAGTTATGGGTCACCACAGCGGAACTCTGGTCCACTAATGATTGGCAGTGGATTTTTACAGTGCCAAGGTGCCAGCCCAATGCCCAACCTTCAAAGAAGGCACACCCATTCACGCACGCACCTACCTGCATGTCTTTAAACATCACTCGACCATGGGGAGAACATGCAGACTCCACACAGAAGGGGCTCCAGCCGAGAATTGAAACAGAGAATCTCTTTTACCCATAAAAAAGTTGCTATAATATCATGTTTTACATTAGCTCACATTTTCTGAATGACAAGAAGCTTGAAACTCAAATGCTTGTTAATTTTGATTGATTTCAATAACCAATGATTTGCCAGCATACTACACATTTTTGAGGAACAGACCGAAAATAAAAGGCAAAAATCTGTGCATTTTGCACAATCTTGGACATTTTCATCTGTCAATTTATTTTCATTAGGCAAGCACTATTCACTGATTTAGGGGAAGATTAGGATATTTCCTTATTTAGTTTGCTACTTACACTAAAGAGTATGGAGAAATCAAACCCAAGTATACAGGATATTCTTGAGATTCAGAAACATGACACCCACTACCACACTAAACCAGATGATGTTCCTACTGTGCATGATGAGACTCTAACAGCATTAGGGTTAACAAAGACTAAGGGATAAGTGGTATGGAGCAGGTGGTGAAAGAAACTAACAGGGGTGAACATAAGAGAGGTGGATCACCTGAGACTGGTGCATAGAGCAGAAGGAAGATGTGGAATGCAAGAAGGGTTGCAAGATCAACAAAGTGGTACAAGGAGGGTAAGAATTAAAACAGGAAGAAAGAAGGACATAAGTTGTGCTTGTTAAGTGGAATGGTTCTGTTATAGACAACCATTGTAATAAACCATGGTTAGACAGCTAGGAAAAAAGGAAACTGATAGTATGAAATATAAAGATTGTGTTACTATTAATTGTGATTCAACAAATTTATTTATCAAAATCCTATTTAGTCTTATATTACAACATGGGTGTTTTCACGTCATGAAATCTTGAGTTCAGAGAGATTATCCTTGCCCATGACTGAATGATCCTAGAGTTTACATATATGTATTGAGTTCAGGGATTGTAGAGTTCACAGGACAATCTTTGCTATGGAGGTGCAGGATAATTTGCCCTTCTGGAAAAAGGTGTTTCCATGTTCTTTCCAAAAGTCAATGTTTCTCACTGTCAGTATTATTTTACAGATTCAGACAATTGTGCTTATAGTAACTTAAATTAGTTTATATGAATCTGTGTTAATACATTTGATATAACAGTTAAAGTTATCTCATTCATTCATATTATCACTTCAGATGCAAAAGCAGAAGAGTTTTGAAAGAGGGATAATGTCTTATCTTACCTCTGAGTGGTTGACCAAAAGAGATGAAGCAAGCACTTATGGACATCATAGAGGTGAATACAATGATATTACATGATGTCTGTCCAATTAGCTTTCAGATAAAGAGAAATGTAGCTGCTATAAAAGATTACATTTATGATGTGTGTGTGTGTGTGTGTGTGTGTGTGTGTGTGTGTGTGTGTGTGTGTGTGTGTGTGTGTGTGTGTGTGTGTGTGTGTGTGTGTGCATAGGCACATATGTCTGAATAAATTAATTTAAGAATTCTTGTACAAAGTAAGAGTGCTGCTTACTTTCTACAAAGGAAGAGTTTTGATTACTGCTGAATGGAAAGTCATTTTATATTTGCTTAGATTAATGCACTGAAGTTTATCGTGATCTAATTGGGTGAAGAAGAATCAAATGTCGTAAGGGAAATCTGTGTTTGATGTTGATTGTGAGGCCTAGTGTGAAGATGCAAAGCTTTTTTTACAAGATGAGCTTTTTTTTTAAATTGCAACTTGTACTTGGTATACCAATAATTTGTCTCTGTCCTTTCATTTTTCCATTTAGCATTGGCAATTTCTTAAAAATATTCCACCAGGATTTCTTTAATGGAAAATATTGGTTAAGCACATGCAAATGACTCTGAATATTTTACATTATGTAGGTTTATTCTCAAATTTAAAATTAGAAGAGAAGCAGCAAGAAAACATATTAGTCTTCCAAAACCAGACATCATTAAGTCAAGTGGAGGTCATTGCTCTGCAGGACAGCTTATGTAAGCAGTTAAGTAAATATTCAATACCATTAACAACTTTTGCTGACAAACTGCAGATGAAACTGAAGGCAAATTATGACCATAACATCATCTGTAACAGAAGCTGAAAAGCTGTCTGACTGGTTCCACTGAGAAAAAAAAGCTGCCTTAGAAGTATGACATTAATATTAGAGAAAATATCCCATAGATATGCTGATGGATGATTATGCTACATTTAACAAAATTATATTACATTTAACAAGGTCAGTAGTGTAGGGATTCTTGCACAGTAAGGTGGTTGATTGCACTACACTAGATATTACACTTATAAGCACAAAAATAAAATATAGGTGCACCTACCAACACTCACATTCTCCCAGACTCTTTAGTGATCATAGGTATCATGAATACGTAATTTAAGGCTTGTAAAATTCTGAACAACAGTTCATTTGCAAGGCAAATTCTAAAACTCTCTACCTACAGTGACAATAGACTAGTCAAAGTTTCTTCAGGTACAGAATTTCCATGCAGCATTGTGTTTGTATTTCTTTCTTTCTTTATGTATGTATGTAAGTATGTATGTATGTATGTATTTATTTATTTGTTTGTTTATTTATTTATTCATTCAGTCATTCATTTATTTATCTTTCAGTGATATCTTTTTATCCATCACTGGTGGGCTACAAATTTTAAGCCTCCCAGCTAAGACTCATCCCTCATTCCTACCATAACAATATGTTTAAAACAGTTCTTTACGCCTAATTGATGACGTTTTTTCTTAACAACAGAAAAGGTACACCTTACCAGCATCATCATGTTGGCATAATAATCAAGCCAGACATTTTTATGATAGCAATCCAAGGTCGAGAGAGGCAGATCACTATGAAACTCTGGTCAATTTATTCTCAGAAGCAAATATCCACCCCTTTCAGAATGAAATATGCAGTCATCATGAAATCTATTTCTTTCCTTATTCTGCATTTTTGAGCTTTGTTCTGTTACACTATGTTCCCAGTTTCTTCCACATTCATCCTTTAAAGATTAAAAGCTATTTTTTGTCTCATTTTGCTTTATCTCCATTTTCCCCATACCTCTCTCACTCTTATTGCAGTAGTCTATAAATATTCTTGATTTCTTACTCTCCCTTTGTTACTATCTAGAGTATTTCTTAACCCTATTTGTCTGCCTGTTAAATGCCCATCATATCTCTTTTGTGTAGCACTTTGCTATCCAGACTGTACTTTATTCTTATTAACACAAGACACATTTTCAGTATCTGCATTTTCTAGCATGAGATAAAGGTAGAGATTCATTTGTTCTTCAGATTGTGTACATCCTCTGTTTACCCCTCAGTCCTTCACATGAACTACTTAACTTCATGAGACACGCTCCCTATTCTCTTTTGTGAATGCATAGCACCATCGTTTTCATTGCTTTCGAGTGCATTATTTATTGAAACAGTAGCAAAAACTGCCAGGTTTTATGATTGCTTTACAATGTAGCTTTTGATAATGCCTGGTGTCTGATTATTTAGTATTTTTGTTTTGCATTTATGTTGCTATACCTGCTCTGTTTTAATAGAGGTCCTCCATCAGCTCCAAGTAGTCCCATCTGGTATTAACTGAGACCCTTTACCTAACTGATCCGCCTTTCCATGTCCCTTCCTTATATTAAGCATGTCTTATGCTTTGACTTGTGTACCAGTATTCATATGTATTCAGCAATTCATTCTTCAACTATTCTAATGTTAATTATAATGATCTCTGCAAACCATAATGCAAAACTCTAATCTCCTGATAGGTCTGTTATTGAAGACAATGACACCATGTGATGAATTTGCAGGACTCCCATCTCCTGACAGGTGTGTTATTAAAGACCATGACAGTGTGTGATATTTTTTCTAAGTATGCTTATATGTGGTAATAATTCAATGAGAACTGAACAAATTCTGAAACAGTAATTAGTCACTTTTACTTTTTCATCATATGCTTTACATCAGTACAATAGCACACTGTTTAGCTTGCAACAAAAATACAACTATTCTAAAGGGTAGCAGTGATAATTCCTTTCTCCTACTATGAGATATTCAAATAAATGTCCAGAACATACTGTAGAATTAAGCTGATTCTACTGTCTGTGTGCCTAAACAGTAAGATCACATCATTGTCAGTACTGTGTTCATGATAAGTATTAATACAAAATATAACACTTTCATTCACTGCTCACATCTAGTCAAACTCAGAGTGGAATTAACAGGCAGACCGAATATTATAAAAAAAGTTGTGTTAAGGGCTCTCTGGCCTAAAGGGATTTCTAAATCATAAACATCTCATTCCTCAGTAGATCATATGTGGTCTACAAAGCAGTGAAGGTTTGGGGAGGTGAAATTTGAGCTGAATTTGTCAGCCAGCAGGTTTGCTATGTCTTCCAGCTGAGTATGGGTGATGGCATTTACAACTAACTCTGCACATTATTGAGTGTTACCCCCTAAGACTGTGGACATAACTGAAAATTGCCTTATGGTTATCCTTAGCTTTGGAGTCTCTTTTTATCTCAGATTCTACTTTCAAAGAGTTGGCTGCTTCCCTGATTCACTTGTTTAGACTAATGAGAGGCTTATTGCTCTGTTGTGCACATTTCCTCTTACTTCTCAACAGTATTTCTTTTCTTTTTCTGCACAATGTATTAATACCAGGTGTCCACCACGGTGGCTTGTTTTTGCAGTTTAACTTGAGTTTATTTCAGAAAGGTACTGACGTTTCTATGTAGTTGTTTATATGGTCATACAGTGCCTTTGTGTATGCTTCTGCAAATATTTCTGTTTTCTATATTTGAGGGAGCTTGGAAACTAACTATGCCATCCCTTAATAGGGGTTAAATTAACTCAGAGAAGTTCTTAACGTTTTGGGGCTAGGTGGGAGGACTAGTTTTATATCCATTTCAAGGGAGACCACTTTGAGATCTACTCTTACAAGTGAAGATATAACACAAGGGTGGAGTGCAGCACTCTCCCATATATATCGGTACCAGATATAGGATATTTGTTCCCATAGTGGCAGTACATACTAGCTGCTGTAGGGTATTTGAATTTATAAAGTCAAGAAATCTTTGAGCCTGCATGTTAGTGGTTGTGTATGCCTCCCAATTAATGCAGGAGTAGTTAAAATTACCCATGAGTTTTGGTATTGAGTTGGATGATGACTGATTCCAGTAACTTCAGATATGATGTATGGGTTTCCTGGTTCATAGTGGGGGACCTGTAGCAATCAAGAATATAGTTATGAAGTTTTCCCATGGTTATTTGGACATGGAGGTCAAGAATGTCATATGGTTTGACCAGCCTTGAGGTGTGCTCATTCTTTATGTAGATAGATACACCTCAGCCTATTGCTCTTTCAAGTTCAGTGGGTGATCAGAATGTATGAAATGCATTAGAGCCATGCACTGCCTGAGTGATTTCTCTGGCTTTGAACCGTGTTTCAGTAATTGCATAGATGTCAGCATTTTCCAGAGTGAGAAGAGCTTCCAGGGAGTGCAGTTTCTTGTTGAAGCTCCTAGCATTGAGCAGTAACACCTTCAGCCTGCTTGATTAGCTTTTGTTATGTTGGAAGGTTTATCTGTTTGGCAATGCCTAAAAAAGGCACTATGGGGTAGATAATGTTTTGACTAATATTCAGAATCCTAGAGGTGACAGGTGAGGACCATCTGTGGTAAAGCAGAGTGGCCTGTCTACAATGTCTTCCCAGGCTGGCAAATATTGAACAAGTTCTGCAGGATTGCACACAAAGCTACAGTGACTACCAAGTTTATTAATAAAGTAATGTATATAGTTCCAACACATTACATGACAGTGCCTACAAAGCAGAGTATTGTGAAAACTTGTTTCAGGCATACCGAATAAAAGTTGTGTAAATGATGAGTAAGGGTACATAGACTGCATTATAAATAAATAGTCAGGGGAAGTGTGTGTATTGAAAAGGGACACACGGATGAATTGTAGGAATGAACACAGGGGAAGAGGACAGGTGAAACATGGTAATGTAGAGCAGACAAAGGCATGTCGGTGAAGACAGTGATAGCATGAGCACTAATCACATATCAATATGATACAGTATGGACTGCAGTTACTGCATTTATGTGAGTGTCACACAAGGTGGCATATCAATGGAGAAGATTATTTGTGATATAAGCATCCTGACATGAACAATGGTGAGGACAGATATCATGGATGGTATATAGGTGCAACAGATAAGGTTAGGTACACTAACAGATTGTGTACACTTAATGTACACTTAGTGTTGGCACTCATGAATCTCTCCCTAAACAGCTCTTCAGAAATAGGATAAAATTCATTTAGCTCAGAGAACCAAGCTGAGATATCCAATGAGGTTATGAATGACCTTCTCATTAGCTACAGAACTCCCTGATCACAGGACTCCAAACCCAGGAAAACTACACATTCTGTAATACTCAGAATCCACACCTAACACTACCTCTTAGGAAAGTACATGCTTAAACAAAACACCAGATTTTTGTAGGACTCCTAACCAAACCCTACTCTTTCTTTCACAGCATACTTAAAATATTAAATTCTATGACCTCCAAAGTTAAAATAATGTTAAGAAGAGAAAGGCAAGTTCTTCCAAATCTGTCCACCCAACATGATGATCTTCATCGCGAAGTAATTAAACCCCTAAATAATACTTCTCTGCTTCCATACAAAAGCACAATCCATGATATCTATAAAACATATAAGGTATAGCCCAAAACTCACAAACAATACTCAAGAGAACATAAAGAATTCACAAAACTGAAATAATGCTCCCATATTTTTACAAACCACAAACAATTCAAAGATAGCTCATGTTACTAACTCTGTCCCACCTAAATGTAAACAGTGTGCTGCACTATTTTTACATAGGTCACAATATCCTGGCCGGAAGCTAAGAAAGGCAATACCAAAAATGTATACTTTCACACTCAACAGGAGATTCATAGGTAGCATTTCCCTGAGGACTCCTAGCGACTACATACAGCTGTCTGTAATATATTTATGCCTTTTTTTGTAGGTTTTGACAGTATTTTTGTTTCTGTTTCAACTAACCCATACTAGATTTTTAAATATTTTAGCAAACACCCCATACCTCATCCAGGGCAAACTGGATGAGGTTCTAAAAGATAGAGTTTATGTTGTTGATAGTGAACTCCTTGATTACTGTTTTCCACAAAAAATGGCTGCCAGTATAGTTTCTATGTCTGCATCAGCAGAAATTCATTTGTTTTCACAGATTTCCATTTTCTTCATGATGGTATATGCTGGGGGCACAGGTGAAGAGCTGCATAAAAATACTTGCATTTAATTTCATCAGGTTGAATTTCTGACCAGTTGTGCTCTATGAGGGCATAGACTAGCCTGCTGTAAGTTCTCTATCAGTGTCAGCAACATATCTCCTCCTGCAACTCTGGTGGTACCAGAACAAAACTGAGCTGAAGCATTGAATGGAGACTGAGAATAATATGGATACCTCTGAACCTCCCAGTGCAAGAATTCTGGACAATGCTAAAAGTAATGGTGGGGCAAAGGCCCCAAACAAGGTACAGATTTTAAATATTACTCATAAACATAAACAGTTGCTGTTGCTGTGAACTGTGTAGAAGGTTGACCTGCTCCACTACAAAAACACATGTCCTAATACACCAACAACATACATAAAAGTGTATCATACCATGTCAACAGTTCTCAGGACACATATTACTACAGCTGTTATAAAAGGAGCATGTATTGCAATGGCAGCACTGGCCATCCATACATTAGCTGACATCACAGATTGTAATACCCTCTTGTAGCCACTCTGTATATCCACACCTCAATATAGCACATGCCAGTGACAGCAACATTTACATGTCAAGTGTTTATAGGGCCATATGACATTATTAGGTTAATTCCAACATCACATGAAATCTTAAGCATCATTATACCATGTAAAAACAAATTCCTATATCTATATAATGGAAGATAGTAAGACTATTGTGAATATGTATATATTTATTGGATTGCATTGCATACTGCCGCTGTTCATATGAGACATGTGCACCACACCATGACAGAATTGGTAATCACACATGCAGTGGTCTGGAGATGGCTTGCAGAAGATCATGGAAGGACTCTGCTTCATGATGTGTGTATACAAATTTGACATAAGGACATCTTCCACTCTACTGCAGGAAGGATGTCATGTGGCCAGATGAAAAAGGAGGATGGTGGATGAATGGGACTATATAAAACGTTCCAAAAGCAGTATTGAAATTAAGAGCAATATCAAAGCTCATACAATAAAAATAATGTACCACCAACCACACACAAACAGCAGTAGACTGAGCCTAACTTGAATATTACACCTGTGTAAGTATAGAAGGTGAATGCCATGTAATGTCACAGTAGCAACATCATATATGTCTGACTGTAACACTGTCATATTGCACTTTACAGAGTATGACAGCATCATTCTATGCTGAGTGGAACTTGTTGAGAGCAGTGTGGTACATGGATGTGGAGTCACATCGCATTGTAAAATTGTTTCAAAAGTGATAGTTGTATGTGTAGACATACAAGTTGTCTGCTGTCAGGTAGGAATCCCTATATCTGTAGGTAAAGTAACGTGCAAGCACTGTAGTTAATGTTACTGCCACAGCACAAGTTTGTCTTGAATGCTGTCAGATTGAATGCGTTATACAGGATGATACAATCAGAGTATGCTAGAACACAATGTTCAGTGGAGGGTCTGATATAGAGGTGGACTCCCATATCCTTCAAAAATTGTCATCATAGTGATTGTTAAATGCAGTGGGAATAGAACCACTACCTATTTTACAAATCACAGTACTTAACCCAAGCACCACAGCACAAGTCTGACTTTTATAGTGTCCGACAACACTTTATAACTGATGACATCAGCAGAGTCTGTGAGAAGACGATGGTAGTAGCAGTATCCCACATGCTGGTGTAAAATGGTTTCTCATTTCTCAACAAAGTGAACACACACACACACACACACACACACACACACACACACACAGACACACACCAATTGACCACAGAGAGAATGAAATGTCTACTTAACTATGTACAGAGCACAGCAGTTATTGCAAGCACCGCAGCTCAAGTCTGCCTTTTAGAGTGTCCAACAACACTTTATAACTGACATCAGCAGTGTCTGGTGAGAAGAAGATAATAGGAGCAGTGTTCCACATGCTAGTGTAAAATGGTCTACTGAATATCAACCAAGTGAACACACACACACACACACACACACACACACACACACACACACACACACACACACACTGATCACAGTGAGAATAAATCATGTACCCAACTATGTAGAGAGCACAGTCCTTAGTGCAAGCACCATAGCATGAGTCTGGATTTTATTGTGCCCAACATCACTTTATAATTGATGACATCAGTAGACACTGATGAGAAGAGCATGGTAGAAGCAGCATCCCACATGCTGGTGTAAAACGGTCTCTTGAATATCAACTAAGTGAACACGCACACACACACACACACACACGCACACACGCACACACGCACACACGCACACACACACACACACACACACACACACACACACACACACCAGTTGACTGGCATGAGAATAGAACCCCATGTAACTAAATACACCAGCTAGGGAACTTAGTATTTAACAAAAGTGTCACATCACAAGTCTGAATTTTACAGTGCCACTAGACAATCTGTGGTAGATGACATCATCACTGGATGTTTGAGAGAAGATGTTGGGAGGCCTGTATGAAATAGATGTGCAGACATGTACAACTGTCAAAATATTTGTACTTCATGGGTCTGTAATGCTAACTGTAGGATAGACAGTTATGCTCTTCTGACTAGATACACAAGTTTTCTGCAGTAAGATTAGAACCACTACCTAACTGAGTACATCAGCTAGACAAAGTTGTGTTTAATGAAAGCACCATGGCACAAGTCTGACTTTTACAATGCCGCTGGACCATTTATAGTTGATGACATCATCATTGGATGTTTGATAGATGATGTTGGGAAACCTGAATGAAATCAATGGGTAGGTATGTACACAATGCTGACTGTAGGGTATACTGTTATGCTTTTCTGAATACACGCATGCAGAATGTGACTGCAGTGAGAGTAGAACCACTACATAATGAAATGCATCAATTAGAGAGCTCAGCATTTAATGCAAGCACCATGGCATGTATCTGACTTTTACACTGCTGCTGGACAGTTTATAGTAGATGACATCATCACTGGATATTTGAGAGCAGATGTTGGGAGGCCTGAATGAAATGGATGTGTAAGCATGTGCAGCTGTCAAAATATTTGTATGTCATGGACTTGTATGAAATAGACAGGTAGCCATTTATGACTGTCAAGATATTAAAGTCCTGCATGGTACCAGATTGATGATAGCATGATACAAACTCATGTTCCTCTGACTATGCACACACACTTATACGTGCATAATGACATACACATAATGTGGCTGCTGTGCTAATCTATCACACATGTAATTATTTTGTTCCTATCTGCAAAACACAGTATGTGATGATTGCAACACCATTAAATTGTGTATTTGTCTTGCCAGAGTTGTCTTTATAGATGATGCCATCACCATTATATGATCAGGTTGACATATCCTGTTATGAGAGTGGTGTGCAAAGTGTGCACGTACTATTTCCTGTTTTGTTTGTAATGTGCAAGTATACATTAAGAGACAGCCTCACAAACTATAAGCAATCATCTGTCAGGAATGTATGCAGCAGTAATGATACAGTTTCTGCTTTTTCTCATTATGTAGTGTACATAACACACTTAAATTGTCACATACAGACATATTTTTGGGGATCATATTTATGTGTTCACATTTATGAATAATTGCTGTCCATATTAATACAAGTATCAGACAATCTGAATGTGTATTTATTTATTTATTTTACATTTGTTAACTGGGAGAGTCCAACTGGATATATGTCCATTTTCAGTGGAGGCCCAGAGAGAAAAGCTCCAGAGGAGTAACATCATCAACAAGAGAAAGACATGTTAACCAAAAGGTTCAATAAACAATATATAGAGTACACAATCTTTATACTTCTTATAGAAGTATAGTAAATATAAGATAGTGAGTTAACCAAAGAGTGCATTTTCAACATTCACAGGCTACATTAATATATATATATATGTTATAGAGATGTTTAAGCAAGTATATAAGGAAGATAGAGTAAATAACTTCATAACTCATTTCTACACGAGAAACATAATATGTCCTTTAGGTTTCTTTACAATGTTCAGTGATACTATTAACCCATGCAGACATTACAAAAGCAGTAGATAAGCTGTTGCTCTAGTTGCTAGAAACAGAGACATATGAGTTACTATCCAGGGGTAGTAGAGGTACATTATCTGTGATTCAAAAGTGTGTTTTGAGTAGTTTTTTGAATTGGGTGGTGGAGTTATTATTTATTATGTGTGCTGGAAGGGAGTTCCAGATTTTAGAGATGAAGTGGCTATAAACGGATCTACCAGCCTCATTTTTAAAGTTTGTTACCTTAAGGAGGTGTTGGGTACTTGGTCTCAGGGATCTGGTAGTGGTGTATGGCTGGAGTAGTTGCTGCAGGGCTGATGTGTTGCCTGGATGATGTAGTACTTTGTGAGCAAGTGCTAGTTGGTTGACTTGAAGGATCAGGGGGAGTTCTAGCCAGTTGGGTTTTTTTAGGCTTTCACAATGGTGGGTTCTAGAAGGTGATCCTGTGGCAAATCTGGCTATTTTATTGTAGCAGCTATCTAGTTTGTTGATCTCAGTTTTTCGGAGATTGGTAAGCACTGGGGAGGTGTAAAGTAGGGTCGATAGGAGGTGTGTCCTGGCTGTGGTAACCTTAGAGTGATTGGTGAGAAACTGTTTGTTGTGATAGAGTAGGCCCATTTTTCTATGGACTCTTTTTATGGTCTGGGAGATATGAATGTCAAATTTAAGGCTATTGTCAATTTCAAGGCCTAGCAGTTTGCATGACTGCTAGGTGTGATGGTGGTGTTATGAGAGGAGAATGAAATGTTAGATGAGGAGGGTGGAGATCTGTGAGGGCTGAAGAGGCGTAATTTAGTTTTGGCTGGGTTTAGAATGAGGTTTTGGTTAGTGGTCCATGTTTCTGCCAGGGAAAAGCATTATTGTGTTAGGGAGAGGAGGTGGTCAAGGGAGTAGGCTGCACAGATAATGGTGGTATCATCTGCATATTGGACTATTGAGGCTTTGGGTATGGTGGATAGTAGTTGATTAGTAAATAGGGTGAAGAGTAGAGGACCCAGGATAAAGCCTTAAGGTACCCCTAGGGAGACAAGCAGCAAGGGAGAGAGCTGATTTTGCTATTTTACAGCTTGTTGCCTACCATCTAGATAGCTCAAAAACCAAGAAATAGTAGAAAAGCTGAGATTTAGGGTGGTTAGTGTATGAAGCAGTTTTTCATGGTTGACCACGTCAAAGGCTTTAGATAAGTCTAAGAGAGTTTCAGATACTAGCAGTCCATTGTTCTTGTGGTTATTGATGGTATTAGTGAGCCACGGTGGTGCAGCAGTAGCATTGTTGCCTCACAGCAAGAGGTTCTCCCATTCGATTCTTGGCTGGAATGCCTTCTGTGTGGAATCTGTATGTCCTCCCCATGGTCGAGTGGCGTTCGAAAGACATGCATAAAATAGGCATGCCTTCATTGAAAGTTCGATGTCGAGCTGGCACCTCGGCACCCATAAAAAATCTACTGCCAATCACTAGCGGACCGAAGTTCCACTGTGGCGACTCCTAACTGGGAAAAGCCGAAAGAAGAACAACAGTAAATGATGTAAGTGCAGTGGTGGTGTTATGGAAGGGTCTGAAACCATCTTGCTGAATGGATAGTAATTTATTTTTAAGAGGTACTTCATCAATTGCATGTGGACAACCTTCTCTATAAGTTTTGATAGCGGGGATAATATAGCTATGGGTCAATCGTTACAAAGTTCTACAGAGGTACCCCCTTTGTGCAGTGGTGTAATATGTGATATTTTCCAAAGATGGGGTACTTTGCACTTTGAGATAGATCTGTTTATTAATATGGAGATAGGGTAGGCTATTGCTTCAGCTGCTAGTTGCAGATATTCTGAAGGTAGATTATCGGCAGCTGTAGAGGCTGGCCTAAGTTTTAGGAGTAATTTTTGTATGATTTTGGTTGGCACTGAGTTGAAGGTGAAGATGGGGTAACTGAGATTTGTTTTCGGTGAAGAGGGTGTTTTAGTTGTGGCTGGGTTGTTGGGGCTTAGTTGGTTGTTGGCTAGATTTTGGATAGGTTCTGTGAAGAATTTGTTGAGCTAAGTGGGGACATCACTCCACAACAAGTACAAATATGACTCTGTCATTGTCTATGTTGGAGTGAATGACTTGAGACGTACCTCCCTGGACTACATGAAAAGAGACATAGAAAACCTCTCAGATCATGTGGTCCAGGCAGGTATGACCCTAGCCCTGAGTAGCATACTGCCTTCGCTCAGAATTATACCACAATATAAGGACAAAATGATTGACTTCAACAATTGGCTATGTTTCTGGTGTCATTCAAAGGGGATCCAGTATCTGTCTGCCTGGGATGACATGATCAACAGACCACAATGCTTTGCCAGAGATGGTCTGCACCTGTCATCCCTGGGATTCAGTTTACTGGCTAAGGCTCTTGCCACCCCTATAGTACCTTTTTTAGGAAAATTTCAAAGGACAAAACCACCACCATAACAGGTACAAGCATGCAAAATCTGAAGGTAATGCTACTCAATGCTAGAAGTCTAAACCTCAAAATGCACTCTCTCGAGGCACTCCTAAAAATGGAGAACATTGATATCTGTGCAGTAACTGAGACCTGGTTCAAGGCTCCAGAGAGCACCCCTGCAATACCAGGCTACAACTCTTACCGCACTTTACGGCCACCAAACCAGGATCGAAACACTAAACGTGGAGGAGTGTCCATATTCACCAAGGATATTCACACCACCAGGTTAGTTGCCCAACACAATGTGTCTGAAATTCTCCAGGTGCAACTAACACTAGGTAAGACCGCAATCCAAATTGTAGCTTGCTACAGATCCCCCACCATGCCCCAAGATTCTCACTACACCTTTGTAAACATGCTGGAAAATATTAATATACAACCAAACACCCTATTACTGGGTGATTTCAACTACCCTGCCATTAACTGGGAAAACTACTCATGTACCAACACCTTTGCCCAACAGTTCTTGGAATTCATAAATTCCAATGCCCTGGATCAACTAATCCAAAGTCCCACCAGGGGCTCCAATATTCTAGACCTGGTCATTACCAACATGGGAAATTGATGCTCCACACCTATGTTCACCCCCTCGTTGGTCAGGTCAGACCATAAGCTAATCATCCTTAACATCCACATCCCACCCCCACCCCCCAGTAAGGAAACCTCCATAAAAAACTTCTCCAAAGCCAACTTCATGCTACTCAAGTCAGAAGTTACAAACTTCATGACACCCATGCAGATGGGAGCTGAAAGTTCGACTGCTGAGTCCTACACTAAGGCACTGTATGAGCACATCCACTCATGCATGAATTGTGCCATCCCAAATAGAACCAAGATGCTCTCCTCCAAAAAAAGGAAGCCAATCTGGTGGTCCTCTGCCATAAGCAAACTTTACAACAAAAGGAAGAAAGTGTTGCAGAAAAGAGGAAAATCCCAGGATGCAAAAAACTTCCTTACCAGCCTCAGTAAGAAGTTGAGACCCTTCATAAAATCCTCCAAAGCTAGTTACGAAAATAAAATTGCCAAAGATTCCAAAGACAACCACATGGCATTCTATAACTATGTCAAGAATTTAAATGGCAATGCTCAGATCTGCTCTGAGCTACAAAAGAATGGCATTAAATATACTGATCCCGAGGATATTGCCAATATCCTGGCAGATTGATTCAGTGCCAACTTCACCCCTTTTCACCCCCTAAATGGCCCATCTTAATACCGGAAGATTGCCAAACTCCGGTAATAATGGCTACACAGGTAAAAAACGCACTCTCCTAAGCTAAGAGTACAGCATCCATGGGACCAGATGACATCCCGGGTTGTGTACTACAGGAACTACAAAATAAACTGGCACCTCACCTAAGTGTCATGTTTAATCATACCCTCACCTCAGGCTTCATGCCCACTGAGTGGCGCACAGCTGCAGTTATCTGACTCCACAAGGGGGGATCCAGCTTGGATCCCAGGAACTAGCGCCCCATCAGTCTGACGAGCCTGATCTGCAAGGCCATGGAACGTATTATTATAGAACTTATAAACAAAGACATTGGCAACCTTAAAACACTGGACCCCACCCATTTTGGGTTCATGAAGGGGCGATCTTGACTCTTGAACCTGATTGACTTCTTCAAATCAGTCTCCAGAACTGTGGACGAGGGTAAGGCAGTCCACACAGCATATCTGGACCTTGCCAAGGCCTTTGACACCATCCCCCACTCTAGAATCATAGATAAATTACTATCCCTACATCACTCGATGGGTTGCCAACTGACTTACTGACAGAACTCATACTGTAAAAGTAGCTGACTCCAAATCCAGCTCCAGACAAGTGACACGTGGAGTACCTCAGGGTTCAGTCCTGGGACCTCTCTTGTTTGACATCTACTTCTCTGAAGTACAGACCAACACTAAGGGACTCTGGCTAACAGAGTTCACAGATGACTGCAAACTGGGAGCCATTATTGAAACCTCAAATGATATGGATACTCTACAAAAGGGCCTTACATAAACAGATGTTTGGTGCCAGAGCCATGGGCTCAAGCTCAATGCCAAGAAATGTATAGTTATCCCCTTTGGGAAAAAAACATGTACCCATTAATTACCACATAGGTGGCAGTACACTAAACGTCAAAAGTGTGATAAGAGACTTAGGGACACAGGTGGACAGTGGTCTCACCTTCAATAACCACAGTCAGGAAATCATTCTATGTGGCATACCTCATCACTAAGGGCTTTTCATCCAGAAAAAAGGAGGTCATTGTCCCACTGTACTCATCCCTCATTAGACCCATTAGAGAATACGATGCCTCATTTGGTATGTACCTCTCAAGACATCTGCAACAACTGGAAAGGCCGCAGAAGTACCTCACTAAATGAATCACAGGCCTAAAGCAGATGCCCTATGCTGACCTCCTTAAAAAACTCCAGCTATACTCTGTCACATATCGTCTACCCCGAGGTGATCTTTGCTTAACATACAAGGCCATGTCAAACCCAGAGCTGTTGGACATGCTACACTTAAAGAAATCCCAATCTCTCAGAGCCACACACTCCAGGGATCTAAACCTTGTCATCACAATAAACAAAACATGCTGGAGAGATAGGTTCCTGAACCAGAGACTCCACAGACTAAAATAGACTGCCCATATATGTCAAGCAGAGCGCCTCTTTGGCCCTCTTCAAAAGGAACCTTGATGATTGGATGGGAGAAAGGAAATTCACCATGGGGATCAAGTCAGTCGCCCTGCTAGACAGGGGTCCAGGGAAGTAAATAATGTGGGAAGAAATAGCCAGGGAATTGTTATGGCTAGGCTTGTATAGGCCCTAGGGCCGATAGCCTAGTACCAACCTATGAACCTATGAATCTATGAACATTGTCATGGTTGTTCACTATTTTGCGGGTGGGGGTGGTTGTTTTCCCTGGTTGTAGTACAGTGTTGACAGCAGCCCAGAACTTTTTTGGGTTACTAATATATTTAGTCTGCATATTTTGGTAGTAGGAGATGATATTTTATCTATTTTAATGAGTTGTTTGACTTTGTTATGTAACTGACGGTATGTTTGCTTGTCTATTTGGGATTTGCTTTTATGATAGTTTGTCCATGCTTTGTTCCTATCTTGGAGTAAAGTTTTAGTATTTAAAGCTAGCCAAGGTGCATATTTAGTTCTGATTCTTGTAGTTCTAGGAGGGGCATGGTGGTTAAGTATGTTAATGAAGGTAGTATTGAAGTATAGTACTGCTTCATCAAGGTCCAAAGTTTTTAGGGGGGTCCAGTTACATAGTTTTAGGTCATTATTGAAGTCGAGTTGGTTGAAGATTTTTCTATTCCTACATTCTCTGACAGTTTCTTGGGTCAGTTGGGGAGTTTTGTTTCTTATTAGAAATGTAGGTAGGTGGTCGCTGAGGGCATCTGGCAGGTAGCCAGCATGAGATATGTGGGAAGGATGAGATACTAGTATCCAGTCTAGTATAGATTTATGTTTGGTTCTTTTGTCTGTTCTGGTGGAGGAAGTTATTAGTTAGGTTAGTCCATGTAGGTTGATATGGGAGATAGGGTTTAGACTGCAGCAGTTGACCCCGTCAATATTAAGGTCACCTAATAGGATGTTTTCTTGGGGAAGGGTGTTGGTTATCCATTCTAATAGTTTTTCTGTGATGGTAATATTGTTCCCTGGGGGGATGTAACATCCTATAATGTTGATGTGTTTATGTGGGTTAAGTTTCAGTTTAGTGAGGATGAGTTTAGTGTTATCTAAGTCTGGGGTTGTTATGTCTAGTTTTTTTCTAAGATTAGGTGAGTTTTATATAGTATTGCTACTCCTCCACCCCTTTTTCCTACTCTGTAATTTCTGATTATATTATAGCCTGGTGCTGTGATTTCATTATCTTGAATTAGGGGCTTAAGCCAGGTCTCTGTCAGAATGACAATATCTGGATGGTAAAAGGAGATTAAGGCATGGAGGTCATGGACCTTATTTAAGATGCTTCTAATATTTAGATTTATGATGAGGAGTGAGTTTGTGGGCCTTTGGAGTAGGGTTGTATTTAGGTTTAGGACTGGTCTATCTGGACTGAGTGGGCCTGGGTTGGGGTGTATGTCACCACAGCCTAGTAGTGCTGTTTTTAGGTGTACATAAAGTTTGACTATTTTTGATGAGTTTTGTGTAATTAACAGTGGTGTGGGATTGGCTATTTGATGGGCGTATCTTGTGTCTGAGGTGTCTGAGGTGGTGGATTATGGTGGTGTGATAGTTGTATGGGGTTAGTTGTAAATATGATATGGGGTTTGGAGTATTGGGGGATGTTCCTTTGTAAGGAATGAATAGTGTGTAGGTAAGTAGTGTTTGGTAACTGGTAATGGTGGTTAGCAGAGTGAGGGAAGTGATGCAATTGATATATAGTAGGAATTCAGTGTGTGAGGGTTGAGATGGTGATATCATGGTGCAGGGGTGAAATATCTAGTGTCAACCAATAACCCCAAAAACCCACAGCTATAATTCAACAATATGATCCCACCAAAAATAGGATAAATAAAAATCAACTAGGATAACACCAAAGACTAGTCACTTTATTGTCAGTAACAAAGCATTTTTGTTATTTATTTCTGTAGTGCAGTTGATATTTGGGAAGTAGATCTGAGATACCAAGATTCAAGTACATGGGTGGAGGTAACATATGACTATATGTTCAGTCATTAAAAAGTACATTCCCCTTTAGTTGTGTTTTTATATGTACTTTAAATAGGATGAAGACTAACTGGGTAGTAAAGATAAGTAATACATGCTAATAAGCACTATCCATAGCACACAGGTGAGCAGCTGCATCATGCAATCGATGGCAAAATGTTTGAGCATGTGAGATACACATTTAAGCACTCCTCCTTGAACTTGAGAAGTACTTACCTATATTGGCTATGATAGACAAAACTAACAGATACTGTGGTGCTCATAAATAGTTCATATCCGAAATGTGTCAAAAAATGTCTAACCTTAAAAAGGTCTTTACACTGATTTCCCCATTTGCACATAGTTAAACAACAAACAAACATGGAGCTCTGTTTCTTAGATAAAAATAGGAGATTCTATTGGTTTGAATTCATATATAGAAATACACTAAGTGAAGAGGCATGGCAGTTAGCACGTTGGATAATGCCGAGTGTAAGAAACACACCTGTGGCTTAGTAGACTCTGTGACAGCAGGTGCAATAGCACTGAGTTTGAGCCCAGATGATAGAGGGTTCAAATCCAGCTCTAATAATTATAAATATGTATTCATGGTGTAATTATATAATTACATGTTATAATTATTTGAAATGTGAGAGGCAATGACTACAGTGAAGTAATGTATATAAACAAACAGTACTCAAGTAATTTATGTGAAAAGTACATGTATGGAGTCACATATTGATACAGTCATCAGTCTAAAAAACATTTTTTTTTAAATTAATTTTTTAATATGAGTACCCTTTATTCTATCTTAAATGTGTGTTTCCTTAGCACAGTAGGTTTAAATAGCATTGCACGGTGGTAACCGCACCATGCCATTGGAAGTGAAGAGACATTTACCATCACTCAGCATTGGCACATGATGCAAAATTCTGTGCAAACATGGGACAAAAAGTGAAGGGCTTCACTGGGAATTTCTTATGTGAGTAGTGTGTGATTCTGTTTTCTGACTAGATTAAAGGTGTTAAAATGGGGCTGATAGGAAAGTGGTAAAATGGGGGGCAAGCAGGGGAAGAACAAAGGGAAAGCAATATAGGAATGTCCAGGACGGAGGTAGAAAAGAACCATAGCTATTCACTTCTTTAATAGTATAAAATGAATATGTAAAGAACATTGGATTAATTTTCACTGTCACCTCAACAAAGATGGGTAACAACAACATAATCATACTGTATAGCCAACTGGACTGATGAACCCACCTAGTCAAAATAGGGGAAGCCACCTCAAGTAGTAGACCCGTAACAAGTGGTGTACCCCAGGGATCGGTCTTGGGCCTCTGCTATTTGGGATATACTTCTCAGATTTGCAGGCCAAATCTAGGAAGCTATGGCTGACCAGTTTGCAGATGACTGCAAGCTGGGTCCTGTCATCAATTCCCCTAGTGATGTAAACATCCTCCAAGAGGGTCTCATCCAAACAAATGACTGGTGCCAGAAACATAACCTCAAACTGAATGCCAAAAAATGCATCATCGTCATAATCCCTTTTGGGGAGAATAACACCCTGACAAATTAAGCATGCAATCAGTCGCGAGGGACTTGGGAACCCAGGTTGATAACAAACTGACTTTTGACCACCGTATTGCCTCTATTGTATGGATAGCTTTCTACATGGCCCACCTCATTAGTAAGGGTGTCTTATACAAGGACAAGGTGGTCATAACATCCCTGTATTCTTCATTTAAGACCGATTATTGACTACAATGCCCCTTTTGGCATGTACCTCACAAAGTGAATGCAATAGTTGGAGAGACCACAGAGATTCCTCATCCAGAGAATCCAGGGCCTCAAACATATGCCCTACACAGATAGGCTAAAAGCCCTGTCCCTGTACTCAGTCTCCTAAAGACTCCTCAGAGGTGACCTCTGTCTGGCATACAAAGCTATCTCAGACCCCACCCTGATGGGACTGCTGCATATCTGCAAGTCAAGCTCCACTCAAGTAACCCACACGCAAGACCTCAACCTGATCTGTGACATCAATAGGACTTGTTGGCGGGACAGATTTGTGCCCCAGACACTCCCCTTTTTGTGGAATAGACTCCCTCTCCATGTAAAGCAGAGTATGTCATTAAACCTTTTAAGTGCAACCTGGATAACTGGAAGAGGAACAGAAAATACACCCCTGGGGTTCTACCTATGTCCCTGCTGGACAGTGGCATAGGGTGCTGACTTGTTGCTACATAGGCTAAATTTTTGGCTAGGCTTGTAAGGGCCTTGGGGCCTATAGCCTAGTAACTTCCTATGAGCCTATGATCTTATGGACCAAATTAAGTGTGTTGAGAAGACACATGTGTGAATCTGACAGCTATGTATGGGAAGATATTTTTTTTGGGGGGGGCAGCTGCCCATTTATGATTTTTTATTTCAGTAAGAGAGGAATGTTGGGTAAGGGATGTAGATATTTCTGAGTCAGGTAAGTAGGGTAGGTGAGGAAGCAGATGTATTCAAACAGAACAAGCAAGACAAGAGGTAGGGATGGTGAAGAACTCAACAGGTAGGGGGACACCAAGTTTGGTGACAGGGAGGGGACATTGGATGTCCATGCCTATCAAACATGGGAACAGTGAGAATTTATTCTTCACCCTAAGAACTGTCATCATTGTCTCCCTTCTCAGCTTGCTGCTGGAGTGCTTGACATTTTTGGTTTCACAGTACTCTAGTGAGCATCTTCTCCATCTTACTGAGGCATGCATCAGTGGTACTTTCCATGTCCTCATGAACCATGCATGGCATCTCCTGGTGGGTGACAAAATCCCGACCTCAACCAAAACTCCTGTTGGGTACCACTGTACTAGCTGCTGGGGTACTGTTACCTGATGTGGTGGAACCAGGTAGTACAGGGTCAGCAAAGGCAGTACTGCCAGCTTGTGTCCCAAATGTGCTGGGCGACATTGCAGGAGCCATTGGAATGGGAACAGGCTGAGCCACAGTGGATGGCCTACCTTCCTGTGCTAGAAAACATTTTGTGGGTTGTCAGAAACTGATTAAATCAAAATTTTGTGACCACAAATATAATAATTTAAAAATGGGATGAGGTTTGGGGTAAAAAACAAAAGAGAGATAATTGGTACAATGATATGTGACATACTATAAATTAGTAGAATAAAAATAATTTATTTCTACTTTTTTCAAGTATACTTTTTAAAAACTAGAAACTATAATTGATGATTGCTTCAAGTAAGCCTTACAATTACATATTGATGCATATATTGCACATACGTTTAATCAAATAATACAGATTAATTAAACAGCATGGCATGTATGCCAATTTTGTTATTATTATGCAAACTTTTAAAGTAATTTTTATTTATATCTGTTAACTGTGGGATTTGAACTGACAACATCTGAATGCAGTGCTACTATCGACTCCTACAGTGGCCTTGTGCTACAGACTGAAGCATGCATGCTTGATTTTACAGTTGAGGTATGTATGCCTAATTTGCTACTACTGTATAGAAGAGTAATCCCTTAAATAAAATAATATTTATGTTATGCTGCATATATACCCTTGCTTCCCTAACTCTTTCTAAACAATTAGTATGGGCTCCCCTGTTTACTGCAGTCTCCTGGTTAGCTGAAGAATAAAAAGGAAAGAAAAAAGAGAAGAGCATTATGCATACTATTCTTTCATATATCCAGCTTTATATCTAATTTAAATTATCTTTATATGTATACTTACACAAATGTGGAATCTCAGCAGTCCTAAACTAATGGAGACATTGGTTTTGTGTATCCCTCTTGTGCCTTTTGAGGTCATTATAGGTTCATAGGTTCATACTAGGCTATCTGCCCTAGGGCATTTATAAGCCTAGCCAGAGTGTGTTTGGCTTTCGCCACCCATTTTAAATTAATTTTGTTATGCCCTTTTTCGAGGTTAGTATACTCTGCCTCTGTCTAACAGTGACACAGAAGTGATACCTGGGGTAAACCTACGATCTCCCATCCACTCATCAAGATTCCTCTTGAAGAGAGTCAATGAGGGACTCTGCCTAACCTGGACTGGGATTTTATTCCAGAGTGAAGGGAGCCTCTAGGTTATGAATCTGCCCTCCAGCATGTCCTATTTATTTCAGTGCTGAGGTTCAAATCTCTCAAGCGCATAGCTCGATGGGATTTGGATTTTCTGAGGTGCAGCATGTCCATTAATTCCGGGTTGGACATGGCTTTATACGTCAGGTACAGATTGCCTCTGTGCAGGCGGTATGCCACTGAGTAGAGCTGGAGTTTCTTTAACCGGGCAGCATATGGCATCTGTTTGAGCCCTTTGATCCTCTTGGTGAGGTACTTTTGGGGTCTTTCCAGTTGCTGCAGGTGTCTGGTAAGGTACATCCCAAAAGGGGGCATTGTACTCAATTATGAGCCTGATGAGGGATGAGTAAAGAGGCACGATGACCTCCCCTGATCTAGATGTGAATCCCTTCATGATTAGGTGGGCTATATAAAATGTTTTTCTAACCACTTTGGCCACGTGGTTGTCAAATGAGAGATTGCTATCAACTTGGGTCCCCAGGTCCCTAATTACTTCTTCTGTACTTAATGGATTACCACCTATGTGGTAATTTGTGGGCACTTTGTTTTTGCCAAAGGGGATGACTATACACTTTTTGGTGTTTAGCTTGAGGCCATGGCTTTGGCACCAGTTGTCTGTTTCCATGAGGCCCTTTTGGAGGATACTTGTGTCAGCTGGAGAGTTGATTATGGTGCCCAGTTTGCAGTCATCTGCGAACTTGGTCAGCCACAGTCCTTCCGTGTTGGCCTGTACCTCCGAGAAATATATACCGAACAAAAGAGATCCCAGGACTGAGCCTTGTGGGACGCCACTTGTAACTGGTTTGGAGTCTGACATGGCTCCAGCAATTCTAACCATGTGGGCTCTGTTCTTGAGCCAGTTTGCAACCCATCTAGTGACATAGGGGTTTATATTTAAGCTGGTGAGCTTATCTATAATGCCCGAGTGGGGTATTGTATCGAAGGCTTTTGCGAGGTCCAGGTAGGCTGTGTGGACCACCTTCCCCTCATCAATGGCCTTGGTGACTGTTTCAAAGAAATCAACCAGGTTTAAGATGCAGGATCTGCCCTTAACAAAGCTGAACTGGGTAGGATCCAGTGTCTGTAGGTCCCCAATATCTTTATTTATGAGGTCCATGATGATCCTTTCCATAGCTTTGCAGACCAAGCTAGTCAGGCTTATGGGGCGATAGTTTCCAGGATCAGTTGAGGCACCACCTTTGTGGAGAGGGACCACTGTTGCTGTACGCCACTCTTTGGGTACATATCCTGTAGTCAGGCTGATATTGAACAGTAGTTTTATGTTTGGGTTTAGCTCTTCTTGGAATTCATGTAGGACGCAGCCCAGGACACCGTCTGGTCCCATTGATGCTGTGTTTTTTGCTTTGGAGAGGGCAGCTCTTACCTGAGCATCTGAGATGTCAGGGGGGCAGCACTCTGCTGGGATAGATATTTGCCCTTTTGGTGGGGAGGGTGGGGGTTTGCACTGAACCTGTCAGCTAGGATGTTGGCAATGTCTGTGGGTTTGGTGTATTTTTGTCATTTTGGACTAATTCTGAGCATATCTGGGAATTCCCACCCAGGTTCCTAACATAACTAAAGAAAGCCTTGTGATTATCCTTAGTGTCCTGTGCAATTTTTCTCTCGAAGCTGGCCTTAGAAGATTTTATGAGTGCCCATAGTTTTTTGCTAATACTGATCAGAGATGCCTTCCCTTTTTGGGATTTTGCTCTATCATGTAGTAGCTTCCTCCTTCTATTGTATAGTTTGTTTATGGCTGGGGTCCACCAGACAGGACGTCTGCCTTTGGAGGATTGGATCTTGGTTTTATTTGGGATTGCATGATCCATGCATTCCTGAAGGTGTTCATAGAATGCGTTTATAAAGGATTCTGCGGTCTGGGCCATATTTTCCACAGGCCCGGGGGCTTTGAAGGATTCTGTCTCGGTTTTGAGGAGTGTGAAATTTGCTTTAGGGAAGTTTTTCACTGTGGTTTTCAGGGCAGGGGGTGGAGTCGGGATGTGAATATCTAGTGAGATTAGTTTATGGTCTGATCTTACCAGTGAGGGATACACTTCTGGACTGGAGCATAGAGTCCCCATGATGGTGACGATCAGGTCCAGTATGTTTTCCCCTCTTGTGGGAGTGGTTACAAGTTGTTCCATAGCATTTGAGTTTATAAATTCTAGGAACCTTTTGGCTAGGGTGTTGGAGCTAGACTAATGCTCCCAGTCTATGTTTGGGTAGTTGAAGTCGCCCAATATAATGGTGTTTGGAGAGACCTTCATATTTTCCAGTGATCTCAGGAAGTCCGAGTGGGGTTCCTGGGTTTGGGAGGGTGGTCTGTAGCAGGCTATAAACTGGAAATCAGTTTTACCCACTGTTAGTTGCACATGGATAGTCTCTGATGCTTCGTGCTGTGCCACCAACCTGGAGGTGTGGGTATCTTTGACGAATATTGATACTCCCCCTCCTTTTGTGGTTCGGTCCAAGTTTTGGGGCCGAAAAGCATGGTATGAGGTATAACCTGGTAGTGCTGGGGTGCTCTCTGGAGCCTTGAACCAGGTTTCTGTTACTGCACAGATATCGATGTTCTCCATGCTAAGGAGAGTTTCGAGTGCATGCATCTTGAGGTTTAGACTTCTGGCATTGAGTAGCATTACTCATAGTTTCTTATCCCTTGTGATACCTATGGAGGTGGGTTTGTCTTTTGAGCCTTGCCTAAAAAAGGCACTATGGGGGTAGCAAGAGCCTTTGCCAATATCCCAAAGCCCAGGGGTGACAGGTGCAAGCCGTCCCTAGCGAAGCATCGTGGCTTGTCGAGCATGTCATCCCAGGCTGACAGGCATTGGATCCCCTTTGAATGACGCCAATACTTAAGCCAGTTGTTGAAATTGATCATCTTGTCTTCATATTGTGGCATCATTCTTGGTGAGGGTAAGATGCTACTCAAGGTCAGGGTCATACAGGCCTGGGCTACATGCTCAGAGAGCTCCTCTATGTCTCTTTTCATGTAGTCCAGGGAGGTACGTCTCAGGTCATTCACACCAGCATGGACAATGACTGAGTCATATTTGTACTTGCCTTGGAGTGACCTGAGTGCTTGTGTTATGCGGCGTATCCTAGCGCCTGACAGACAGCTCACCGTGACCTTCTCCTTGTTCAGCCTGGTGAGCGGGACGTCAGTGTGCCTATTACAAGTGTTTCAGGTGTGTTGTTTAGCCTTAAGGGCTGTGACTGTCCAGCACACTGGCTTTGTGAGCTATGTGTTGCACGTGTTTTGTTTTGGGGTAGCGGTTGCTTGGGTGTCTGCTTTGGAGGTCTCTTCTGCTTAGGCAGATTTTTATTTAGAGCCTCCGAGTATGTTTTTGTGTGTTTATGTGTTTGGTTTGCTGTCGTGGTAGGTCTATGTGAGACTGGAATTGTAGTGAGTGTGGTTTCCTTCTCCTCCTGACTGGTTTCACCAGTACTGAGTTGAGAGAGCTTAGCCTCCAGTATGGCTATATGGTTGCATCTCTCACATGTGTTGGAATTTGTTGGGAGGAGGAGAGGGTTGTCTGTGTACATGAGGCAGTTGTAACATTGCCTCAAGATTTCCAGATTCATCAGCTGGACCGGAGAGGAGATTGACAACTAACCTTTGGACATGCTTGAATAGTATTGGGAATTCCTTTATAATTGAAAAAAAGGGCCAATGGGGAACGAGCTACTCAATGGGAGTTTGTGAGGGTGTAGTGCTTTTAATATTTTAGTGCCGACTTATATAATTGCTTTAGTGAGCAAGTGCCAGGTAAATTAAATGCAATGTGTTACAGGTAACTTAAATGCAAAAATGACAAACAGTAACTTTCTTTCAAGTGAAACAAGGAAATAAATACAGTAAGCAATACAGATATCACTAGGGATCCACAGAAGCGCTGAAAAGCCGCATTTTAGGTGGAATTAGCGTTTCAGGGAAATAACAAGCAAACAAACAACAAGCATACAAATAAAGCTAGATTCAGCAGGCCTGGATCTAGTCTATGCTACAGCAAACAAGGTGTACCAATTTCAGTAAGAAACAGTTCAAATATGTAGGCACTATAAGCCTTTAACCAGAAATTCCCAGTTCAGAAGGGCAGAGTCCAGCCTCTCCTCCCACAAGAGTGCAGACCACGAACCATGATAGCTACACTTTAATAAAGTTACTACTAAGTTACTACCAAGCAGTAATAAATACAATTGAATACTTTAAAGAATGCCTGGATTAGTGCTCAAGTTATACAAACAAAGCTAGATTCAGCAGGTCTGGATCTAATCTATGCTACAGCAAACAAGGTGTACCAATTTCAGTAAGAAGCAGTTTAAATATGCAGGCACTATAAGCCTTTAACCAGAAATTCCCAGCTAGAAGGGCAGAGTCCAGCCTCTCCTCCCACAAGAGTGCAGACCACGAACCCTTTTAATGTAAAATAACTGGCCTGAAGCCCAAGTGCTTAAAACAGAATTAATACACTTTTAGAATAACAGACACTGAGCCCTCAATCAGCAGTTCCCAACTTAGAAGGATGTAAGCTACCTGTCCTGCCACTACAGTGCAGACCACAAACCTTCCTAATGTAAAACAACTGGTCTGAAGCCCAAGTGCTTAAACTAAAAGGCTTAGAATGAGTTACACCAAGCAGTAATAAATACAACTGAGTACTTTTAAGATGACGCAAAAGCAAAATAAAGTAGGAAGAAACACAAATACAGTAAAAGCAGATAATTTTTTTTTTTTTTTTTTTTTTGAGTGAGCAAATGAGATGGGCCCAGGAGTTACAGGACAGAAACAAGTGCAAATGCAGGCCTTCAAATCAGAAAGTTGAGAGAGATGGAAGACCGCCCAAATGGCCAATAACTAAAAATTCTGGGCCAGAACCACTCTGTATGTGGTAGACAGGTTACCTAGTGCTTACCACTCCCACTGATAAGCTAGAAGGCTTCCCTCCAACACAGAAAGGCTTGGGGGCTCAGAAGCTTACAAATAGTCCTGGATACAGCAAATCTGCATCTGGAACGCTGATTACAGGAAAGGTAGGAAACAGGCTTACAATTTTTTTTTTTTTTTATTCAAATGAGAGGAATTCCTGTTGTACTGGATACAGCCCTGGCCAGATTAATCCAAGCCTCAGATTTATGCTGAGACCCAATATAGTCCGCCTGCAGCAGCCTTCGTCTGTGGTGCTTTACAAGGAGTCCAAGAAAGATTCTGGACTACTCCACACCCCACCTTGAGCCCTAAATTGGGCATCTTCCTTTCTAGCTCCATACATGTCTGCTCAGGTCAGACAGCAACATTTAAAAATATTTTCCCAGCAATTTGTATCATGTTTAATGCTAGTGAGCAAACCAGCACAATCATACCGACTGAGTTTTCTCAACATTAAGTGGAAAGCAACAGCTCCAAACAGAGAGGCAAGCAGTATTTGGAATAAGCAGGATAATCTGTCAGTTGCCTCTAGTTTATGGGTTGGTTGTTGCTGTAACTGTTAGTTGACTTAACTTTGCAGACATGTATTGGGGTCATATATTTTATGACCTGGCACATTTGTTATGTGGCTTTACATGCTGATAAAATTAATTTGTACAATCTGGGATTCAAACCAATGCAAAACAGACAAAACATATTCTTCAGCATAGGAGATTTTGCATCCTTGCCCCAGAAGAAATGCTAGTTAGACAAGCTCATTAATTAAATATACACATGACAGAGCAAGGGGTTAACCATATATATGTGTGTGATCTGACAACGTCTGGTTTATAAATTCATGTGTGTATAAGTATCATTGAAGTCTGAAATCCAACCAAGCCCAGAAAAGACAATTATAATTACAAAAAGGTAAATGTCAGTATACCCTCACTCACACATTCATTCATATGAGCTCCAGTGCTATATATACTTATTGTTATTTATAATTATGTTAACATTATTTTATGTTTTATAAAATTGAGTGACCAAGCATTACTATTGGGAGTGTACTATATTAGGACTCTGGCTTACCTTGTGAGCATTAACATATCAGTTGCCACAGGTTGAGAGTGTTCTTTGCAAATAAGACCTTGTTTGATAGACCTGCTCATTAGTTATAAATATATATTAAAGAGTTGGATGTTTAACCATGTATGAGTGTGACATGAACGTTGAGAAAATAAATAATTTTAGAACCATAATTATACTGATGCACATAGTTACACATGTAATATATCTCTGATATTCTGTGTATGCTCAGTGCACATGCTATAGATAGTTAGTCCTATGTGTAAGTATTTTTCTATTGTTCATTTTTATATCAAGTAAAGTGAAACATCAGTAAGAAAAGTTTGACCTTAGCATGATTGGAATCTAGGCTCACCTGTACTATAGTCCTTTACTTACAATTGCTGCCACAGGAACAACTAGGCAGCAGCTGTATTATTTCATAGTTCATAGGTTCATAGGTAGGTACTAGGCTATCTGCCTGAAGGCATTTATAAGTCTAGCCAGAATGTGTTGACTTTCGCCACCCCCTTAGATTAGTTCCCTGTGCCTCTGTCCAGCAGAGCCACCGAATTGATCCCCGGGGTAAACTTTCTCTTTCCCATCCACTCATCAACATTTCTCTTGAAGAGTGTTAGCGAGGCGCTCTGCCTAATGTAGTTTGGAATCTTGTTCTAAAGCATGGGAAGTCTCTGGGACAGGAATCTATCCCTCCAGCACGTCCTATTTATTGTTGTGGTGAAGTTTAGATCCCTAGAGCACATGGCTCGAGGGGATAAGGTTTTCTTTAGGCGGAGCATGTCCATCAATTCTGGGTTGGACATGGTCTTGTATGTCAGGCAGAGATCACCTCTGAGTAGGCGGTATGCAACTGAGTACAGCTGTTTTTCAGTCGAGCTGCATAGGGCATCTGTTTGAGGCCAGTGATCCTCTTGGTGAGGTACTTCTGTGGTCTTTCCAGCTGTTGCAGGTGTCTTGTAAGGTACATCCCAAATGGTGCGTTGTACTCTAAGATGGGTCTGATGAGTGATGAGTAGAGAGGCACAATGACCTCTTTTGATCTGAATGCGAACCCTTTTGTGATTAGGTGGGCCATGTAGAAGGATTTTCTAACCACTTTGGCAAAGTGATTATCAAAGGAGAAATTACTATCTACTTGGGTCCCCAGATCCCTTATTACATCTTCCATATTTAGGGGACTACCATCTATGTGGTAGTTTGTGGGTACTTTGTTTTTTCCAAACGGGATGACTATGCATATGCACTTTTTGGCATTTAGCTTGAGGCCATGATTTTGACACCAGGTATCCATCTCAGTGAGACCCTTTTGGAGGATGACTGTGTCAGCCGGAGAGTCAATTATAGCCCCTAGTTTGCAGTTGTCTGATAACTTGGTCCACCATAGTCCTCCTGTGCTTGCCTGTACCTCTGAGAAGTATATGCCAAACAGGAGCAGTCCTAGGACTGAGCCCTGGGGACCACCACTTGTAACCGGTTTAAAGTTGGACCTAGCTCTCACCATGTGGGTTCTGTCCATGAGCCAGATGGCCTATCTTGTGACGTAGGGGTTTAAGTTCAGACTGGTGAGCTTGTCTATAATACCAGAATGGGGAATGGTGTTGAAGACCTTTGCGAGGTTTCGGTAGGCTGTGTGTACCACCTTTCCCTCGTCTATAGCCTTGGTAACTGTCCACCAGGTTTAGGAGGCATGATCTGCTCTTAACAAAGCCGAACTGGGTAGGGTCCAGTGTTTGGAGGTTCCCAATGTCTCTGTTAATGAGTTCCATGATGATGCGCTCCATAGCCTTGCAGACCAAGCTAGTCAGGCTTATAGAGCGATAGTTCCTGGGGTCTGTCATGGCTCCACCTTTGTGGAGCGGAATAACCATTGTTGTGCACCACTCTATGGGTACATAGCCTGTGGAGAGGCTGAGTTTGAACAGTGTGTTTAGGTGAGTGGTTAGTTCATCTTTGAGCTTGTGTAGGACACAGCCTGGGACATGGTCCAATCCCATTGATGCTGTGTTTTTGGCTTTGAGGAAGGCTGTTTTCACCTGAGTGTCTGTGATTTCAGGGGCTCTACATTCTTCTGGTATAGTTATGGGCCCTTTTGGGGGTGAGAGGGGGGGTGATGTTTGCACTAAACCTGTCTGCCAGGATATTGGCGATATCGGTCGGTTCAGTGTATTTTGTGCCATTCTGCACTAACTCTGAGCAGATCTGAGCATTGCCACTTAGATTCTTGACATAGCTAAAGAATGCCTTGTGGTTATCTTTGGAGTCCTTGGCAATTTTTCTTTCAAAGCTTGCCTTGGCTGATTTTATGAGGGATCGTAGTTTCTTGCTGATACTGATCAGGGATGTCTTCCCTTCTTGGGATTTTACTCTTTTCTGTACTAGTTTCCTCCTTCTATTGTATAGCTTGTTTATAGCAGGAGTCCACCAGACTGGTTTCCTTTTCTTGGAGGAGTGAGTCTTAGTTTTGATTGGGATAGCATGATCCACACATTCTTGTAGGTACCTGTAGAGTGCATTAGTAAAGGATTTTGTAGCTTGGGCAGCGTTATCCTTTAGCATGGGGGCTTTAAAACTTTCCAGCTCAGTCTTAAGTAACGTGAAGTTTGCTTTTGAAAAGTTTTTCACGGTGGTTTCCATGTCCAGGGGTGGGGGCGGAATGCAGATATCCAAACTGATTTGTTTATGGTCAATCTGACCAGAGAGGAGTTAACCTCCAGTGTGGAACACCGGTCGCCCATGTTGGTGATGACCAGGTCCAATATGTTGTCACTTCTGGTGGGAGTGTTGACCAGTTGATCCAGGGCGTTTGAGTTTATAAATTCTAGGAAATGTTGGGCAAGGGAGTTACTACTTGAGTAGTTCTCCCAGTTAATTTTTGGGTAATTGAAATCACCCAATATTAGGGTGTTTGGTAAGACCTTTATGTTTCCCAGTGTTTCCAGAAATGTGGAATGGGGGTCCTGGGACATGGTGGGTGATCTGTAGTAAGCTACAATTTGAATTGCAGTTTTGCTTGTTGCTAGTTGCACGTGGATGATATCTGAAGCATTGTGCTATGCCACTAACCTGGAGGTGTGGGTATCCTTGATGAATATGGATACGCCCCCACCTTTTGTATTTTGGTCCGGGTTCTGTGGCCAAAATGTATGGTATGATTAGTAGCCTGGTAGTGCTGGGGTGCTCTCTGGAGCCTGAAACCAGGTTTCTGTTACTGCACATATATCAATTTTCTCCATACTGAGGAGTGCCGCGAGTGCGTGCATTTTGAGGTTTAGACTTCTGGCATTGAGTAGCATTACCCTCAGTTTTTTGTTACTTGTGCTATTTATGGCAGTGGGTTTGTCTTTTAAGCCTTGTCTAAAAAAGGCAGTATAGGGGTGGCAAGAACCTTGGCCAGTATTCAAAAGTCTAAGCGTGACAGGTGCAAGCCATCTCTAGCGAAGCAGCATGGCTTGTCGAACATGTCATCCCAGGCAGACAGACAGTGGATCCCCTTTGAATGACACCAGAAACTTAGCCAATTGTTGAAATTGATCATTTTTTCTTTATACAGGTATCATTCTTGGTGATGGCAGGATGCTACTCAGGGTCAGGGTCATACTGGCCTGGGCTACATGATCAGAGAGTTCTTCCATGTCTCTTTTCATGTAGTCCAGGGAGGTACGGCTCAGGTCATTCACACCAACATGGACAATGCAGAGTCTTATTTGTACTTGCTCTGGAGTGACCTTAGTGCTTGTGTTATGTGGTGGATCCTGGCATCCAACAGGCAGCTAATAGTAACCTTCTCCTTATTCAGCCTAGTGAGTGGGACGTCAGTGTGCCTGACTATAGAGTCACCTATTACTAGTATATTGGGTATGTTATTTTGCCTTAAGGACTGTGATTGCATGGCATACTGGTTTTGTGAAGTATGTGTTTCATGGTTTGTGTTGGGGGGTGGAGGTTGCTTGGATGTCTGTTTTGGAGGTCTCGGTTGCTTTTGGAGATTTTTATTTAGAGCCTCCGAGTATGTTTTCATGTATTTATATGTGTTTTTTGCTAGTGCTGGTTTAATGGGTCTATGTGAGACTGGTGGTGTGATGGAAGTATTTCCCTTCTCCTCTTGACTGTCTGATCCAGTCTTGGGTTGAGAGAGTTTAGCCTCCAGTTTGGCTGTATAATTGCATCTCTCGCATGTATTAGTGTTTGGTGGTCAGAGGAGAGGGTTGTCTGTGTACATGAGACAGTTGTAATATTGCCTCAAAATGCCCAGATTCACTAATTGGACTGGAGAGTACACCTGAAACTGCCCTTTGGACATGCCTTGATAGGTACAGTGAACTGTTTTACTGAATGGCTGGTAAGGTCGAATAGAGAGCCTTGTCCTTCTGTACAGTATAGGAGGGTCTAGTGCTAGGGTTTATAAGTGCTTGCTATGAGTTTTGAGCAAGTGCCGAGCTGAGAAATGAATGGATTGAGTGCTTAAGTTGAAAGTTTGTCTAGTTTCAAGGGAAAATTTGAAGAGGAGACTTTGTGGAGCCGGGAATAGTTATACCCTAGCTAACCAGCGCTGCCCGGAGCAGAAAACCGGGCAAATGCGGATATATAACAGGGAAATGAAAGATACAAAAATTAGCACAAAATGGCCAATAAACTACTAACTTCCGGGCTGAAACCACTCATCCAGGGACAGATAGGCTGCTCAAAGCTCCCCTCTCTCACAGGTGAACAGAGAAACTTCCTTCTATCCAAGTAAGGTATGGTCAAACACAGCGATTTGTAACACAGCCCAGAATTCAGCACTAACCTGTAAACTGGACTATACTAGCTTAGAAAGGTGGGAAACAAGTATATTTTTTTGTTTTTTTTGGGGTTTTTTTTTAGAAAATAAAGCAGATACAATCAAAAACCACTTTAAATGCACAGAAAAGGATACTTGTCACATGAATTACTATGTATGTGTGCTAACTGCCATGTAACTCTGCTTAGCATGTTTACGATGTGACAAACCACACATGATACAATGCATCCATTTTCAAATTGTCTACTGTCTGCTTCTGTCTGCTGGTGTTCTAGTCCTGCAGATGTTGTGGAAACTTGTTGACCACCGAGCAATGCCACTTCGCAGGTTTCAGGGATGCTAAGCAAAACATGCAATAATGTATCCATTTTGAAATTGATTACTGTCTTCTTCCTATCTGCAGGTGTTCTAGACTTGCAGGTGTTGTTGATTATCACACAATATCACTTAGCAGGACTGCATGATGGTCAGCAAAATAGGTAACAATGCATCCTTTTTGAAATTGAATATGTCTGCTTCTTGTGTGGGTCATTATACCATGTTTGAATGAAAGTAAGTGATGAGCAAATGTGACAGGCAAAGCTCAGGTTTCATCCTTAAAAGATAAATGTGGGAGTTGAACCATGATCTGCAGATAGTATGCACTGCTTGGTTGATCGTGTTTACCAGATGTGCTACACACACACTTGATTCACAGGTGCAATTTATGCATTCTTTATCATAAAAGTATGCTACATAAAATGTATTTGATTTTGCTGTTTCACCGTGTTTGCGCTAAGCCTCATGCTGTACAAAGAGTCATATTAAAAGAATTATAAATAACATTATAAAATAAATTTTAGTAGTAGCTGTAGTGGTACAGCGGTTAGTGTTGTCACCTCACAGCAAGAGGTTGTCCGGTTCAATTCACAGCTGGAGCACCTTCTGTGTGGAGTCTGCATAGTCTCCTCATGGTCAAGTGACATCTAAAGACATACAGGTAGGTGCGTGCGTGAATGGGTGTGCCTTCTTTGAAGGTTGGGTGTCAGGCTGGCAACTCAGCATTGTAAAAATCCACTGCCAATAATTAGCAGATCGGAGTTCTGCTGTGGTGACCCCTAACTGGGAAAAGCCAAAAGACTTTATTATAAAATAAATTTTAGCACACATCAAACATTTTTATACAACTCTGGATTTGAAAAGTCATTCTAATGAACCTGCAAAACACAGTAATGTGTTGTATCCCTCTTTGCCACTGAATAGGTTTGCAGCAGGAATGCAAATCATAGTACATGCAAGCAAGTCCCATTTCATCCACAGTGTTAACAAGACATTTAACATTTGTGCGTGTGTTAATCACATATTTAGTACAATGACTGGTCACACAACCATTTATGAGTATTGTTTGTATCAATGCAGCTCTGTCTTCTCTTTGTATTGTGCTCATTCTTCTCTTATCTGAGTTGTTATCTCAGATATGCAGACTGTAGGGCAATTTGTATAATTGTCCTTAACATATATGAGAATATTAAATGACAATAATATACAGTTTTTTATCAGGGGCAGGGGAGTTTTGCTATTAGTGAACAGAAACCGAGAAATGTGATCTGCTCACTTCTATTTAAAACATTGATACAATTACTTCTACACTTTGCAAGGGTAACATGGGTGACACGCCCACTGCAGGTCTGAACTGATATTTTGTTTCCCTTCTCTCTACCAGTAATCATTCACAGTTCCAATCCATTATCAACTAACACTGAAAAAGTGCCTGCACTATGTGTCACTTGCTGTAAAGAGCCAAAAGTTTGGGATTCACCAATTCTAATGAGTTCACACCTCATTTTCATCTTCACCATGCTCACAGGTCTGAACCTATACTATAAAAAGGCAGCGGTATAGGCAGGGAACCTGAAGGTGAGGAGACTTGTTTATGGGAATAACACAGAAGATTGCTATTAATCAAGATTCATCTGCACAGAAGACATCCAATCTTGAAAAGGTCTAATTGAATTTTTCACGTACAAACTAGATTTGCTCATTTGGAAAAAAAAAATATATATATATATATATATATATATATATATATATATACACATACACAGTGGATATAAAATGTTTACACACCCCTGTTAAAATGCTTGTTTTTTGTGATATAAAAAATGAGACCACAATAAATAATTTCAAAACTTTTCCCATCTTTAATGTGAACAATAACCTGTACAAGATACCTAACAAAATAAATTTCTTTTCTATGTATAATATATATATTTTTATTTTTTACTAATTTTAATATGTTGTTTATTTAAATTTTGTTAGGTATCTTGTTTCTTTTTTCATTAGTGAGTTACTTATTGGTAATTGATATTTATTAGCTGCTAATTGATATGTGTATTTAAACCTGTTCTGGTTTTGTAGACTGTGTTTCTGATGAAGTCAGTAGATGACGAAAGTGATTAAACATTTTTTACACTAAGACAAGTTCTTGCCTTTTTTATCCAGTTTACTTCTTGGTTGCTGAGTCTGCAGTGGTGGTTTTTGCTTTTTGAGTGTTGAGTTTCCACCTGTTCATGTACTGGGGCATTTCTTCGTTTTGTTACATATCGAGATATATATATATATATATATATATATATATATATATATATATATATATATATATATATATATATATACATATAGAGAGAGAGAGAGAAAGAGAGAGAGAGAGATGTAGATGTATATACAGATAGATAGATATGCATTAGCAAATGCTTTTATCTATATGCACTTCTTAGAAGTTTACTGGTAGCATAGACATTTTTGTCGGGGCATTTACTTTCTCAGAATCATCGCCCTCAAGCGTTACTGTTACAACTGATTATCTTACACTCTTCTACATTATGTAAGTGAAATAAACATGTATTGCCAATGATACCAGAGTATTAGGCTTCTATGATGACCTATAGACATCTCTAGGGAAGTGATGGTCACAGGCAGAGGTGACTGACAAGCATATGAAAATGAATTTACTGTTGTAAATTTGTACACATTTTGTGAGAATTTTTTTTAAAAGCACTTATAATAATTGACTGATCCATTATTTCTTGCTTGACACAAACTGTCATTTGCCTATATTTTTGGAGGTGGAGTGATAAGTTCCATTTATGTTTTGCCACAAACAAAAACTTTTTTTAAAGAGGTTTGCTCTTGTTTTCCCTTGGTTTGTTTGTGACTTTGATATTTTACAACCACATAACCTTTTATATTTTAATAGTTTTGTATGTCTCCAGTAGGTAATATTGGAAAAAAATAATAATAGATGATAATATAAGCAGAACTTTTAAATATGTGATATTAGTGTAATATCCTTCTTTTGTTTTTAATGTAGGGGTTGCAGCAGGACTTATTTATCAGGTGCAGTATAGGGCCAGTGATATGATTCCATCAGCCCAGAGGAGAGCTGCTGCAGTGGCCCATGGGCAGCTGGCTCCAGTGGGTGGGCCTTCTACGGAACCACCACTGATGCCAAATGAAGAGTTCCTGTCCACTGTCAGAGATCCGGAGAGCTCAGTGGAAAGTGCCCAACAGCATGTGATTGATGTTGGTGCTGATGGTTCAGGGAGGACAAGTATGCCCCAGGATGAGCTTCCAGGTAAGCTTACATATGTCAGGTTTTAACATTTTCTTGTATAGTAAAATACTGAAAGTAATAATTCAGTTGTTTTAAATCTGTTTTTTTTTTTTGGGGGGGGGGCTATTGATTAACTGATTCAGTTAACAACACATTCTGGTTAATTACTCATTGGCTTTGGGTGGATGTGCCAGCCAAGTTTCAGTGAAAAGTATTGTTTATGAACATATATAGACAAAAAATTGGTCCCCCTGTGTTATTGTGATGATGGTGTCCTTACCTTTTGTTGAACTTCATCCAGGACCATCTTCCCTAGCAAGTGTGGAGTCATCTGCAAATGGTAAGCCCAATATTTTTATTTGAGTACTGATGAGCATTTGAGAGAAATATGCATTTATCATGAGTGTGTGTATATTACTGCACCATCTGGGATTGTGGCACCAGTGTTAGTTTGTTAGCATATATTAAATTGTAGTGTAGGTATTAATTTCTTTTTTGTATTTGTTGATTATTATCACAGGTGATCCTGAGTGTGGAAGTGTAATACTCTTTCCAAATTATGTCAGACTATCGGTAGACTCAGATGATGATGGTGGCCAAACAGAGGCACAGTTAGGGGGTGCAGAGGTTGAATCTGACACTGAGGTTGATATTCAGCCACTCCCTGTATTTCCATCAGACACAGCCAGTAGGCCTACACATACCTATTCCAGTTAGCCCTCAGATATTGGACAGGTGGTGGGTGACACACTTGATCAGTGTAGTACGTTACTGTGGCTTCAGTGCCTGATGACTCGGAGGTAGCCAAAGTGTGGATGAGGTGCCACACAGGAGGGTTGTTAGGGGTTCTCAGAGGAAACCTGCTGTCGAAACCCCTCCTCATCCTGGTGTGTCTTCCTGTAACACTCGATTTATGTTTATGGCCATCGTGAAGGCACAGGCATGTTCCAATAGGGCCTCTGAGGAAATCCTTAGGGCTGGAGATGAGACACAGGCTGACATGTGTGACTGCCTCCACCATGTTTCCAATTCAATGGAAAGGATGAATGACATGTTGGAGCAAGCAGTGTCTGTGACTGAACATCGGCTGGGAGGGGGATGGCATCCACGTGGACGTAGGAACAAGAGGTGTCTGTGATGGAACATCTGCTGGGTGGGGGATGGCATCCACGTGGAAGTAGGTCAGCCACATCATCTGATGTTAGCCAATGTGGCCATGCCAGATCATTCCCCTGTAGTGACACTACTTCCACTGCTCCATTAATGGTTGAGGTGTCCGCATCCAGATGTGGTACGGTACACCATGGGGTTGTGGTTCTGGGCATACTCGTGAGGAGAGCTCATCCAACAGATGACAGTCATGTTCAGGTAGCAGCAATGCATCTGACCGTGGGCATGGACATGCCAGTGCAACTCTTGACAAAGCCATTTCTTGCAGTTGGGGATAACGATGATGAAATGTCACCTCTACAATGCATGGCTTACACCTGTCCAACATACCAGGATGTAGAGCTAGCACACAGCTTGGCTATGTTTTTGCAGACACTTACCCACGTTTCACCTTGACTACCCATACAGACACACATGCATAATGGTCAGATGGATCAGTCATGAGGCTTACATCTCATTCTGTCTCAGTGGCCATTTGATACTTTATATAAATATCTGCCTGTCTGCCTTTCTTTCACGCACTCACTACCTTTTGTGTCAACCTTGACCTCCTGCTCTCCTCAAAGAACACCCTGTGCAAATGATAACTGTGCCAGATACCTTGATTTTCTCTGTTTTGGATTTAGGGATGCATAACTCTTTTATCTGATTCCCAGGGTGCATAGCTGACTGAGTACTTATTATATATGTGTTTGTGATGCTCTTCTGCAAATTGTACTGCTTTCATACAGGTGTTTGTAATGTGTACATCCTTCTCAAATCTGGACCAAGCCATAAATAAAAGTGGGGCAAAGGCCCAAAAAGTGTGACAATTTTGAAATATTTTTGAATTACAAAATTAGAAAGTTGATAGAATAACAGGTTTTGAATTACCATGAATGTTATGAGGAATTTGAATTTTGAAACTGAAATGTCTGTCATTACTTTCTAACTTCAATCTTTAATAATTTTTCAGTACAACATTATGAGGCCGAACTCTGGGCATTCTGCGAAAATCTGTACATTTGAGTGGTATGAATGTGTGAATCTTTGATGCATGAGGCCTATTAGTTGATCAGGAACACATGTATTGACATAATTCATTGCTGTCATATATTGATGTCATTGCTGTAAAAATCACTTACCTTAAACTGACTTATCTTAGCAATTAACCATATGCAAGGATATGCTATTCATTTGTGTTCTTAGACATTTATTTTTCTTTTCAAGGTTCAGCACATACATTGGAAGTCTGGCAGTTACAAGAGTTTTAATCTAGGGCTGACTCTGTATGATTATAGCTGTGTGTAGCCATTACTTGGGTAACTGAAAGGTTGTGAGCATTGTCTGGCATCAATGTTACTGTATGTTAGTGCATAGGATGAAGGCTTTAGCCCTTTAGGTGATGAGCAAGTGTGCTATCTGTTGCCTGCTGGCCAGCACCAGGGCATACTGGGCACACCTACGTCTGTCTACACCCACAACAGCTGGTGGTTCCTCTCAGACTCCTCACCTGCATGTGGCTGTGGTGATCTTGCCAGTTGTGGTGTGATATGTGGCCCTTCCTCTTGGTGTTCCTGCTGAATCTATTCTCTCAGAATAATATTGTGAATCATGGAACAGACAATGAAAATTTCAGCACATGTATGGGGATTGTACTGCAGTGTTCCCCCCGATGTATCTAGGCACTAGAACAGTGACTTCAGCAGCTATAAAACATTTTCTATAATATTTCTTGTTTGAGCATGTGCCCCATTATAACTTCTTCAGCTGGTGTGCGTGTGTGTGTGTGTGTGTGTGTGTGTGTGTGTGTGTGTGTGTGCGCATTTCCGATGGGCAGCATCACCCAAGGTTTCAGTGCATATATTGCATACTCCAGTAAATGGTCTTGTGGGACATCACCCCTGGAAAACCTCTGATAGACTTGTGAGGTGTGCCAAATATGGGTGTCATGGGAACTGCCTTGGTTACCAGCACCCATACTCAGGATGATTCCCTTAGCATTACACATGACCTGGCAGTTAATGGAGTGGAAGTCTTTCTGTTTATGTACACCCTTCTATGTTCCCCAGTTGATACTATTATTTCAACATGTGTACAGTCTATGGCACTCAAGACCTCAGGGTATTGTGCTGCAGGGTAGAACTCTTGCATAGTTGTGGTTCTGTCCTCAGGTGTACTGGGAAAAGGTATGTAGTCACTGGCGTGTTATATCTTAGCGTTCAGGAATTGATATAGCATCCTGGACACTGGTGCCCATGACACCCACAGCATGCCCCTCATTGATCTCTGGAAGGTTCTTGTGGGTAATATTCTAAGTGCCGCACATACCTTAGTCCCTACAGTATTGGTTCCCCACAGTTTGCCCTTGCTCTTAATTGATGACAGAGGATGCAGTGTTCCTGTAGTGTGTTTGTATCCACCCTGTAGCACTCTACAAGTTCCACTTTATGCAGACTATGAAAAGTTAAATAGGTCTAAACACCCTTCTCCTTCTTAGCCACAGTTTAATAGCAGCAGCAGTATAGACTTGGAACTGTTGCACATCCACATGAACAAGAGCAACAACAGCCCCTAACATTCTTTCAGTGTAACCTAGTTTCTGTGGCTCTATTCCAATAGATTTTAGAATTCACATGCAAAACCTGCACTGAGTCTACATGGTTGCTTCATAGCTTGTTGAATAGCTCCTTCATCTTGGATTGATTGAGTAGCATACAGTTCAATTGCTGTTTACTGTGTTTGCGCATCTCTTCTCAGCTGCTTGTTGAATACAAAACCATGCCCTATAATGTGTATGTTGTGCACCATGTCATTGGTTGTAATGGATCATGTAGGCTTTATTGATTCTGCACCCAAATGATGTTTACTTAATGTGCATGATGAGGCTCTAACAGTATTAGTGGTTAACAAAGGCTACTGGGTAAGGGGCATGGAGCAGGTGGTGAAAGAAAGGAACAGGGGTGAACATAAGAGAGGTGGATCACCTGAGACTGGTGCAGAGAACAGAAGGAAGATGTGGAATGCAAGAAGGGTTGCAAGATCAACAAAGTGGTACAAGGAGGGTAAGAATTAAAACAGGAAGAAAGAAGGACATAAGTTGTGCTTGTTAAGTGGCATGGTTGTATAATAGACAAAAACTCCAATAAACCAAGGTTAGACAGCTAGGAGGAAAGGAAACAGGTAGTATGAGATATAAAGATTGTGTTACTATTAATTATGAATCAACAAATTTATTTATCAAAATCCTATTGCCTCATATTTTAACATGGGTGTTTTCACATCATGAAATCCTGGGGTTCAGAGAGATTATCCTTGCCCATGATTGAATGATCCTAGAGTTCACATATATTTATTGAGTTCAGAGATTGTAGAGTTCACAGCACAGTCTCTCATATGGAGGAGCATGATGACTTGCCCTTCTGCAAAAAGGCATTTCCATGTTCTTTGTAAACCCAACGTTTCTTATCTGTCAGTATTATTTTTCAGATCTTGACAATTGTATTTATAGTAACTTAAATTAGTTTATATGAATCTGTGTTAATACATTTGATATAGTTGTTAAAGCAGGCTAGTTCATTCATATTGACCCCTCAGATATAAGAGCAGAAAAGTTTGAAGAAGGATAATGCTGTATCTTATTTCTGAGTGGTTGACCAAGAGAGATAAAGCAAGCACTTACGGGCGCTATAGTGGTGAATACAGTGGTATTACATGATGTCTGTCCAATTAGTTTTAAGAGGAACAGAAATGTAGCCGCTATGACAGAGTAGCTTTTTGATATATGTGTGTGTGTGTGTGTGTGTGTGTGTGTGTGTGTGTGTGTGTGTGTGTGTGTGTGTGTGTGTGTGTGTGTGTGTGTGTGTGTGTGTGTGTTTTGATATGTGTGTGTGTGTGTGTGTGTGTGTGTGTGTGTGTGTGTGTGTGTGTGTGTGTGTGTGTGTGTGCATGAGTGTGTTGCTGACACTGTACAAAGTAAGGCTGTCACTTGCATGTGTGTGTTGCTTAGTTTGTACAAAGAGTGTAGCTTACTTTGTACAAAGGAAGCATGTTGCTTACTGCTGAATGCAAAGCCATTTTGCTATTGCTTAGACAAATGCACTGAAGTTTGTTGTGATCTAATAGGGCAAAGAAGTTTTAAATGTAGTAAAGGAAAGCTGTGCTTAATGTTGATTTTGAGACCTAGTGCGAAGATACAACGTTTTTGTTTGGAAGATGAGTTTACATTTTTAATTGCAGCTTTAACTTGGTGTGCAAATAATTTGTTTCTGTCTTTTTATTTGTCCATTTAGTATTGGTAACATCTTAAAAAATTTCATCAGGAGTTCATTAATGGCAACTATTGGTTACCCACATACCAATGGCTCTGACATGCTTAATAGTTTTTATTCTATGTATAATGGAAATGATATTTCACATTTTCTAGTTATGCTCCCAAATACAAAATTAGAAGAGAAGCAGCAAGAAAAAGCATTAGTGTACCAAAAAAAGCTTATGTAAGAATTTAAGTAAATATGCAATACCTTTTAAAAGGTTATGCTGACAATTACAGATGAAGCTGAAGGCACATTATGACCATAGCATCATGTCTAACAGAAACTGAAAAGCTGTCTGACTGGCTCAAATGAGAGTAAAGCTGCTTTAGAGGCATGAATTTTTAATGTGGAGAAAACATCTCATAAATATGCTGGTGGATAATTACATTTAACTTGATGTCTTCAAGTATAATGAATATTTAAATGAAGGCTTGTAAAATTCTTTACAAGAGTTTGTTTGCAAGACAAATTCCAAAACTCCCAACCTATAGTAGAAATAGACTTCTCCCAGTTACTTCAGGTACAGCATTTCCAGACAACATTGCGTTTGTATTTATTTTTTTATTTCAGTGATATCTTTTTGATTCATCACAGGTAGGTGATACATTTTAAGCCTCTCAGCTAAGATTCTTCCCTCAAACCTACCATAACAATAAATTGCAAGCAGTTCTTGATGCATAATTGGTGAAGCTCTGTCTTATCAAACAGAAAAGGTGTGCCTTACTAGCATCATTTATGTCTATGTGAGCAATCTCCATTTTGTAATTTTGTCATGTTTGCATAATAGTCAAGACTGCCATATTTGTGTTAACAATCCAGGGTCCAGAGAGACAGATCACCATGAAGCTGGGGTCAATTTATTCTCAGAAGAAAATGTGCACCCCTTTCGCAATGGAATCTCCAGTCAGCATGATGTCTGCTTTTTTTTTCTTTATTCTGCATTTTACAACGTCTTCTCTTACATTATGCTCCCAGTTTCTTCCTCATTCATCCTTCAAAGATTGAGCTGTTTTTTGTCTCATGTTGCTTTTTTTCTCTGTTCTCCTCATCTCTCTGCCTCTCTTATTGTAGTATCCTATAAATCTTCCTGATTTCCTACTCCCCCCTTTGTCACTACCTACAGTATTGTTTACCCTATTTGTCAGCCTATTAAATGCCCATTATATATGTTTTGTTTAGTAGTTTGCAATCCAGACTGACATTTATTGTTATTAATAAAAGACACATTTTCAGTATCTGCATTTTCTAGCATCAGGTAAAGATACAGATTCATTTTTTTCTGCAGATTGTGTGCAGCCTCTGTTTACCCATCACTCCTTCACATGAGCTATTTAACTTCATGAGACACGCTCCCTATTCTCTTTTCTGAGTGCATATAGCACCATCTTTTGCATGACATTCAACTGCATTAATTACTGAAACAGTAGCAAAAACTGTCTAGCTTTATGACTGCTTTACAATGCTGCTTTCGGGAATGCCAGTTGTCCACATACTTTGTATTTTTGTCTTGCATTTATGTTGCTATACCTGCTCTGTTTTAATAGAGGCCCTCCATAAGTTTCAAGTAGTCCTATCTGGTATTAACTGAGACCCTTTACTGAGATGATCCACCTTTCCATGTCCTTTCCTTATATTAAGCATGTCTTATGCTTTGACTTGTGTACCAGTATTCATATGTATTCAGCAATTCATTCTTCAACTATTCTAATGTTAAATATAATGATCTCAGCAAACCGTAATGCAAGACTCTAATCTCCTGATAGGTCTGTTATTGGAGAGAATGACACTGTGTGATGCATTTTCTAAGTATATTTTTATGTAGTAATAATACAATGAGAACTGAACAAATTCTGAAATAGTAATTTGTCACTTTTGCTATTTCATCATATGTTTTACATCGGTACAATAGTACACTGTTTAGCTTGCAACAAAGAGACAGCTATTCTAAAGGGTCACAACAATAACTTCCTTCTGCTAATATGAGATATTCACACAAATTACCAGATTTACTCCAGATTTACTGCATAATTAAGGTGATTATGCTGTCTGTGGGCCTACACAATAAGATCACATCATTATTGGTACTGTGTTCCTGTGAAGTATCAAGACAAAATATTACACTTCCATTCACTGCTCACATCTAGCCACTCTCAGAGTGCAATTCACAGGCAGACTGCATATTATATAAAGTGTATTTAAGGGTTTTCTATACAACATAAGGGATTTCCAAATCATAAATATCTCACTCCTCAGTAGAACATATCTGATCTACAAAGCAGTAAAGGTTTTCAGAGCCACATGTAAAGGCAGTAATCTGAGACCATAGTTTGTACTAATCAGATTAGCAGAGTATGGTGATTTGTTATACTGCACTAGATCTGTGCAGAACAGTGCACAACATGTGTAGGTGTAAATAGCAGTTGATCTATCTGAGCCTATGCATTCTATTGGGCAATCTGATCAGGGTGAAACAGAGCAGCTTTGCCCTACTCAGATTGACAGTTGAGGTAAGTATTGCAGGGATTTTTGGACAGTACGGTGGTTGTTTGTACTATGCTAGATATTACACTTATATTTACAAAAGTAAAACAAAGATGCACCTATCACCACTCACATTCTCCAAAACGCATATAGTGATCCTTGTCCCCTAACCTTAGAGTAATCTTTCAAGACCAAGCAATTTCTTTCTGTCATCATTGATGTTAGACCATTTCCTTTAAACACAATTCCACTTCCAAAGAATTATTTTTGCAATATACTCTATATCTTAAGTCATGTCTATACAAGCAAATAAACCCCAGCCTTGCCCTTAAGTTTTTATCAGTACCCTCTCAAATAGACAGTGAAACACTACTCCCCTTAACAAGTGAATGACAGATAACAAAAATGTCCCTAGCTAACCGATGAAATTATAAATAAAATTAAGGAAACTGAAAAAGACTGCAAGGCCTGAAAACAGGATCCTACCAATCAGATCCTTCATCAAGCATTTGTGATTCTGAGAAAGACCACTAGAACTGAAACAAATTATGTAAAAACATTGTACTTAGGACACAAACAAAACTTCCTATTATTTCATCCCAAGTCATTATAAAAAAAATTAAAATAACTCTCAGGAAACTTTACCAACCCTGCATCATGTTCCTGTCATAAAGTTCAAACTTAAAACTCCTTTCCCAGTGAATTCTGTAAGAGACATCACTGACTCCATCACAATACTTTGATATATATATATATATTGACCTGCTCTATCATATACCATCACCTGCAGTCCCATTTCACTTCACTGCTATAACAGTTCACCAAACTAAATCACTACTCACCAAGCTCAACCCCTTGGAGCAAAGTTCAGTTAATTACATCCAACTATTCTAAAACTCTCAGCTGAAAACATTGCTAAATCTCTCACTTATGTAATCTTTCCTGATCTACCGATATTGTCCTTCTAGCTTTCAAACATACAACCGCTATTCCAGTGGCAACAGTCCACTCACCCTCTCATCTCAGTGATTACATACCTACCTCAAACTTTTGCTCTATAACAAAAATATTTAAAAGACAACTATACCAGCAATTATTTAAACAGATAAAATGGTTATGACCTACTCTGTCATCAGTAACGTGGCTTCAGAAACTCACTTAGTACTTTAACAGCCCTTCTCTCAGTCAGTGATACCATTTAGAGTAACATTAATGATGGACGTATTACTGCAGAGATGTTTGATGACATGACTTACGCATTTTCAGCAGCCAGTCATAGAATAATTCTCAAAAAAATAAAATACAACTAACTTAACTTTGGAGATAACACCATATTTTGGTTTAAAAACTACTTACAGAATAGGACCATTCAAATATACTCTAATAACTTATTTTCTAAAAAATGACAACAAAGGAGTACTACACTCTCGACCTCTACTTTTTCACTTTGTACCCGCAGTGATGGTGCTGTGGTAGCGTTGTCGCCTTACAGTTAGACATTGCCCGTTTGATTCTCAGTTAGAGCGTCTTCTGTGTGGCGGCATGCGTGAATGGGTGTTCCTTCGCTGAGGGTTGTGTGTTAAGCCTGGCAAGCCAGTACGTAAAAGTCTACTGCCAATCATTAGCAGACCGGAGTTCCGCTGTGGCGACCCCTAACCGGGAAAGCCGAAAGAAACAAACAAACTAATGACCTTAGGCATGACCTTCTAATCTCAATCTAAATATGCATGCAGGTCATATTCTGATGCTTGTGTCTGACAAAACCCTCTGATCCTTACAACTTAAATTACACATAAATTCACAGACCTAAGAAGCTGGCTCCATACAAATAGCCAGCACAGGAGCTGACATCATGATGTTACCTTGTGCAGAGAAATTCTCTTCACTTCAATCTTAAAAATTAAATGACACTAAAGGCGGTATAATTCCTAAAGAACTCAACAAAAATACCTGGGGGTAATACTTGGCCCTCTACTTAACTTCAGCATTCCTTATAAACAGTGTCACTGCCAAGATCTTGCCATAGTTAAATTATGTTCCTGTATCTCCCAGCTTCTGTCTCCAGCTGCTTGTACAGCCATAGCCAAAAATGTTCTAATACCTAAAACCGAGTATGCTTTACACCAATTCCTCTTCACTCTTTTCATAACACACAAAAACCTCAAACAACTGAAAATAAAATATTCTGATTAGCTCTTGTAGCCAACTTATATGGTCACCACTGCATGATATTATAATAGGTACACTGGCTGCATATTACTTATAGAGCCATGTTACTGCTAGGTACCCTTGTATATGAAATTCAAACATTTGGGTACTGCCCTGACTTTAAAAGAACACTTCAAATAAAAGAACAAAAAGTACTCCATGTGAAACAAACAGGACAACAGTCTTACACCAGTGTGACCTAAATTTAAACTTGTCATTGGAGAAAGAGCCTTCTCTAGAATAGGACCAGTCACACAGAACCAACTGTTCATATCGGTGTCAAACAAGAATGGAAACCAAACCAGTAGATAAAAATCAGGCAGCAACTGAATGTGCCAAAAAACAAAACAAAAGAAAGAATATAAGGTGAAGGACCAGATGAGAAAGCAAAAAATGTGTAAAATGCATAAATATACAAAACATCTGGCAGAACCTCATGTTGATCAGGAACGAATACAAGAATGGTTAAAGAGAGGCGAATTCAAACCAAGAAATGAAAGGTTAATATTAGTGGCCCAATATAGTGGGCTACATACACGTTGGTTTACAAAGTCCATTGAACATGTTGGAGAAACAGACAAATGTAGGTTTTGTAAAACCGAATTGGAAACAGTTGCACACCTCGTTGCTGGTTGTGACATACTAATGATAGGACTGTATACTGAAAGACATAGCAATGTGGAAAGATTGTTGCACTGGGGATTGTGCAAACATTATTGTATTGAAGTATCTGAAAAACACTGGAAACATGAGCCACAAAGCATCATAGAAAATGAAGTCTACATCATATGGGATCCCCCATTACTAACAGTTCAAAAGATAGATTCTAGAAAACCGGATGTAGTGGTCCATGAAAAGAAGACAAAAGTAACATTGATCATTGAAATCACACATCTAGTGACTACAGTGTCTTGCATACAGAGAGGCATAAAGTCATAAAATATCAGGATTTTCAGCCAGAAACAAGAGCAATGTGGAAGAAAGATAGCCAGGTAGTTCCAAAGTAGCAGGAGCAACAGGTCTTATAAAAATAATCTACAATCATATTTAGATATGTTAGCAATACATGTGATCCCATAAGAATTGCAGAAGGAATTATTACTGGGCAAATTGCGGATGCTGCCAAGAGCACTTCTGGCTGACACCAAAGAATGAAACAATTCTAATTTCATGAACTTTAATTATACTTTGACTTAGGAATGGGGTCCATTCTCATCATGGTATTAGAAACCCAAAAGACTTGGAAAAATTAAAAAAGGGATAAACCAACTGTCAGTGTATACCAATCCTGTATATTCCCCATTCTGAAGGAGGTGGGCCTCCTTTTTTGATTACATGCATAGATCTGCAATCGTGGGACAGCATACATATCTGCTGACCTCAAAAGATCCAAAATCGTGGGACAGCATACATATCTGCTGACCTCAAAAGATTCAAATTTAGCAAAAGTTTTGAAACATGAGGAAAATAAATCTAAGATGACTTCACTGCTTAGTTTAACAGAAGCATATCGGTGTCAAGCAGGAATAGAACTCAAACCAGAAGTAGATAAAAATCAGGCAGCAACTGAATGTGCCAAAAAACAAAAGAAAGTATATAAGGTGAAGGATCAGATGAGAAGGCAAGAAATTTGGAAAATACATAAATATAGTTGCAAGTATAGAAAACTCTTGGAACAGCCTCATGTTGATCAGGATCAAATGTAGGAATGGTTAAGTAGAGGCAAATTCAAACCGAAAGCTGAAAGGTTAATATTGGCGGCCCAAGATTGTAGACTACAAACACAGTGGTTTATAAATTCATTCAGTGAACATGTGGGAGACACAGAAAAATGTAGATTTTGTAAAACAGAATTGGAAACAGTTGCACATCTTGTTACTAGTTGTGATATACTAATGGCAGAAAGACATCATACTGAAAGGCACAATATTGTGGTAAGATTGTTGCACTGGGGATTCTGCAAACGTAACATTAAAGTAGCAGAAAAACACTGGAAACATGAGCTACAAAGCATTATAGAAAATTATGAAATTTATATCACCTGTTACCAACAATTCAAAAATGGATGTGAGAAAACCAGATATAATAGCCCATGAAAAGAAGACAAAATTAGCATTGATCATTGAAATCATTACACTCCATGACTACACTGTCTTATGTACAGAGAAATACAGTCATAAAATATCTGGATTTTCAAGCAGAAAAGAAGGCAATGTGGAAGTAGGGTACACAGATAGTGTCAATAGTAGTAGGAGCAATGGGTCTTATAAAAAAGAATTTACAATTGTACTTAGATGTGTTATCGATATAAGTAACTCCACAAATTGCAGAAGATGTCATTACTGGGCAGATTCTGGGTGCTGCGAAGAGCACTTCTGGCTAACATCAAAGATTGAAACAATACTAATTTCATGAACTTTAATCATACTTTGACGTAGGAATGAGGTCAATTCCTGTTATGGTATTAGAAATCCAAAATACTTGGAGAAATTTAAAAAAATGAGAAACCAACTTCCAACTGAAAATAAAACTAAAACATTTGAGGCATTCAAAGAATATCTTAAGATTTCTGCAGAACAATGTAAATGCACCTGTTTTCTTGACATTAGGTACAGATCTTTAGTAACCTCTTATGAATCTTAATATATATATATATATATATATATATATATATATATATATATATATATATATATATATGTGTGTGTGTACATATTGCAAATACTATATGTTTTAAAGCTTTTAACTTACAATTATGATTTAGTCCATGTTTTACAACTTCTGTAACTATGATTCCTCTTATACATTTGTTATTCTACATGCACAGGAAATATACCCCGGGGATCCTTTCTGTGTCTTTGCTTGACGGTGGCACAGGAAAATAACTTTCTTGGGTGGCGTAAGCCAGGGAACCTTGTTGGCTAAGCTTACGTAGGCCCTTGGGCTGATAGCCTAGTACCTACCTATGAACCTATATTCTGCAATGTGCTCAGTCTGTGATAGACAATGTGTAATATTATAATTAATACAGTGCTTTATACTCAGGTCATGACTGAAAAGGGTCATCACATCAGCTTACTCACCTGGTTATCAAATTAATAAATAAATAAATGGTGTATATGTGTGAGTATGTAAAGCTGTGTTTCTGTGTCTTTGTATGTGTTTGAGTGTGTGTGTGTGTGTGTGTGTGTGTGTGTGTGTGTGTGTGTGTGTGTGTGTGTGTGTGTGTGTGTGTGTGTGTGTAAAACAGAGACTGTCTGTGCTTACATCTGTTCAAGTCTGTCAGTCTAGATGCCTACCTACTTACATCTGAACATGGAAGTATTGTCAGTATGATGCTTGCTAGATACCTATTTTTCTTACTTGTGCACAGCAGAGCAATTCATAGTCATACAAATAATGTTTCTTAGGTTCATAGGCTCATAGGTGATTACTAGGCTAATGCCTTAAGGACCCTTTCAAGCCTAACTAATATAAAATAATTTTACGCAATATATGGCCCCAGGGGCAAGAGGATGGCATGGATTTGTGCCTGTGTATTGAGTATTTTTTAAATTTCCCCTGACTATAAGGGACATAGAAACTACCCCAGGTGTAAATCTGTGATTCCTCATCCATTAATCGAAATTGCATTTGAAAATGGCCAGAGAAAGGCTCTGCTTAATGTGAATAGGAAGCCTGCTCCGAACAAAGGGCAATCTATGAGACATGTCTGTCTCTCCAACATGTTTTCTTTGAGTTGCTTCATGCTGTATGACTTGCAGATGTGTAGCAGCTCCATCAGGGCTGGATGTGTGAGTGCATTGCAGGTCAGGCATATGTTACCCCTTCATAGTCGGTAGGACACAGAGTAAAGGGATAAGGTTTTTAGTCTGTCTCCATAGCTCATGTTGTTTGCAACCTGTATTTTCTTTGTGAGGAACCTCTGAGGTCACTTCAGCTGCCATAAGTGCCTAGTTAAGTACAGGCCAAATGGTGCACTGTAGTTGATTATTGATCTAATGAGGGCTGAGTTCAGTGGGACTATAATTTCTGTGGATTTGGATGCCATACCTTTACTTATAAGTTGTGCCACATAAAAGGATTTCATTTCAGTGTGGGCACATGGCAGTCAAAGTTGAGGTTACCATTTATCTGTGTACCTAGAACTCTCACCTCTGAGTCTACTCTAAGAGGTGTGCTATTGATGCTGTAATTTGCAAGGGTATTTGACTTCCCATATTATAAGATAATGCATTTTTTTTTATTTTGTTTTATGCCCTGGTTCTGGCATCAATCATTTGTCTGATCTAAACCCTCCTGATGGATATTTACATCAGGGATTCAATGATATCCCCCAGCTTTCAGTCATGGTCAGACTTTGTCATCCAGAGGCCTTCCACTTTTTTCTTGACTTCAGAGAAGTATATTATGAACAGGAGTGGTCACAGTACTGACCTCTGTGGTACACCACTAGTAACAAGCCTTTTGCTGGATGTAGATTCACCCACTTTAACCATCTGCATTCTTTCCATGAGCCAACTGGCTATCCATTTGGTGACAAAGGGATTTATGCTCAGTTTTGTGAGTTTATTTATAATACCTGAGAGGGGAATTGTGTCAAATGCCTTGGCTAGGTCAAGGTAGATGCCATGTACTGTTTTACCCTTATCCATGGCCTTAGTGACTTTTTCAAAGAAATCCACTAGATTCAGTAAGTGTGACCTGCCCTTGACAAAGCCAAATTGGATCAGCTCCAGTATTTGGAGGTCTCCTATGTCACTATTTATCAGGTCAATAGTTATTCTTTCCATGGCCTTACATATAAGACTAGTCAAACTTATGAGTCTGTAATTTCCTGGGTCAGTAGATGGTCCCCCTTTACGCATACTGATGACTGTTGCCATCCTCCACTCCATCAGGACAAAACCAGTCCAGAGGCAGTGGTTAAATAGAAATTCTAATGGTCCTGATACATTGTGATTTAAGCTGTTTAAGAGCTAATCAGCTATATTGTCAGGCCACACTGAAGCCATGTTTTAGCTTTAGAGACCACAGTGGCAACATGTTCTTTGATGAAAATTGGTGGCTCATTGGTGGAGAACTGTGAATGATGGGGAGGTGAAATTTGAGCTGATTTGTCAGCCAGCGGACTTGCTATGTCTTCCTGCTGAGTATATGTGATGCCATCTGTAACTAATTCAACACATTGTTGGGTGTTACCCTTAAGATTGCGGACATAACTGAAAAATGCTTTATGGTTATCCTTAGCTTTGAAGGATATTTTTACGTCAAAGTCTGCTTTCAGAGACTTGACTAGTTCCCTGATTCACTTGTTTAGACTAGTAAGGAACTTATGGCTCTGTTGTGCACATTCCCTCTTACTTCTCGACAGGATTTTCTTTCTTCTGCTGTACAATTGTATTAATACAAGGGGTGCACCAGGGTGGCTTGGTTTTGCAACTTGACCTGAGTTTATATCGGTCTGGTACTGCTATTTCTATGCAGTTGTTTATATGGTCATACAGGGCTTTTGTCTATGCCTCTGCATAGTTTTCTGTGTTTTCTGGATTTTGGGGAGCTTGGAAACTAGCTGTGCTGCCCGTTAATATAGTGCAATTTACCTTAGAGAATTTTTTAAAAGTTTTTGGGGTTAGGTGGGTGGAGTAATTTTACCTTTATTTCAAGGGAGACCATTTTGTGATGTGATCTTACCAGTGAAGACATCACACTGCAGAGGTGCAGCACTCTCCCATATTTGTGAGTACCAGATCTAGGATATTTTTCCCCTTGTGGCAGTGCAGACTAGCTGCTCCAGGGCATTTGAATTTATAAATTCAAGAAACCCTTGGGCCTGCATGTTAGTGGTCATGTATGCCTGAAACATAACAGAGGGGTAGTTAAAATTACCCATGAGTATTGTATTTGGCTCAATGGTGAATGATTCTAATTACTTCAGGTAGGATATATAGGACTCATGGTTCATGGTCAGGGACTAGAAGCTAGCAAGAATATGGTAATGCATTTTTCCATGGGTAGTTGGATATGGTGATCATGGATGTCATATTGCTTGACCAGCCTTTAGGTGTGCTTATCCTTTATGTATATAGCTACACCTCCACCTTTTGCTATTTCATGTTCAGTGATTGGTCAGAATGTATTAAAGTCATTATTGCCATACATGGCCAGAGTGCTCTTCTTGGCTTTGAATCAAATTTCAGTAATTGCATAGACATCAGCATTTTCCAGGGTGAAGAGAGCTTCCAGGGAGTGTATTTTCTTGTTGAGGCTTCCAGCATTGAGCAGTAACACCTTTAGCCTGTCCTGAGTAGCTTTTGTTATGTTGGAAGGATTGTCTATCTGGCTTAAAAAATAAACTATAGGGATGGATAATGTTTAGACCAATATCCAGAAGCTTAGCGGTGACAGGTGAAGACCATCCCTGATGAAGCAGAGGGGCTTTTCAGCCATGTCGTCCCGGGCTGACAAGTATTGGTCCCCTTTGGAATGATACCAGTTGCTAAGCCAATTGTTAAAATTAATTGTTTTCTGATGGTATTGTAGCATCATACTTGGAGATGGTAGAATGCTGCTCAGTGCTAGGCTCATACCTGCTTGTGACACAAATTTTGAGAGCTCAATCTTATCTGTCTTTATATAGTCCAAGGAGGTACATCTCAGACGGTTTACTATTGTTTATTCAAATGGAAAAACATTTTCCATTCAAATAAACGAATGGTAATAGCAATGGTAATAGAATGGTAATGGTAATACCGAAAGTACAAATAACTACCGTTGACAATGTTGAACCAAATGCTCGACGCATTTGGTTCAACATTGTTGTCAAAACCACCACATGATAGCCATATAGGAGCTGATGTGAATCAAACTCCTATACAGCTATCACGTTTTTGCAGCCCCCCTGCACCCCCCATGTGGGGGTCTGCACCCCCCACACCCCCCCACTTATATATTTTAACTCCGAGATCACACTACAGTGGGGATGTGGATGAATTTCCACTCCCCACTGTATTGCGATCTCCATGTAGATAGTCGATTTCTACTTATGCGAATGCAGTTGTGCATTCGCATAAGTGGAGTCGACTATCTGTTGTAAAACTGCTTGTGCATTCAACATTCTGTTTTTCAGCACAATGCAGCCAATAGAATGACATTCGCACAAACAATAGTAAACCTCTCAGACCCACATGTACTATGACTGAGTCATAGTGGTATTTATGGGTAAGTGACTTGAGTGATTGCGTGATCAGGTGAATCTTGGCCCTTGGCCAGCAACTAACTGTAACCTTCCCCTTATCCAGCCTGGTAAGAGGGACATCAGTGCATCTCACAATGAAGTCTATTATGACCAGCATTTTGCCTTATGGGCTTGGGAGGTGAGGCACAATGAGATGTGGCTTTATGGATTCTGATGAGAATTGTTTTGTTTGCTGAGTTTCTGAAGACTGTCCCTCAGAGACCTTTGAGGTTTGAGTAAATTACATGTGCGTACCTCTGTATATGTGGGTCATTATGTGTGTGGTCTTTTGTGGGTGTGGTGAGTCATGTGGGTGAATCACTGACAACTTTTTTGTTTTTGTTGCTTTTTGTGTCTGTATGTGATAGTCTAGCCTCCATTGTCAATGTGTAACTAAATATCTTACGTATGGTATTTGCTTGTTCAATAATTAAGTAGTTGTCTGTCTACATAAAGCAATTATTACATTGATTCAGGATACCTGTGTGCACTAAGCTAGATGCAGAGATAGCAACAAAATACCCATCTATGATTGCAGGTCCTAATGTGTACATGAAAGGAATTAGAGTGGAGAGTGTTTGTAACCAGGAGAGGGAAGGGTGCTTATGTGGTGTAATCAGTTAACCTAACCAACAATGCTGTTCTGTGCCAAAATCAGATACTCATTGAGCAGCAATAGTCCTAGGTGCTATAATAAGGTCATTAGCACAGTAATCCTTCACAATATAAATAAAAGAAACAATGTTTACAGATGTTTGCATCTGTACAGGGCACTGGCACAGTGAGCAGCTCAGTGCAAATGTGCCGAATTTATACCAGCATTGGAAATGCAGAAAACTTACTCATCTAGACCAGGTAAACATCTACTGCCACAGGATGAGTAAACCCAATCCTCCTAATTTAAAAATGGAGTAAAGAAGTGTCCAGAGTGAAATACTACCACAAACAAACTTAAAGATACAGACACAACAATGTACTTTAAACAGCTTATAAAAGTGTGATTATTCCATAACAGTACATTGCTTTGTAGAAATAAACCAAGAGACACTCAATTGTACACAATTTATAAATGTATTATAAACAAGATAAGCTGATTAATAAACCTTTTGGCCAATAAAACAACTACATTCAAGAATCTTTAGTGTGTTTCCCCAGCCAGTACAGACCAGGCTACCACCAAATGCCACTAGATGGACTTACCTCTTGAAGTAAATACACCAAAAATTCCTTGCTAGAGTGTACAAGTATACTACTTTATCCAACAGTTAGCTAGGGAGGGAATTCAAAGCAAGCAAATCAGTAGAACAGACAATAAGTACAAGGAAAGGAAAATAAATTATTCAAGATATAAACAGCAGTGTAGAAAGGGAGGAGCTTAAAAAGCACAATTTACAATAAGGGTGTGCATCTTAAAATCACCAAGTTTAAAAAGCAGATGAAGGAATGCGAGGGTGGGAAGGAAAAATAATTTGCAGGAGTCAGCAACAGTGCTTGCAGTTTTTGCAGGCTTGGAGCTTTATGAGAAAAAGTAAAGACACAGAAATGTATTTGTTAACTGAGAAAGTCTGACTTGGAACAAAGACAATTTTCAGTGATTTCCACCATTCAGATTGCGCATGACTATGAATCACTTTGAATCAGAGAATTACAACTTACTCTGTTTGACCAGACTGAGTTCTGCTTCTTTGTGCCAGGTCTATGAATTTCAGTCTCAGATTTATTCATTGAATTTTATGACCCCCTTATCTACGATATGGTCACTGAAAGCCAGATCCAATTTTTGAAAGTAATGGACAATGACCATATGTTAGGAGGTCATTCTAGGATGGGATACTGCACCATCTCTGGGTGCAGATTACCCTTTCAAGCAATGGGCATAAGATGGGGAGTCAGTCTTGGATGGGAACAAACCATCTCATGGTGCACACTGGTTACCCAAGCAAGCAATGGGTGTAAGGTAGGAAGTCTGCTGTCAGGGTACAGACAGATTTCTTCTCATATGTACATTGCACAGGCACATTAATTTCAAACTTTAACAATCCATGCACAAGTCTTTGAGCTGTGAGCAGAAAAAAATAACTCCACGTAGAAAGCACTCTAGTATATTATTAAACTTGACACCCTATTGCTGCGAAACAATATACTTAGAGATTCATCTTGTGCTTCTGCTTAGTAAAACTTTAAAAGTATATAACTTGCTTAACAGAGATCAGGCTGTTACTTCTTGTTCCATCACACAATCTCTGAGGAACACCTGAATACAATGCAATGCATTCAACAGTTTAAAATGTACAACCATCAACTCTGCAAGAAATGTTATTTTAATATACAAGTACTTTAGCTTTTAAATGTTGTATTCTGAAATGCATGCTTTCAAATGTTAATCAGCATTCCATGCATGGAAGCTCAGTGTTATACATTTCTTGGCTTACTCAAAGATGAAACAGAGGGAAAAAGACTCGGGCTTTTTTGTGGTCTATGGCTTATTGATACAAACCTTATAATTAGGCAAAGTATTGGTGACCTTCACCTGTATGTAGATCCAACTTAACCTGTGTGGTACAAAATAGGAATGTATTAGAGTGTATACCCATGCAGGACGGCATATTTTACTTTTTGCTTTTTTTTTTTAATTTGGAAGAAAAGGCCACAGGGATAAACTTTTTATTCTAGGAGATTAAAGAAAAGAAGAGAAGAGATTTAAGTGGTTACAACTGAAGTGCCCTTGTTTAGCACTGCTGACTTACAGATTTGAGTTATCAAGTTCACTTTCTACATGGATTGTCTTCTGTGCAGTCTGCATTTCCTTCCTGTGTCCTTGAGGGATAATTACTGGATTATTTGGTATCATCCCACATCCAAAATATATGTAAGTAGATGGATTGTCAATCATATAAACTGCATGTAGGTATGAGTGTGATAAGTAAACGTGTGTGCGTGTGTGCGTGTGTGCGTGTGTGCGTGTGTGCGTGTGTGTGTGTGTGTGTGTGTGTGAGTGTGTGCGTGCATTTGTGATTGTATCTCTGTGCTTCTTGCAATGGGGGGGGCTTCCTATCACCCCTTTCAAGACTGCTTTTTTTGCTTTAGACTCAGTTAGGAGCCAAGGCTCCTTGTCCCTCACAACACTTAAATGTAACCTCAACATTCACTTAAACATGCTGCAATACTGAAATAAGTTTTCCAAGAAGATAATACTTTATAAAAGTCAGTGTTGATCAACCACCTTTAGGATAATTAGAACATGGGCAGTTCTGGCTCTTCAGTGCATAGCTGAGGCTATTAATCTTTTAGACTCAATATAATTCACTGGTCCCCTGATACACAGGCAGACAATCCATGTAGGAATGTTGTGGTCCTTATGACTCACCCCTTCTTCATGTATAGGCAGGCAAAAAGGGAGAAAGACACAGGTGTAGTGGGCCATACCGGACTGGATGTTTAGGCTGTGTGAGAGAAAAAGGTCATAATTAAGTAAGCACATTAAGAAAAAATGTTGCTGTCTGGCCTTTCTAAGTGCTCACCTGCATTTCCTTATTTGGTCTAAACTAGGAAATATCCTAATGTGGGATCATACTGTTCCATTTTAGCATTAAGTTTATTTTGTAAAACATGTATGTATGCATAACATCCATCAGTCGGGCGCCTCATTGTCCAGCACTTGTGCATGTATATGAGAGTACGTTTACCCTGAGATTAAGGCTGCAGCTGTGTTTGTGATAGAGGCTGACTTTGACAGTTTCCTAGTTGCACGATTTGGCTTTGATACTCAAGTTATTTTACAGGGTGAGATATTTATTTGTACTTATCGCCATCATAATACTCAAAGTGCCATTAAAATGCTTATTAATTCGAAGCAGGTTTGCACTTTTCTTACAATAATAAAGACTATGCTCAAATTAACACGTTTATAGGTTATCAGGCAGATGACTGTAAATGACAAAGTGCCTTCTTTGTCATTGAGTCTTTCATGTTCCTGAAACCTTTCTGCTTGTGAAATGATGAGAAAATGTTCTATATTGATGGGTAGAAAAAAAAAAAATTTTAAATTAATATAAATATATCTAAATAAATAAAGCTCAAGCTGACATTTTACAGTCACAGTAGGACTCTGATAAATCTCTGCATAAGCTATTGGCACAGTTAAATTGCCTCATTAATGCAAAACTTATAACCCTAATAGGGGAAGGACACTCTACTTTTGACCTACATGGGATTTGAAACACATTTGATGTAGGAGGAGGCATGCAAAAGAGATTTTTTTTTTTCATTTAGGGATAATGTTCTTGCCACTGTGTTGATTTAATCAAATTATGACATTATTGCTTGGCAAGCAGAGGATTTACACATACTGCCTTACAAAAATGATATAGCCCTACTTCACACATTTCTATCTAATCATGTTGTTAAACTACAGTTGGAACACAGCTGGTGTAGGACTAGGCCGTTACTCCTCTTCCAATTATTTAGCAAGGAAGACTGATGCCTGACAGTAAAAGTTACTTCTGGCTGTCTTAGAGTCAAATTCATGAAACTTTGCTGCATTGTGGTAAATTAATTTGCATGAAAAATGAATACACACGAAGTGTGTGCAGTTCAGAAAGATGAGCTAAACAATGCAGCCAGTCAAGATAACATGGTTGGCTGTGTTGTATGCTTATGAATGCATAATGAATTACTGCATTTGATAATATGGCAAAAATATATAGTAGAGCAATTCAGAAATGTTTCAATGTCACACAGAGATATAACCCCCACCTCAGCTTTGTACACAACCAGATGCGTATGTTCAGGCACTGTAAGGTATTGAACAATGTTAGTGGTTGGTGCAACTATTGTAAATATGCATCTATAAAAGGCTTTTATAGCAACCACTGCAGCTGATAGTGAGCTATACCAGCCCCAGAGGAACCATGACTTCCAACCATGTTGACATGGCAATGACATAATAGACAGGTGTTGAGTGGAAAAGGACACCATTGAGGGTGTTGTGGAGTATTCATCCCTGTGGATATCAATGTATGTGTGGCTTCATGTACATTAGCCATAGAGATCCTTTGGTGACCCACAGAGAACACAGTGGAAGTATTTCAGCATTTGCTTTCAGATTATTTCACCTGTTCTTCTATGCCATACTTCAGCATGTGGAGGAACATTTGTGTTTCCCACAAATACCAAAGAAGAGAATAAACTTTATGCTGAAGCATACATCTAAAAGGCCAAAGACTGCTCTCACATTGAAATAAAGATACCACTCTGTGAACTGGAAAGGAGGTATATTAACCAAAAGGGTATTACTCTATCAACTCTAGAGATTATTGAAACAATCTTGTCTTGGTCTGTGATTGATTGTGCAGTTTCCTGGTAAGAGAAGATTTATTTTGATTTATATTTTATTTTTTACCAGTGCTTTTCACTGTTTTAGGAAGAAAGCTAGCTTGCAGACAAGAATATTTACTATGATTTATATTTTGTTGTTTTACCTGTAATTTTCAGTTTGTTGTTAGAAAGGGATATGTTTTAGACAGGCAAACTCTAGCCATCCCAAAGGGCCTAGTCATTTATAAATTCACACAGACTGGAGAGAGGACAATCCATAGATTATCTAAACAGTCATGTGCTGGTTTGTGATTGGTTGTGCAGTTGCCTAGTAAGAAAAGATTTATTTTGATTTATATTTTATTTTTACCACTATTTTCACTGTATGTAGGAAGAAAAGGATAGCTTGTAGACAAGACGATTTACCAGAGTGTTGGTTTGTATTTTATTGATCTTTTCTGTTGCATATATTAATGACTGGACGGATAAGATAAATAATGTTAGGCATAAAGTAAATAGAACACATTTATGATAGGATTGTGTCTATTGGCAGCAAAGATCACTTAACTCCTATTGAACAGGATAATACCAACAACTTTGTAATTCTGGATGCAAGTATTCAATCTAAGGATTCAGAGCATATATAAGAAAAGAAATGAAAGAAAGGAAGAAATTCACAACACACAAGGAAGGAAAAAAACTGATTAATGTATATAAAGTAAAGATATTTACTAAAATGGACACTGCTTTATTATGTAACTCACATATTACAGGGAATGACAACATTTTTCAATTATAAAACCTTCAATCAACAGAAAAATACATTGACTTTCCAAAAGGTAAAGTAGAAAAGAGGCAAGGGGCAGGAGAAAAGGAAGAACTCAAAACTGAAACCAAAAGGATTGAACAGCCTTTGTGTAAGAAAACAGAGGAAAAAGACAGACATTAATAACATGACTCAAGCTGTGGGCATGTAAAGCCAACTGGATGAGAACGGTTTGCTTGTAAATGTAATAAACAACAAAAACAGTGGGAGTATTCCTTTCTAACAATTGATAGAGCAGGTATTACTTTATTAGAAACTGAAGATTCTTCAGATCTAGTCAGAAAAAGATATTCCCGTAATTGGGGATTCACTTATTAGAGGAACTGATACATAGATTTGCAGAGAAGACAATGAACATTGAATAGTGTTATGCTTGCCAGAAGCAAAAATAAAGGATGTGAGAAAGGCCTTAGAATGCTAAAATATAAGGAAGTATGGATCTGTTTTTATTCATGTTGGTACAAATGATCTCATCCGCAAGGACTCTTTGACTGTTAGTAGGGAACTTACAGCTCTCTTAGATGGCATAGCTTGTACAGGTGTTAGGATATATTTTCTACAAATCACATATAAAAAGGAGAGTCAGTTCACTGTGAATGAAAATAATTTTTTGAGGTAAATACCTACATGAAAAAAAGTCCCATTTAAAAAATGGAAATGTGCAGAGTATCCATGCCTAACTTTGGGCACACATGAGTTATGACAGGATGATATGTGCTTGTAAAGATCAGAGAAGAGAATTTTGTAGTACATATTTTGCAATACTTGACAAACACAAGGCAGGATTTTTGCCAGGTTGAAAATTTAACATTACACAGAAAGGAAAATTTGATGAATCTCTAATGGTTGTTATTGCTTTAAGCATTAATAATAAAGTTTTTTTTTTTTGTTTTGGAAAATTTGCTACATTCCCTTAAGAACTGAATATAAGTTGTTTGTGAAACATAGTTAAAGAACAATGACTAGAAAACAGTTCTGTCAGGTTATAAATGTTTTTTACTGTAAAAAACATTCTAACAAATATCAGGTGGAGGTGTTATGATAGGGATTAAAGATTGTTATGAGACCTGTGATTGTTATAGGTTCAATGATAAAATATACCATAAACTTACAGTTCACAGTTTTCCTAGTGCAGAGAGAGATGTATGAAGTGAGCTATTTAGAGAGTTTATGTAAACAACAATGACGTATTGTGCAGAAATGTTTTACCCATGTTGCATGTTAGGCTATGGGTTTGTTATTCTGCAGTCTGATAGCATGTGGGAAGAAGCTATTATGGAATCTGGATGTCCTGCATCTAATGCTTCTGTAGCGCTTCCTTGGCAGGAGTTTTAACAGTCCAGGAGCCATATGGTGTATATCCCACAATTGCTTTAGGACTTTGCCATACATTTGGTTGAGTATATGCCCAGTAGGGATCATTTTACTTTATTTACTTTTTTACTTTTTTTGTATGTTATTTAAACTTGCCCACCACCAAGATATACCATAAACTTACAGCTCACAGCTTTCCTAGTACAGAGACAGATGTATGAAGTGAGCTATTCAGAGAGTTTATGTAAGCAACGACATATTGCACACAACTGTTTTACCCGTGTAGCATGTTAGGCTATGGGTTTGTCATTCAGCAGTCAGATAGCATGGAGGAAGAAACTATTATGGAATCTGGATGTCCTGTATCTAATGCTTCTGTAAAGCTTCCTTGTTGGCAGGAGTTTTAACAGTCCATGAGCTGAATGGTGTGTATCCCTCAATAGTTTTTGGACTCTGCCATAGCATCTGTTTGAATATATGTTCTGTAGAGATTGAAGATTGGAGCCATTGATTTTTATAGCCTGTTTAACAATCTTATCCGGTGCCTTCTGATGAGCTTGAGAGCAATTTCCGTACCACACAACTATGTTGTTTGTCAGTACACTCACAACTATAGAAGATGATCATTGCTGGAGCCTTCCAGTGTCCTGACAGAGTGCTCTTCAAACAATCCGGAGATATACAGAGCTGAGTATATTTTTCTGGCACTTTAGAGTTGTGTACTGGTAATTGTTGTTTGACTAATTTTATATCATTGCTGTCTGACTTCAGAGTTGTGCACTGTTATTTTTGCTTCACTGTATAGTTTTTCAGATCTCTGCCGAAGGTGTTGGTTTTCTCATACCCACCCTCCCTATTCCTGTCTTGTTGTTTAAATTTGGAGGCTTTTGCAGTTGTCCGCCCCCACTATAGATTTGATCTGGGACACTCTCCCAGTCCCATCTCTTTACCTCATTCTACCTAATAGACTCCTTCTGCAATTGTTTTTAGTCATTTTTAATTTAATTGCATTTTTAAACTGTTTGGTCTAACATTGCATTTGAATTGTTTTTACTGCTGTTTTAGCTACTTTTCTGTTGTTGTTGTGTCTTTCGGCTTATCCCAGTTAGGGGTCGCCACAGCGGAACTCCGGTCCGCTAATGTTTCGTAGTGGATTTTTACGTGCCGAGTTACCAGCCCTGACGCACAACCTTCAACAAAGGCATGCCCATTCACACATGCCTGCACACAGAAGACGCTCTAGCTGAGAATCGAACGGGACAACATCTTGCTGTGAGGCGACAACACTACCACAGCACCACTACCGTGGGTAGCTACTTTTCTGTATATATATATATATATATATATATATATATATATATATATATATATAAGAAAAAAAAATATCTTTCCTCTAACTAGTGTAGTCCAGATTCAGATTTGCTGTATCCAGGACTGTATGTAAGCTTCTGAGTTCCCCCCAAGCTTTCTGTGCTGGAGGGAAGCCTTCTAGCTTATCAGTGGGAGTGGTAAGCAGTAGGTAACCTATCTACCACATAAGGAGTGGTTCTGGCCCAGAAATTGTAGTTATTGGCCATTTGGGCAGTTTTTCCATCTCTCTCACCTTTCTAATTTAAAAGCCCACATTTGCACCCCCCCCCTTTCCTGTAACTAGCTTAGTCCAGATACAGATTCTTAGTTTTAGCACTTGAATTTGCTTATTTGTGATCAGCACTTGTTCAGAACTTGTAAGCACTAAATAACCTAGTAATTACTACAGCACTCAACATAGGTTCATAGGTTCATAGGTTTATACTAGGCTATCTGCCCTAAGGCATTTATAAGCCTAGCCCAAATTTTTGTGGCTTACGCCACCCCTTATATGAAAAAATACTGTGCCCATTAGTTTGTTGTGCCTCTGTCCAGCAGTGACACAGAGATGATTCCCGGGGTAAACCTACGATCTCCCATCCACAGGTCTAGATTTCTCTTGAACAGAGTCAGCGAGGTGCTCTGCCTCACATGGACCGGGATTTTATTCCACAGCATAGGGAGTCTCTGAGTGATAAATCTATCCCTCCAGCACGTCCTAATTATATCCGTGCTAAGGTTTAAGTCGCTTGCTCTAGTGGTTTTGGTGGATTTGGATTTTTTGAGGTGGAGCATGTCCATTAATTCGGGTTGGACATGGCCTTGTATGTCAGGCACATGTCACCTCTGAGCAGGCGGTATGCGACTGAATAGAGCTGGAGCTTCTTCAATCTGGCAGCATATGACAGATTTTGGAGTCCCTTTATCCTTTTGGTGAGGAACTTTTGGGGTCTCTCCAATTGCTGCAGATGTCGGGTGAGATACATCCCGAATGGGGCATTGTACTCGATCATTGGTCTGATAAGTGAAGAGTACAGGGGAACAATAACCTCACTAGATCTGGATGTGAATCCCTTCATGATCAGGTGGGCAATGTAGAAGGTCTTTCTAACCACTTTAGCAATGTGAGTGTCAAAAGAAAGGCCACTGTCAACCTGGGTCCCCAGGTCCCTGATAACCTCTTCTGTGCTTAGTGGATTGCCACCTATATGGTAGCTTGGGGTTACCTTGTTTTTCCCGAAGGGTATGACTATACATTTTTTGGCGTTTAACTTCAGGCCATGGCTCTGGTACCAGCTATCTGTTTCCGTGAGTCCTTTCTGAAGGATATCCGTGTCTGATGCACTTTCCACTATGGTGCCCAGTTTGCAGTCGTCTGCAAACTTTGTCAGCCAAAGTCCTCCTATGTTGGCCTGTACTTCTGAGAAGTAGATGCCAAACAATAGAGGGCCAAGGACCGAGCCCTGTGGGACACCACTTGTGACCGGCTTGGAGTCTGACACAGCGCCAGCAACTCTAACCCTGTGGGTTCTGTCCTTAAGCCAGTTTGCAACCCATCTTGTGACATATGGGTTTACATTTAAGCTGGTAAGTTTTTCTACAATACCCAAGTGGGGTATTGTGTCGAAAGCCTTTGCAAGGTCAAGGTAGGGTGTATGGACTGCCTTTCCCTCATCAATGGCCTTGGTGACTGTTTCGAAGAAGTCGACCAAGTTCAAAAGGCATGATCTTCCCTTGACAAAGCCAAACTGGGTCGGGTCCAATGTCTGCAAGTCCCCTATATCTTTGTTTATGAGCTCCATTATGATCCTCTCCATAGCTTTGCAGACTAGACTTGTTAAGCTTATGGGCGGTAATTACCAGGGTCCGTGAGGCCGCCTTTGTGGAGTGGGACAACAGTTGCCGTCACGCCACTCCTTGGGCACGTATCCTGTGGTAAGGCTGAGATTAAACAGCTGCCTTATGTGCGGGTTTAATTCCTCATTTAGCTCATGTAGCACACAGCCGGGGACACCATCCGGTCCCATTGATGCTGTTTTTTAGCTTTAGAGAGCAGCTTTCACCTGTGCATTTGAGATGTCCGGGAGGCTACACTCGGCTGGGATAGTTATCTCTCCTTTAGGGAGAGGGGGTGAAGTTTGCACTGAACCTGTCTGCCAGTATGTTGGCAATGTCTGTGGGTTCAGTGATTTTTGTATCATTTTGGACTAATTCTGAGCATATCTGGGAGTTTCCACCCAGGTTCCTAACATAGCTGAAAAAGGCCTTATGATTGTCCTTTGAATCCATGGCAATTTTTCTCTCAAAATTGGCCTTAGTTGATTTTATGAATGCTCGTATTTTTTACTAATAATGATCAGGGGTGACTTCCCTTTTATGGATTTTGTTCTATCATGTAATAGCTTTCTCCTCTTATTGTAAAGTTTGTTAATGGCTGGGGTCCACCAGACTGGACGTTTGCCCTTTGTGGAAAGAGTCTTGGTTTTATTTGGGATTGCCTGATCCATGCAGTCCTGGAGGTGTTCATAGAAGGCATTTGTAAGGGCTTCCAGCTTTGGTTGTGGTTTCCACTGGCTCAGGGGCCTTGAAGGATACCACACCAGTCTTGAGTAGTGTGAAGTTTGCTTTAGAGAAGTTCTTCACTATGGTCTTTTGTTTGGGGTGGGGGCGGGATGTGGATTTCCAGTGAGATTAGTTTATGATCAGATCTCACCAATGAGGATATACTTCGGTGTGGAGCATTTTGTCCCCATGTTTGTGACAATGAGATCTAGTATATTTTCTCCTCTCGTGGGAACAGTGACTAGCTGTTCCATGGCATTTGAATTTATGAACTCCAGGAACCGTTGGGCTAGAAAGTTAGGGCTTGAGTAATGTTCCCAGTCTATATTCGGGTAGTTGAAGTCACCCAATATGATGGTGTTTGGAGATATATTTATACCCTCCAGTGTCTTCAGGAAGGCTGTGTGGGGTTCCTGAGTTTGAGAGGGTGGCCTGTAGCATGCTACAATTTGTAGAGCAGTTTTGCCTATGGTTAGTTGCACCTGGATGGTTTCCGAAGCTTCGTGCGTTGCCACCAACCTGGAGGTGTGGGTATCCTTTATGAATATGGATACACCCCCTCCTTTTGTGGTATGGTCCAGGTTTTGGGGCTGGAACGCATGATATGAGGTAAAACCTAATAGTGCCGGGGTGCTCTCAGGAGCCTTGAACCAGGTTTCAGTTACAGCACAGACATCGATGTTCTCCATACTGAGAAGGGCCTCGAGTGCGTGCATTTTGAGATTTAGACTTCTGGCATTGAGCAGCATTACCCTCAGTTTCTTCCCATTTTTGTTTTCTAGGGTGGTAGGTTTAGAATTTGAGCCTTGCCTAATAAAGGCACTATGGGGGTGGCAAGAGCCTTAGCCAATATCCGGAATCCCAGGGGTGACAGGTGCAAGCCATCCTTTGCAAAGCAGCGTGGCTTGTCAAGCATGTCATCCCAGGCAGACAGACACTGGATCCCCTTTGAATGACACCAGACATTAAGCCAATTGTTAAAGCTGATCATTTTGTCTCTATATTGTGGCATCATTCTTGGTGAAGGAAGGATACTGCTCAGGGTTAGGGTCATACCTGCCTGGGCTACATAATCAGAGAGCTCCTCTATGTCTCTTTTCATGTAGTCCAGGGAGGTACGTCTCAGGTCGTTCACACCAGCATGGACAATGACTGTGTCATATTTGTACTTGCCGTGGAGTGACCAGTGCTTGTGTTATGTGGCAGATTCTAGCGCCCGATAGGCAGCTTACTGTGACCCTCTCCTTGTTCAGCCTGGTGAGTGGGACGTCAGTGTGTCTGACTATGGAGTCACCTATGACAAGTATGTTTGGTGTTGTATTTGGCCTTAAGGGCTGTGACTGCTTTGCACACTGCTTTTGTGGTTTATGTGTTGCTTGTGGGGTGTCTTGAGGTAGCAGTTGTTTGGGTGTCTGCTTTGGAGACCTCTGCTGTTTAGGTAAATTTTTACTCAGAGCCTCCGAGTATGTCTTTGTGTGTTTATGTGTTTGATTCAGTGGAGTGGTAGCATTTCTCATTACCTAGAGGAAAACAGTTTTGGTACTTACTTTCCTCACTTGCTTAGAGAAAAACAGCTCTTGTACTCACTTTCCTCACTTATCTAGAGGAAAATAGTTTTTTATTCAGGCATGTCAAAGGGTCAGCTCCCAGTGTTCTCTCCTGTCTATCTGATGAATCTTGGCATCTTGGGGCAATGTAGAAATTGCCTCATGTACACAAACAACCCTCTCCTCCTTCCATCCAACACTACAACCTGTGAGAGATGCACTTATCTAGCCAAACTGGAGGTAAAGCTCTCTCCAATCAAGACTGAACTTGACAGTCAAGAGAAGAAGGTAAACACTTGCACCACGCCACACTCATCACATTGTCTCACTAAATCTACACCATCAAAATCCACACATAGTAACACAAAAACATTTGCGGAGGCTCTCAATAATAATCTGTCTAAGCAGCAGAGACCTCCAAAGCAGAAACGCAAGCAACTTCCATCCACCAACACAACCCAAATGACACAACCTGCAGACTCAGTGTGCCACTCAGCCACAGCCAATAAGGCAAAACAACGTACCCAACACACTAGTCATAGGTAACTCTATAGTCAGGCACACCGATGTCCCACTCACCAGGCTAAACAAGGAGAATGTTACTATCAGCTGCCTGTCAGGTGCCAGGATCCGCCACATATCCAACGCACTCAAGTCACTCCACAACAAGTACAAATGTGACTCTGTCATTGTCCATGTTGGTGTGAACGACCTGAGACTTACCTCCCTGGACTATATGAAAAGAGACATGGAAGAGCTCTCTGAACTTGTAGCCCAGGCAGGTATGACCCTAGCCCTGAGCAGCATTCTGCCATCACCCAGAATGATGCCGCAGTACAAGGACAAAAATGATTGACTTCAACAATTGGCTAAGCTTCTGGTGCCATTTTAAAGGGATCCAGTATCTCTCTGCCTGGGATAACATGGTCGACAGACCATGGTGCTTTGCCAGAGATGGCCTGCACCTGTCACCGCTGTGATTCCGGATACTGGCTAAGGTTCTTGCCACCCCTATAGTGCCTTTTTTAGGCGAGGTTCAAATGACAAATTCACCACCGTAACAGGAACAGGCAAGCAAAAACTGAGGGTGATGTTACTCAATGCTAGAAGTCTAAATCTCAAAATGCACACACTCGAGGCACTCCTTAAAATGGAAAACATTGATATCTGTGCAGTGACTGAGACCTGGTTTAAGGCTCCAGAGAGCACCCCTGCACTACCAGGCTATAACTCATACCACACCTTTCAGCCATGTAACCTGGACCGGAACACCAAAGGTGGAGGTGTGTCCATATTCATTAAGGATATCCACACCTCCAGGCTAGTTGCACAGCATAATGAGCCAAGGTTATCCAAGTGCAACTAACTCTGGGCAAAACTGCAATCCAAATTGTAGCTTGCTACAGATCACCCACCATGCCCCAGGATTCCCACTTCTCTTTTCCTTGATGTACTGGAAAATATTAGGGTTCAACCAAACACCCTAATAATGGGCGATTTCAACTACCCCACCATTAACTGGGAAAACTACTCATGTACCAACTCCTTTGCTCAATGCTTTCTGGAATTCATAAACTCCAATGCCCTGGATCAACTTATCCACACCCCCACCAGGGACAACAATATCCTAGATCTAGTCATTACCAACATGAGTGACCGGTGTTACACACCTGAAGTCAACACCTCATTGGTCCAATCCGATCATAAGCTAATTACCCTAGATATAAACATCCTGCCTCCATCCCCCATTAAGGAAACCATGGTAAAAAATTTCTCCATAGCCAAAGTCATGCTTCTAAAGACAGAAGTGGCGAACTTCATGACACCCATGCAGATGGACAATACAGTTACGATTACTGAATCCTACATAATTGCACTTTATAAGAACTTACATGAGTGCATGGATTGTGCTATCCCAAACAGAACCAAGATGCTATCCTCCAAAAAAGGAAGCCAATCTGGTGGTCCCCTGCCATAAACAAACTGTACAACAGAAGGAAGAATCTGTTGCAAAAGAGAGTAAAATTCCATGAGTGGAGGAGCTCCCTGGTCAGCCTCAGTAAGAAGCTGCCATCCCTGATAAAATCCTCCAAAGCTATTTGTGAAAACAAAATCGCCACTGCTTCTAAAGACAACCACAAAGCATTCTATAGCTATGTCAAGAATCTCAATGGCAACACTCAGATCTACTCTGAGTTACAGCACAATGGCACTAAATATACAGACTCAACTAATATTGCCAATATCCTGGCAGATAGGTTCAGTGCTGACTTTACCCCCCTCTCACCCCCTAAACAGCCCATCTCTATACCGGAAGAATACAAAGTTCCTGTAATCATGGCTGCACAGGTAAAAACCACACTCTCCAAAGCCAAGAACACAGCATCCATGGGACCAGACAACATCACAGGCTGCGTTCTACATGAAATACAGAACAAACTGGCACCCCACCTAAGTACCATGTTCGATCATAGCCTCACTTCAGGCTTTGTGCCTGCTGAATGGCACACAGCAATTGTTATCCCACTCCACAAGGGGGGAGCCACCACAGACCCCGAGAACTACTGCCCCATTAGCCTGACTAGCCTGGTCTGCAAGGCCATGGAATGTATCATCATGGAACTTATAAACAAAGACAATGGTAATCACCAAACTCTGCACTCCACCCAGTTCGGGTTTGTAAAAGACAGGTCATGTCTCCTAAACCTGGTAGACTTCTTTGAAGCAGTCACCAAAGCCAGAGACAAGGGTAAGGCAGTTCACACAGCCTATCTAGATCTTGCTATGGCTTTCAACACCATCCCCCACTCTGGAATTATAAATAAACTCACTAAACTAAGTATAAATCCCTATATCACAAGATGGGTTGCCAACTGCCTCACTGACAGAACCCGCACTGTGAAAGTAGCAGACTCCAAATCCGACTTCAGACCAGTGACAAGTGGAGTACCACAGGCTTCAGTCCTGGATTCTCTCCTGTTTGGTGTCTACTTCTCTGAAGTACATGCTAACACAGAAAGTATTTGGCTATCAAAGTCTGCAGATGACTGCAAACTAGGAGCCATAATCGAAACTCCTAACGATGTGGACATCCTACAAAAGGGCCTCACTGAAACAGATGCCTGGTGTCAAAGCCATGGCCTCAAGCTCAATGCCAAAAAGTGCATTGTCATCTCCTTTGGTAAAAACTCTGTACCCATGAACTACAACACAGGCGGTAGTATACTTAACACCAAAAGTGTGATAAGAGACCTTGGGACACAAGTGGATAGCAGTCTCTCCTTTGATAATCACATCGCCACAGTAGTCAGGAAATCCTTCTACGTGGCACACCTCATCACAAAAGGTTTCTCATCCAGAAAAAAAGAGGTCATTGTTCCCCTCTACTCATCACTCATTAGACCCATTATAGAGTACAACACCCCTTTTGGTATGTACCTCACAAGACATCTACAACAACTGGAAAGGCCACAGAAATACCTCACAAAGAGGATTACTGGCCTCAAACAGATGCCCTACGCAGACCGTTTCAAAAAACTCCAGCTTTACTCCATCGTATATCGCCTACTCAGAGGTGATTTCTGCCTAACATACAAAGCTATGTCAAACCCAGAGCTGTTAGACATGCTCCACTTAAAGAAATCCCAATCCCTCCGAGCTACAAACTCTAGGGACCTAAACCTTGTCACCACAATAAACAGGACATGACAGAAGGATAGATTCCTATCCCAAAGACATCCAACACTCTGGAATAAACTACCTGTATATATCAAACAAAGCTCCTCATTAGCACTCTTCAAGAAAAATCTTGATGATTGGATGGGAAATAGGAAATTCACCCTGGGGATCACCTCTGTGGCTCTGCTTGACAGTGGCACAGGGAAATTATTTTCTTGGGTGGCAAAATCCAGGGTACCTTTTTGGCCCCAGGGCTGATAGCCTAGTACCTACCTATGAACCTATGAACCTATGAGTAGGACCTGTGGGGGGAGGTTAGCTCTATGAAGTCTCCTAAGGAAGTGGAGACATTGCTGGACTCTCTTTATAAGGTAAGAAGTGTTTGTGCCCCAACTTAGGTCTTGCGAGATATATACCCCTAGGAATTTGGTGCTATTTACTCTTTCCACTCTGGCACCATTGGTGATGATAAGGGTGTATGTTTTTTTTTAATTCCTAAAATTGATGATGATTTCCTTGGTTTTCCCAGCATTTAGAGCTAAGTTGTTGTCAGTGCATCAATGAACAAGTTGGCTCACTTCTTCCCTTTAGGTCCCCTCATTTTCCTTCTTGATAAGGCCAATTACTGTGGTGTCTTCAGCAAATTTGATGATTCTGTTTGACCTATGAATAGCTGTGCAGTCATGTGTTAGAATTGTGAAAAGAACTGGACTGAGTACACAGTTCTGTGGAACTCCGGTGTTTATGGTGATGCAGTTTGAGTGATGCTTTCCAGCTCAAACTATTTGTGGCCTTTCAGTTAGGAAGCTGAGGATTCAGTTGCATAATTATTTTCTATGGCCAGTTTACTCAGCTTAGACAGCAGTTGTTGTGGAATTACTGTGTTGAAGGCCGAGCTGGTCTATGAACAGCATGCATACATAATAGTCCTTATTTTCCAGGTGGTCCAAGGTGTGATGAAGTGTTAAGACTATGGCATCTGCAGTAGAACAATTTTGTCTGTAGGCAAATTGAAAAGGATCAGATGTAGCAGGCAGGCAGGATGCTATATGATCCTTGACCATTTTTTTTAAATACTTCATCACACTAAGGCATGTGCATTTGGCTGGTAATCATTTAAAGATGCTGGAGATGATTTCTTGGGCAGATGGATAAAGTCAGTGATCTGAAAGCATTAAGGTATTTTTTCCTGGCTGAGAGATATATTGAAAATGCCTGTGAAGACTGGTGCCAGCTGATCAGCACAGTTTTTAAGTAGCTTCTCCTGGATCCTATCCAGACTAGTTGCTTTGCCTGGATGAACCCCATGTAGGTTCTTGCATACTTCTTCCAGTCTGACGTATAGCGATGCAGCATCTTCATTTGTGGGTAGTCTTTCTGGTGAAGTTCTATTTGATTCTTTGAATCTGCTGAAGTAGATGTTTAGCTTGTTTAAAAAGTCTGGGTTATCAGGTTCCTATTAGAATGCTGAAAACGCATTTGTTGATACATAAAGAGCGAACAGGCAAAACAGTGAAGTGGCTGATCAGCGAGTTCTTTCCCTGGGAAAGAAGTCGCTTGACAGCTTTGTTGCTTTGCCGTGTTCTGCACAGTAGTGTGGTCCCTTGTCCGGTATAGCTCCCGAGCATAAATGTGCAAGAGTTACTGACCTTAGGGTTAGGGTGCGGGTTAAGGTAAGTTCATATGTATGAAAGTGTTTACTTTTTTGTTTTTTGTGTTAGATGTACGGTTGAGTTAAGTGCATATGTGTTTTAAGCTGTTTACTTTTGTTTTGGGGGGTAGAATTAGGGTTAAGGTAAGTGTGTATGTGTTTGGAACTGTTACGCAAATGTGCAACAGTTACTGACCTTAGGGTTAAGGTGCGAATTAAGGTAAGTGCATATGTTTTAAAATGTTTACTTTTATTTTCCCGTTAGATGTATGGTTGGGTTACGCAGCTGTTTACTGTTTTTTTTTTTTGGGGGGGGGTACAATTAGGGTTGAGGTATGTGTTTGAAAGTGTTTACTGCTTTTTTTTTTTTTTTTTTTTTGGTCGGAACAGCGATTTCTTTCCCTAGGAAAGAAATTGCTGTTCTGAGGTGTCGACATTTTCAGCTTTCGCTGAAAAAGGGTCGATGAAACATCATTCGCTGTTTTAAGCGTTCGATGTTTCAATATAGACCCAGGTTATCATCTCATCATGTGGATGGTGGCTTATATTCTGTAATGTTTTGGATCCCTCTCCGCAGCTGCCTGGGATCTTTCTAGTCAGAGAGGTGTCTCTGTATTTTTAGACCATAGGCCCATTTTGCTACTCTCACACCTTTATTCAAGTTAGCCCTGGTCTTTTTCAAAGCCTCTCTTTCTCCAGCCTTAAAGGCAGCATTATATGCTCTCAGTAATTCACGTACCTCACTGGTGCGCCAGGGTTTTTGGTTGGTTCTGATGATTACATCCTTCAGGGTAGTGACATCCTCAATACATTTTGTGATGTATCCCACAACCATTTCAGTGTACTCATCCAAATTAATAAATTGATTTGTGGTGGCAGCCTCTTTAAATAGATTCCATTCAGTGCATTCAAAGCTGTCTTGCAGAATTGAGACAGCACTTTCAGACCAGATCCTTATTTGCTTCCTGAAAGGTTTCCCCCTTACTAAATTGGTTTATAGGTGGGGATAAACAGGATAGATATGTGATCTGAGATACCAAGATGGGGGACTGCCTTGGATGCCTGTTTGTCTGATATTTGAGTACACTTGATCAAGTGTGTCTTCACCTCTTGTAGAGAAGTTTACATACTGTGCTGGTAGTTTGGTAGCACAGCTTTCAGTTTGGCTTAATTGAAATCCCCAGCTAAAATGCTGACACTCTGAGTTCTTGTTTTGCAGATCATAGGATAACTGGTATAGGCTGGTGAGTGCTTCATTAGTGGAGGTATGTAAACTGCAGTTACAAAGACAGTTGAAAACTCCCTGGGCAAGTAGAATGGACGATATTTAATTGTAAGGTATTCCGTGTCACCTGAGCAGTAGCTAGTAATGACATCATTGTTTTCACACCAGTTGCTGTTGTTTATATGCAAACTCCCCCAGCTTTTGTTTTGCAACTGAGAGCCTGTAACCTGTCTGCTCTGAATAAGGAGAATTTGTCTATTCCAACAGCTTGTTCACTGATATTTGAATTTAGCAAAGTCTCAGTGAATATAATACAGCTGTTTCTTACCTTAGTGTTTGCTTTAATGTCTAGCCTGATAAGGTCCATTTTGTTATTCAAATTTAGCTTTAGCTAAATATTTAGATTTACATCATTCACACAGTTTTTCTTTTTTAGTTCTGCAACTGGTTTTTAACAATCTGAGAGGGGGAAATTTGGTTAATAAGGTAGAAGAGGCTGAAATGCACTAGATTATTAGGCTGCACGCCCACAGAGCTCCTGGCTTGAATTGTAATGTACCTTTAAGACCTGTGCTAAGGGGCATAAACTAATTCATTCATTTAATTGATTTTCTCTATTTATGTAGAGTACAGTTTGTGTTTTACGTTGGTCTGATGAAGTGCATTATTGCATGAAAGTGTTTACCATTTCAATAAAAGCTTTTGATTTTTTGGCTGTGTTTAGCTGGTTACTTCTGTTTTTGTATATGTTCCTTTTTGTTGTTTAACCAGCCTTTGACTACACGTGCTTTGTCTTTTCCTTACATGATATTCGGACTACTGTGTATCCCAGCACAACATGCAATTTCACCACCCCCAACACAGCAGTGTTCCCATATAACTGCTTTAACAGTAATTCATCAATGGTATATCAGCATTCCAGGCAATTTCAGGGAAGTAACACAGAAATTGATGATACATTGTATATCTCACTTAACACAGGAATAACAATGTACTTATATATGCTATTGATTGCGTGATGAATGACTCATCTCTGCCTGGCAGCCTATATGGCTCAGTGGACTAGGGAAGTTAGCATGTGTGATGGCATTGATGGTTGTAATCTGGAAGTATCCAGATCTTTTGGATGTGAGGTATTATTATGTTATTTTTTTACAGACTGTGTGTGGTGTAACATTATTAACCTCTGTCCGATATTAATTACATCAGACAGCAAAAGAATGCCTTGGACAATTTGAGTGAAGTGCAGTACTGCAGAAACATGGACAGATCCCATTGTCTGCAACACACAAAACCCAGAGTGGAGTACAGATAGGTGTGGACTGGAGTCAGTAGTACTGACAATCCCACTGGACATGCTCGTACACTTAGTTAAACAGAGCATAGTTTTGTTGTTCATTGATCAAAATAACCTGTTATGTATAAATATGTCTATACATACATACACACACACATATATATATATATATATATATATATATATATATATATATATATGTATATGTGTATACATATCTGTGTGTCACTGTCTCTGTCTCCCATAGACAGTATATCTCTATGTATATACAATTAGATATATACATGTATGTATATCTATATATATATATATATATATATATATATATATATATATATATATAAACATACATCTCAGTCTCTCCCCATATATTTACATAACACACACACGCACACACATATATATATATATATATCATACACACACACACACACACACACACACACACACACACACACACACACACACACACATACACTCACACACACACAGCTGCATTTATATATATACATCACTGTTATATACATACGTATGTGTGTGGATGTCTGTATTGTCCTACGTACCCTGATAATGGTGACTACAGCTGCACTATGACACATCTGTAATGTTGCTCAAAGGATTCAAAGTAAGGGCTCAACAGTACATAATGCATTTACCGACAGACCACTGTGCCTGCTAGATATCACCACACATACAGCAAAAGGTGAGCAGGTGGTTTAATGTATAATGTTGTCTACACACACATGGACAAGGCACATTGTTCCTCCTCAAAGGCCTGCCCAACCAAATGTAAACAGCCACATATGGCCAAACTGGTAACTGAAGGCACATAGCTATGATAAATAACAGTTATCTGACTGCTAGGCTATTAGATGCAGATAACAGTACAAAGCAATACTAGTCTGCAGGCCACAGACTTCGTTCAGCACAAGCCTAGTTTATGTAATCCACAACTAGCTTGCCTGCAGTCAGATGTCAGCCTTGGTGCATGTGATAAGTACTGTGATCTATAGCGTGTAAGACTAGATAGATAGGGGTTCTATTCCCACTCCAGACCACTGTGTGTGTGTGTGTGTGTGTGTGTGTGTGTGTGTGTGTGTGTGTGTGTGTGTGTGTGTGTGTGTGTGTGTGTGTGTGTGTGTGTGTGTGTGTGTGTGTGTGTGTGTGTGTGTGTGTGTGTGTGTGTGTGTGTGTGTGTGTGTGTGTGTGTGTGTGTCTGCATGTGTATGCCCCTGTAAAACAACTGAGAATCCCTCATTGACTATCAAACTGCAATGGCTCTGCACATTTTGGCCTTGTAAGTTGCTACCGGCTTCCACATTTCCCTCTTCTACAATGCCTGCTAATGTCATCTACCTTAACACTACCAGCTGCCATTGTAATGTCACACTTAAGTCATGGCATGTGCGATAAGTACTGTGGGCTGTAGCATAAGAGTATGTAGGTAGGGGTTCTAATCTCACTCCAAGCCCCTCGGTGTGTGTATTTCTGTATGACATAAATATGATCACCACAGTAACTTAGAAAGAGGTAGGGTTTTGCAGTATTTTGGTTGTAGCAGGTGATGTGGGCCACCAAATGCCTAATCAGAACTAAGCCTGCTGATGTTATCAAGCATAAGATATCCTAAAGAGATAGTAATAGTAGACCTGAGGTGTAGAGCATGTGTCACATACTGTGATTTTGTAGTGTGTACCATTAGATAGTTAAGTGGTCTAATCTACATGCAGCCAACTTGGAGTGTGTGTGTGCTGTACCATGTCCTGTAAACAGTAATTGGAAGTGGTGCTATCCTCGATGTAGCCAAGTCTGTGTGTGTGGCTGTTAGAACATTTTACATCAGCTTATGGAATCATAGGATCTTTGAACTTTAGTAGCCTAATGACCCTACAGACTTCACAATCCTACCCAAGTTTGTACCCTTATTTACATGATCAGCACATATTGCCCTTGTCCATGAGGGCACAGGCAGAAGCCCTGTGGTGAAATAATGGCCACCCAGCCAATCATACAGATGGCATCTGACAAGGTCCACTTAGGTGCTCTGCTTGCCATTAGGCAGGATTCTGTTTCAGAGGTGTGCTAAATTCTGCTAGACAGATCTCTCCCACCAGCATGTATTACTAATGTCACATACCAGGTTAATGTCCTTACAGTAAGTAAGCTGTGTGCCATACCACCTACAGCTATGCAGCATTTCCAATCAGCAGGATGACACATTGCCCAGTATGCTAGGCAGAGATCACCTCTGAGTAGTCTATATGCCACAGGCTACAATGACAGTGATTTCAGACAGTCCCCACTGGACAGATACTGAAGATGTGAAGTTTCCTTGTGAGGGGTCATTGTGTTGTGTGCTTGGAAAGGTACATTACCAAATGGAAACAAAAGGTCAGCACACATTTGTCAGCACAAATTCCTTTAATTAATGGATAAACATATCCCCAATGTGAGTGAAATAAGCATACCAGTTTCAGCTGAAAAGCCTTCCTCAGTGCAACATTAACAGATACCCATACCCCCTCCTTAAATAACAACCCATACAATACTCATTGGTCGATAACAAATGCTCATTAAGTTCAGGAGAAAAAAGTGCTCCAAATAAAATAATCAGTTTCCTCTATTTTTTATTTAATATATTATGCCAACCCATTTCAGCTATAGTTTTTAACACAATTCTATCTTTAATAACAAATCTAAGCCTAGCTGGGGAGTGCTTAATTTTATGCTTGTATAGGGCATTGGACCGACAACCACATTTAACATCACAAAGGTGCTCTGAAATACATAGTTTTAGTGGACAGGAAGTTTCTCCTGCATAAAAAGCAGGACATGTACACAAAACTAAATAAATGACCCAGTCCAATTGACAATCACCATCAACATATATGTCAAAGACCCGTGATGTATTATCAGTGGTAAACTATGTAGTTTCTGAAACATATTGACAAAAACTACAGTGATTGCAAGGTCGACAGCCCTTTAGCACCTCTCCTTGTAGTGTTTGCTGCAACCCTACAATCCTATTGTCTGTTTTCTTATGGTGGTTTAACTAACTTCCTAGTGTCCTACCCTTTCTGTAAGACAAGCAGCACCTTGAGGGCATTAATTCTCTCAAAGTACCATCAGACAACAATATACATATACCCCAATGTCTATGTAGCAATTTTATCAAAAATGATGTATCGCTGCCATAACTGGTAATAAACCTGAGTGGATGTCCAGAATGATCTTTTTTTGCTCTTATATTTAAGTAAGTCTGTCCTATCCATCTGTCTAACTATATCCCTAGAATGAATAATATCCTCATGTCAGCATCCTCTATCATAAAGCCTGGTAACAAGTTCCTGTTCCTGCATGGCAAATAACTCATCCGAAGAACAAATCCTGCAAAGCCACATAAATTAGGCTTTAGGAATGTTTTTAATTATATGTCATGGATGGCAACTGTTAGCCTGTAAAAATGTGTTTACTTGTGGATGTTTCCTAAACGCTTTAGTAGCCGAAGTCCCATCTTCCATTACATGAATATCCACATCTAAAAATGTAATATGTGTGAAATTGAAATTAAGTGTGAAATGTATTCCCCGTTTATTCCTATTGAGATAATCTACAAATTCCATAAGATAATCTGTATCAGAATGCCAAATTAACCAACAGTCATTGAAATGACAGCGCCAGATATCCATCGATTCCAAATAAATATTATGTGCAGGGTCATAAATAATCATGTTCCTCAATGAAATCCATAAATAGAGCTGCATAAACCAGTGCAAATGATGCCACCATGGCAGTCCCCATCAATTGTAGATAGCATTCATCCTTAAAATAAAAAACATTTTTAGTAAGTACATGCTCTGTTAAACAAATTAAAAATGTGTTAAACCCAGGATTGTATAAAGAACCATCATTCCAAGGCCATAAGGCCTGCCCAATAAGGGATATTGGTGTACAATGCAGACACATTTAAAGTACATAAGTACCACCCAGGTTCTAATTGTATATCTTGGATGATATTCAAAAATTCAATCAAACACACCCCAACAATAGTTTTAAATAATGTGTTAGAAAAGTTGGTAAAGGTTCAGTCAAAGAGCCATTGCCAGAAATGATCAGTCTGCCCGGTGGTTGACTTAAATTTTTATTAGTCTTGGGTAACAAGTAAAAATATTGTTTGTTGGGCTCTTTAACTGTGAGGTGAAATATTGTTTCCTTGGATAAAATACCCTCCTCTAAGGCCAATTGTTACAACTGGTCTATATCAGATTTAAACACCAAGGTGGGATCTAAATACTTATGTTGATAAACACGTTGATCTGATAACTGTTTGTGGGCTTCGGCAACATAGATGGCCCAGTCCCACACAATCACAGTACTTCCCTTATCAGCTGGACTAATCACCAGTTGTTTATTGTTTTGAAGAGCCAACAAAATCTGTTTGTGAGATGGGGGCAAAGTATAAAACATAGATTTTAAACAAGAGGCATGTGTTTTGTGCAGATCATTCAATACTTGTTGAAAAAACATTACACACGTATTATAAGGGGTGCAAATGTGGATGATCTAAAATGAAAACTTGAGGAATCATATTCTTTATTAACTTGTTTATTATGAAAAATATCTTGAAATTTAATACTCTACAAAAAAAAAAAAATAACATCCAGAGCAAACACATCTTCTGTAACAAAACAACAAGGTATAAATCTTAGGCCTCTATCCAATAAATCAATTTCCACTGAGGATAAAGGGGATGAAGAAATATTAAGTACATTTGGACTGTTTACTGAAGTATCATTAGTTGGAAGAGGGTTTCTAGAGTTGGTGCGTTGCTTATTGTGGTTGTGTCCAGCCCTCCTGTGGCGTGTAAAGGCAAGCTGTCATTTCTCTTTTAGGCAGAAGGAGAGACTAGTAGTGTCCCTGTAGTCATAGTGGAGGAAAACTCCTCACATGATGTCTCAGAAACCACATCCATTCTTTTAAGAATGGACTTCCTCTTTCTTTTACTCTTACTGTCTGTGGGCATTTTGTATTACCAGAGAACTTAACCATTTCCTTAATCGAGAATTGTTTGCCATGTTGATAATCCCTAAAATCTCTAGAAAATTTACTCATCATTCACTTTTTTTAACTCTTTTTCTAACTAAATTAAATCCTTAGTTACTTGTACAAACTGTTCCCAGTAAAGGGGATCTTGTTCATATGGTTTAATTTGTTCGCAAAGATGACTTACCTGATTCTCCAAATCCATGGTTTTGCATTCACACAAAGAATGCAAAACCCTCACAAATAGCATTGACGCCTTCTGCTGTGCCTCCTGCCATTCACAAATTAATTGTTCATCTGGTCCCTTTAACATATGGTTGTATAGGTATACAGATATCTGTAGGCACTAAACTCTTAATAATGTATGCCTTAAATAATTTTTGATGCCAAACATTGCTCCTTAATTCTTTCATGACAGAAAGCAATTGTCCAAATAAATCAATACAAGACACTGGGGTCACCCTACTATCCTTATCCATTATGTTTCTGCCATGTAGGTTATCAAATACCCCTATATCTTTCTTGTCTACTGCTAGTCCTTGTAAGAGTTTGACTAAATCCATGATATCCGTTTAAGAAAACAAAGAACCTGTTTTAACAGATAAAAAAAACTAAATATAAATTGTTTTAATGTTAATGCACTTCTTACAGACTACAACAGCACCAAACTGAATATCTTAATTGAAAACATATAAATATGAAAATGAAAAATCCAATATTAGAAACTGTTGCAGCTGTATATATCAGCCACCAGGCCAGAACTCAAGCATAAAAAAAAAATTCAGAACACTTCAAATTAAGCAACTATTATTATTGAAAAATTGTCACAATTAAAGTCCACAGTCCCTGATAAATGAAATAGAAAAGTCAAAAGCAAAAGTCTTCCATTTGAACAAATGACAGTACCTGCATGAGGTAGTAACCACTATCTGCCATTCTAATTACGATAACATATCAGTAATGGACCAATTGTCAAAACAGTTGAATCAATATATCCAAAGCCAAATTTGTAATAAACTACAGCAATGTGGATTAAATAGAACACCACATAAATTAAGCAGCTACCAGTAAGTTTGAATTGCTACTATGCTAGCAGTCTCTGCATGCCACTTAGAAGACCAAACAAATCAATCTGCGGATGTCACAGAAGAAGGGAGACTTGTTGGAACCCATTGCCATCAATCTGTTCCCATAAAGTTCCTGCTGAGAACGGCAACTGCTTAGAGTACTGTAATAAGAGTAAAGCTGCCAAAAACAAAGGAACAGCTAATCACAGTAAACATTAAACATAATATTGTTGACATAGGGATGCTCTGATTGCTCCAGTTGCTGACAAAATGGTAGTAGACCCAAACAGCAATAAACACAACAGGACCTGATGCAAAACACTCAAACGCTACTTGAGAATAATAGAGCTTATAAAGCCCTATATAAAAAAACTGAATGAAGCATTTCAATGCCAGTTGAAAATAATAGGGCTTGTAAAGTCTTGTGTAGAAGACAGGTGGTGATAAACAGTAGAACTGAGAGGTCTAAAAATAGTGAACACAGTAAATATACCTCTCCCTGTTTCTTTCCTCCAAATGGCCATTGCACTCAGATATTGGCATGCTGAGGGAAGAGTACATGGAGGTTATGAGCATTTCAATTTTGGGTGATTGTACCCTCAGTTATGGCATATGATTCCCATCTTACCACTGGGGAGACATGGTGATCTCAGGTGCATTAGGTGTAAACTTGTGTGCCCAGGTCTATCACCACTGAACATATACACTGCAAGTTGCTACTGATGTGTTACTTACCAGGAACATAGGTGTTACTGATAGAAATGATACTACATATACATTTGCATGGAGTTTATGGCCATTAGTATGTCAACATGCATTTGTTCATCAATACTGTCTTGAAGGATATTGACATAACCCACTGATTCTATGACTGCTCACAGTTTGCAGGCATCAGCCAACATTGTCAGCCACAGACATTCAGTTTTTGCTTGTATCATGGTTAAATGGATTCAAAGCAGTAGAAGACCCAGGACTGAGCTGTGTTGAACACTGCTGCTTACAGACCAGCTATTGGAGGAGGATTCCCCTATTTTGAGTATGTGTTTCTTCAGTGAGCTGCTTAGTAACCCCTATTTACCTAAACAGCAGAGGCCTCCAAAGCAGACACCCAAGCAACCGCCACCTCATGACACACCACAGGCAACACATAAAACACAAAATCAGTGTGCAAAGCAGTCACAGCCCTTAAGGCCAAATACAACACCAAACATACTTGTCATAGGTGACTCCATAGTCAGACACACTGACGTCCCACTCACCAGGCTGAACAAGGAGAGGGTCACAGTAAGCTGCCTATCAGGCGCTAGAATCTGCCACATAACACAAGCACTCGGGTCACTCCACAGCAAGTACAAATATGACACAGTCATTGTCCATGCTGGTGTGAACGACCTGAGACGTACCTCCCTGGACTACATGAAAAGAGACATAGAGGAGCTCTCTGATTATGTAGCCCAGGCAGGTATGACCCTGACCCTGAGCAGCATCCTTCCTTCACCAAGAATGATGCCACAACATAGAGACAAGATGATCAGCTTTAACAATTGGCTAAATTTCTGGTGTCATTCAAAGGGGATCCAGTGTCTGTCTGCCTGGGATGACATGCTTGACAAGCCACGCTGCTTCGCAAGGGACGGCTTGCACCTGTCACCCCTGGGATTCCGGATATAGGCTAAGGCTCTTGCCACCCCCATAGTGCCTTTTTTAGGCAAGGCTCAAATTCTAAACCTACCACCCTAGAAAACAAAAATGGGAAGAAACTAAGGGTAATGCTGCTCAATGCCAGAAGTCTAAATCTCAAAATGCACGCACTCGAGGCCCTTCTCAGTATGGAGAACATCGATGTCTGTGCTGTGACTGAAACCTGGTTCAAGGTTCCTGAGAGCACCCCGGCACTATCTGGTTTTACCTCATATCATGCGTTCTGGCCCGAAAACCCAGACCACACCACAAAAGGAGGGGGTGTATCCATATTCATCAAGGATACCCACACCTCCAGGTTGGTGGCAATGCACGAAGCATCAGAAACCATCCAGGTGCAATTAACCATAGGCAAAACTGCTCTACAATTTGTAGCATGCTACAGGCCACCCTCTCAAACTCAGGAACCCCACACAGCCTTCCTGAAGACACTGGAGGGTATAAAAGTATCTCCAAACACCATTATATTGGGTGACTTCAACTACCCGAATATAGACTGGGAACATTACTCAAGCCCTAACTTTCTAGCCCAAAGGTTCCTGGAGTTCATAAATTCAAATGCCATGGAACAACTAGTCACCGTTCCCACAAGATGAGAAAATATACTAGATCTCATTATCACAAACATGGGGACAAAATGCTCCACACCGGAAGTATATCCCTCATTGGTGACATCAGATCATAAACTAATCTCACTGGATATCCACATCCCGTCCCCACCCCAAACAAAAAAGACCACAGTGAAGAACTTCTCTAAAGCAAACTTCACACTACTCAAGACTGGTGTGGTATCCTTCAAGGCCCCCGAGCCAACAACCCAAGCTGTGGAAGCCCTTACAAATGCCTTCTACGAACACCTCCAGGACTGCATGGATCAGGCAATCCCTAATAAAACCAAGACTCTTTCCACCAAGGGCAAATGTCCAGTCTAGTGGACCCCAGCCATAAACAAACTTTACAATAAGAGGAGAAAGCTGTTACATGATAGAGCAAAATCCATAAAAGAGAAGACACCTTTGATCATTATTAGTAAAAAAATACGAGCACTCATAAAATCATCCAAGGCCAACTTTGAGAGAAAAATTGCCATAGATTCAAAAGACAATCATAAGGCCTTCTTCAGCTATGTTAGAAACCTGGGTGGAAACTCCCAGATATGCTCAGAATTAGTCCAAAATGATACAAAAATCACTGAACCCACAGACATTGCCAACATACTGGCAGACAGGTTCAGTGCAAACTTCACCCCCCTCTCCCCCCCAAAAGGAGAGATAACTATCCCAGCGGAGTGCAGCCTCCCAGACATCTCCAATGCGCAGGTGAAAGCTGCTCTCTCTAAAGCTAAAAACACAGCATCAGTGGGACTGGATGGTGTCCCCGGCTGTGTGCTACACGAACTCAATGAGGAACTAAACCCGCACATAAGGCAGCTGTTTAATCTTAGCCTTACCACAGGATACGTGCCCAAGGAGTGGCGTACGGCAACTGTGGTCCCACTCCACAAAGGCGGTGCCTCTACGGACCCTGGTAATTACTGCCCCATAAGCTTAACAAGCCTGGTCTGCAAAGCTATGGAGAGGATCATAATGGAACTCATAAACAAAGACATAGGGGACTTGCAGACATTGGACCCGACCCAGTTTGGCTTTGTCAAGGGCAGATCATGCCTTTTGAACTTGGTCGACTTCTTCGAAACAGTCACCAAGGCCATTGATGAGGGAAAGGCAGTCCATACAGCCTACCTTGACCTTGCAAAGCTTTCGACACAATACCCTACTCGGGTATTATAGAGAAACTTACCAGCTTAAATGTAAACCCATATGTCACAAGATGGGTTGCAAACTGGCTAAAGGACAGAACCCACAGGGTTAGAGTAGCTGGCGCCATGTCAGACTCCAAGCCGGTCACAAGTGGTGCCCCACAGGGCTCAGTCCTTGGCCCCCTGTTGTTCGGCATCTACTTCTCAGAAGTACAGGCTAACATAGGAGGACTATGGCTGACAAAGTTTTCAGATGACTGCAAACTGGGAGCCATAGTGGAAAGTACATCGGACACAGATATCCTTCAGAGGGGTCTCACGGAAACTGATAGCTGGTGCCAGAGCCATGGCCTGAAGTTAAATGCCAAAAAATGTATAGTCATACCCTTCGGGAAAAACAAGGTAACCCCAAGCTACCATATAGGTGGCAATCCACTAAGCACAGAAGAGGTTATCATGGACCTTGGGACCCAGGTTGACAGTGGCCTTTCTTTTGACACTCACATTGCTAAAGTGGTTAGAAAAACCTTCTACATTGCCCACCTGATCATGAAGGGATTCACATCCAGATCAAGTGAGGTCATTGTTCCCCTGTACTCTTCACTTATCAGACCAATGATCGAGTACAATGCCCCATTCGGGATGTATCTCACCCGACACCTGCAGCAATTGGAGAGACCCCAAAAGTTCCTCACCAAAAGGATAAAGGGACTCCAAAATCTGTCATATGCTGCCAGACTGAAGAAACTCCAGCTCTATTCAGTCGCATACCGTCTGTTCAGAGGTGACCTGTGCCTGACATACAAGGCCATGTCCAACCCGGAATTAATGGACATGCTCCACCTCAAAAAATCCAAATCTACCAGATCCACTAGAGCAAGCAACTTAAACCTTAGCACGGATATAAATAGGACATGCTGGAGGGATAGATTTGTCACCCAGAGACTCCCTATGTTGTGGAATAAAATCCCGGTCCATGTGAGGCAGAGCACCTCGCTGGCTCTGTTCAAGAGAAATCTTGACCGGTGGATGGGAGCTCATAGGTTTACCCCGGGAATCATCTCTGTGTCACTGCTGGACAGAGGCACAACAAACTAATGGGCACAGTATTTTTTAACATAAGGGGTGGCGTAAGCCACAAAAACTCTGGGCTAGGCTTATAAATGCCTTAGGGCAGATACCGTAGTATAAACCTATGAACCTATGAACCTATGAACCTATAATGATATGACCATAGATGCTTAAGTGGGAGCTTTTGTCATTGATGCCTGAGTGATAGATAGAGTCACACAGCGTGGCTAATTCCAGGGGGTTATATGCTCTGATGTCTCCTCACCCAGGTCCTTGGTGACTGCCTCAGACATGTCCAGCAGGTTTAACAACCATGATCTCCCTGTCAGAAATCCAAACTGTGTATAGTCAACTGTTTGTAGAGTACATATATGTTTGTTGATCAGCTCTATGATGATTTGCCCCATGGGTGTACAGATATGGCTACTCAGACAAATAGGTCTATAGTTCTGGTAGTCAGTGGATGCATCACCTCTGTGCAAGGAGATAACAATTTTCATTGTCCAGTCAGCTGGGATGCAGCCAGTGGTTAGAGTATGATTGCTAGAGTTCCCAATGGTGTTAGTAACCCTTGTTGTATCCCATGTAAGACACAGCCTGGGATATTAGCATGTCCAATAGATGCTGCGTATTTCCCATAGAGAGGACAGATATGACCTGCTCTGTAGATATAGAAGGTGTGGGACAGGTTGTAAGAATGTCATGTGGCACATATGGTGGGGATAGGGGAGTGAAGTTGACACAGAACCTGTGGGACAACAGGTTAACTATGAGTACAGGCCCATTATATGTGGTATCATTATGTAAAAATTCACCAAAAATCTGGGCCTTTCCTCTGAGGTTACCAGTGTAACTACACTGTACATTGTGGCTCTGCTTTGTGGGGGAGGCTAATTTTGTCACATACTATGTCTGCATGACATCATAACAACATTATGTGCTTGTTTTAGCTGAGGAGGTTGTACCTCCATTTTAGGGGGGCACTCTCACCCCAACTATCACACAGCAATGTCCACCTTTTATTGTACAGCCTGCTAATTGCAGTTGTCTACCAGGCAGGTTTGCTGTGCCATGAGGAGCTCATTTTCCTCCTGTCAGGTACAGCCGAGTCTGCTTACAATAAAGCATGGGTGTAGAGCTCTGCATACTTGCCTGTCCCATCTGGGGGGGGGGGGTGCAGTCAAGTTATCTAAACCATCCCATAGGAGGTAATAAATTGCTATGCTGAAGTATATTTCTGTATTTTCTGCAGGGGGGGGGGTAGAGCTTATACTTAGCTTTAATGAGACTGATCTGTGGTCAGATCTCACCAGAGAGTAACTCACAGTGAGGACATGCAGTGATCACCCATATTGGTAAACACATGATGCACTACATTGGCTCCCCTTGTGGGGATATCACACCACTGGTCCAGGGCATTGTAGTTAAAGATGTGGACTAACTTTTGGGCAAGTGAGCATCAGCACTACTAAGTAACACATTTGGTGGTCACTTGATGTCACCCCAAACCAAGGTGTACTGATATATCTTAATAGACACAAGTACATTCAAATAAGCACAACAGGTGTCTGGATTCATGGAGCTGCTCCTGTATCTGGCAATGGCTTGATTAAGTGCCCTTCCAGCAGTGAATAGCACATGGTAGTGTCTCCAGGAAGTCATAGTGTTTCCCCAAGTCTGAATATGTATCTATCCTTATTGAATATGTATACACCAGCTGCATTACCTTGCACACTGTCACTTTGAGGTCTGAACATGTGGAAGGATGTGTAGTCTGGTGTAGCTGTGGTGCTGTCCACAGCCTTGGTGCTGTCCACAGCCTTGAACCATGTGTCGTTGACTGCACAAATGTTTGAATTTTCCAAGGTGATGACACATTCCACAGAGTGGGGTTTAGTGTTGCCATTCCCAGTGTGTAGCAGCATAACCATGATGTTGTATGAAGATGGCATTCTCATTGGAAAGTTTTCCTTGCAGACAGTACCTTGAAGATGCACTGTGAGGGTGTCACCAGCCTTGGACAGTGCTCAGCATCTCAGGGTGAGAGATGAAGACCATCCCTGGAATAGCTTTCTGTCTGTTGAGCAAGTCATCCCAGGAGGACATGTAGTGGATCCCCTTACAATGACACCATATGCTAAGGCAATTATTGATGTCCATCATTTTCTGTGTGTATTGAGCCATCATCCTAGGTGAGGGTCCAATGCAGCTGAAAGCTATGGGCATACCCTCAAGAGACACAGAGTCTAAGTTCAGTCATTTGCCTGCATACAGTCCGGTGACATATGTCCATTGTCGTACACACCTGTCTTCATTATGCTACCTGATATCCCTTGAGTGGCGGCAATGTGTGGTATGATATAGCATGTCAATCCACAGACAGCTAACAGTGACCTTTCCCATATGTAGCCTGGTGACACGGACATCAATGTGTCTCACAGTGTAGTCACCTATGAATAATAGGTTTGATTTTGTGTTTTGCCTCAGGCGTTTGAACTGTGAGACAGTGGTGCATGAACTATTATGTGTACTGTGTTCTCCAGATGTATGTTTCTCTGAGGTGTTTGTCACTTGGGAATATGTCTGGTAAGGAGATGCACACATGCAGGTGTGTGTGATTTGGGTGAGGGTGGAGCAGGAGGTGAGCTGTGCATGCTGGCAAAATGCCCTTTGCCATATGTACTGACTGCTGTGTGAGACATCATGGAATCAAGGTTTGAAATACAGTCACATCTGTCACACATTGTGGTTGTCTGGCATAGGAATAGAAAGGTGGTGACACTTTCCACATCTCATCTGCAGTCATTGATAGTGTCATTAACAATACAGTCATGCTTCTGTGTACATCACAGCATGCCAACATTAGGCAGTGTCATGTTAGATGGTGAAATGCAACATGTTAACTTTATGTAGGTCCCCTAAGGTAACACAACACCTGACAGTTCGCCATACAATGCTTTGCCAGCCATGTTGACCTTGGATTGACCATAATGCTATTATTAGGCTTGGTCTAAATACCATACCTACAAATGTGACACTGTGCACGTCCAGCAAAGTTAGGGTCATGCTGCCACAACCTTGGGGTTGACAGTCTGAAATACACTGTTTGTAGGCACTCCTTGCAGTGAAGATGTGGATGTCCATACATGCACAGAGGACTTGTTCACCTTTGCTGACATTATGTTGGCCTTGCAAGTGTACAATGCCTATCAAGTAACCAGACAGCGAACTGGTTGTTGTGTGACATGATGTGGGAACACAGACATTTGTTCTTGGTATATAACTGTACAGCATGACATACCTAGTACATGTGGCAGGTGGACACAATTTGGCCAAAGGTGGCAAATACTCTGCAGTAGACCTCAGATACATGTCATGCAGATATCCACCATTAATCTGTTGAAGGGCAGGGTGCATGAATTGCTGTGAATTTGTTACCTAACATGGATCACCACCATTGTGCTGCTTGTTTCAGCAAGCTTGAACATCCATGTCACTGGACATTGCACATTATATTGTGACACTGCAGATGTGCTCCTAATCACCATCTGCTGAATTCCCTAGTGACATACCAGCAACCCTGGTGCAGAGGGTATAATACATGCAAAAGCCAACTGACTGCTCAGGTAGCTAATCAAGGCATCTAGCTAGAGAAGGGAATGTGAAGCCTACAGAGTCTTTCATGCTGTGGGGCAACTATGTAGATAAACAAGCAGGCTGTGTCCTGCTTCTCATCATGAGCTTCATAGTAATGTTTTGTGTGTGATGACAGAAAAGTATCAGAGCATGGGTTCCCATGACAGAGTAGTTGAGGTGAGAACAGCAGTAGTAGTAGCCAGGCATCAGCAATTCAGGGGACTCCCCTGCTTTCTGCATTCTTCACAAGGCAATTGTGTCCTTTCAGTATAACACTACTTGAGTAGTGTCCAACTGCAGAATACCTGTGTAAAACCTCCTGCCTTACATTCACATGGTATACATATTACCCTTCCCCTTCATTGTTTGTGTGTGTTCTGTACAGACACCTTGGATGACTCTTTTCTTGGAACATGATGGAAGTAACTGCAATACTTAGTTACACAGAGGACAACTAGCATGCAGGGCCAAGCAGTGTCCCCAGATTTCTGTCATCTGATATGTAAAGCCATGAAAAGTGTTAGCATGGATACGATCAGTAACGATGACGTACACTTACTGACATTGGACCATACTCAGTTTGTTTTGCTCAAGGGGCAGATCATGCCTACCTACCCTAACTGGTGGAACTCATTGAGTGCTGAACTATGCAATGGATGAGGGGAATATGACTCACTCCACCTACTATGGCCTGACAAGGTGTCTGACAATATTAGGCCAGCAGGCCTTGCTAAAAACTGTGTAGGTTATTTACAGAGTAGGATGTCATCTGCTGGATAGCCTCAGACATCATTTATGGAGTACCCATTCTAGCCATTCCCTTCTCTGCAATCACGGCCACTGTCAGTGACCTCTGACTGATTCCATTAGCAGGTGATTGCATATTAGGAGCTGCCACTGAATCCCACACATAACCAACAGTTATCCAGAATTGCGTGAGACACACATTCAGTTGCTGTCAGAGCCACTGACAAATAGTAAATGCCAAGGACTGCAAAATACTATCCTTTTGGAAGTCACCCACCCTTGGAAAATATAGTAGTGTCCATACACTGCACACAGTTGAGCCATTACTGATGGACTTATGGATACAGAGAGTAATGTAGCCTTTGACTTTCACTGGTCAGTAAGATGTGGTGATCCATTCAATTTTGTACAACCTATACAGAAAGCTATGGCAGGTAAATCCCAGATTGTAATTGTTATATTGTATTTGGCACTCATCACACCTATCATCAAATGCAATGGCACCTTTGCTATGTCACTACATAGGCATATCTTGCAACTGTAGCAGCCACACAGGTTCCATGGTAAACCAATATATATTGTAGTTAGCATGTCTTATGCAGACCATGTGAAGACTGTACATGTATAGTCTGTCTCCCACATGCTTTGGAGGGGATATGTATAGCTGCCATTCAGGGAGGTGTCAGATCCTACTGTCCACCTCCTGCTTATCCAAGACAGGACTAACACATGTGTTACCTGTTCTACACACCTACACCATCACTGTGGTATAAATAGTACATGCTGGAGAGACAGGTATGTAACACAGACACTACAACCTATATGTAACAGGTTCTCCATGCATGTGAAGCACATGTCTGCTGTAATGCCCATCATGTGCAAGTTGCACAATGGGATGCAGAACAAAACAATCATAACTTGTGTAGGACAAATGTCTGTAATGGACACAGGAAATATGTAGATGGGTCATCTCCATCATCACAGCTTGTAGATGTGTTAGCTCCAGAAACTGTGGTGACACTTATCAAGGGTATCAGACCTTTTCATAGATTAGGGATGCATGAGTAGACTGAATGACACCATTGTCCCTGTTAGCCTGTTATATATATATATATATATATATATATATATATATATATATATGAACCTATGGAACCATGTATCTATAATACTGTACCTTGCTGAAGACATATTTCTTTTGTGCTGACATTCCATCCTGTGCTGTAACATGTATGAGTTTATTGCCACTGTGTATCCACAGGTGTTCCATACAGATGCCTGAAACTGAACAGTTCCATGACACACCTTTCATTGTGTAGTTATACAGCCATTACATCATACACTGTAAGGTACACAACATGATGTGGTTTACTCATTACAAATGTCATCATACAGTATCTGCCAGTGACAAATGGTAAAGCAACACTGGATTACACAATTACATATTCATTTATATAGTCACCCTGTGCATCAAACACATAGCTTAATTTCCCTGCATTGATGACAAGGATGACAGGGATGTGGGGCAGGTATCATCACTTGCACAGGGTGTTTTGTGGGGGAGCAGGAGGCATAGGCTGACCCAATAGGTTGAAAGCATGTGTGTGAGTCAGGAAGGGAAGCAGGCAAGTTGGACCATGGATGTGTGATGTGTTTGTCAGGTGACCTGATTTTGACAGTGGTGTGTGGGTGTGTGCATTAACACATTCAAGCTCAGTACTAGCCCTACATGTGTGTATGTTGGACAGCCTTGAATGATGCATGGTAGAGCTGACAGTTCACCGTCTCTGCCCTCCGAACATAGGAACTGGCTCTGCCAGGAGTTGGACTGGCGCCTCCATGCCCAAGGTCAGAAGCCATGCTAGTACCTGACAGTGACTGCTGTCTACTGGGACCATGTCCTCCATGGGAATGCCCAGGACCATGAGCCCATGGCCTGCCACATCTTGGTGTGAACAGCACATCCCCCTTCTGGTGCACTGGATGTACTGCCACTATGGGAGCATGATTGTGCATGGCCACGTGGACTCTCAGCAGATGGAGTTGCTGACCTACATCCATGAGTCTGATGCTCACCTCCAAGCAGATGTTCCATCACAGACAATGTGCCTTCCAAGACAGTGTGAAATCTGTCTCAGACCAATGTCTTTCCACTGCATCATTCAACCAATCCAGGGTATCAGCAATGTGGAGGAGGCAGTCACAGATGTCAGACTGTGCTGCATCCATAACCCTGAGCAATCATCTGGAGTTCCTTTCAGAACATGCCTGTGCCTCCATGATGGCCCAAAACATATGCCAAGTGACCCGTGATGAGGCAGCTGTAACAGGTGGTGGAAGAACAGCAGGCCTCCTACTAGCACCCCTATCGATCCACCTGTGTGGAACCTCACCAGGTCTCTGGAGCCATAGTTGCCACACTTTCATGTTCAATGTCCCCATCCTGGTACTGTCCAATATATGTAGCCTCTGGGGATTGGGTGTATATAGGCATACTGACTGTGTGCGGTGATAATCAGGGCAGAAGAGGGATGTAAACTTCTGGGACAGATTCAGCCCCTGAAACCCCCATCTGTGCCTCACTTTGGCCACAATCATCATCAGAGTCTGAAGAGACACTGACAGGTTGTGGAGGGGACAGATACCCACCCCACTGGGTTATCTGTGATAAAAAAATGGAAAAGCAGTACATTACTACCTGCACTGTTTTGGTCTGCAGTATTATGTTGCAATAAATGTACAGCTCTGTACACTGTTGTCACTATTACAGACCTGTTTAACCCCAAATCTCATATAGTAGGACATTAGGACATTACTTTTCCCACAAACATTTGTAGTTACTTGTAATTAAATGGTCTTTACACAGCAATCTCATCAGCAACAATGAGGTACACCATTGACATTTATGAAGACTCTACACAGTCAACATATATGGCAATCTGAAATGTCCTCACAATACTGTCACATCTATCAGTGTGGTCACACATACAATGCATAGGTATGATTCCAAAGTGAGTACAGTCAGAAAATATCTGTGCAGTTGGGAATCATGCCGACAGTACAGCAATCCAGCCAGCAGGCCTGGGATGACAGTTTAGGGAATACATTGCAGTAAATCTACATCTGTAACAAAACAGTGTTGTGCTTACCAGTAGCAGGACCACAGTTTTGTCTGATTCCTGATGCACCTGTGAAAGGTTGAGGGAGAAGTAATGTAAACATTACTGCATGTTGCACTATAACAGTGTAATACATCCATATATCTCACATTTACAGTTGCTACTTTGTTAATTGCTGTGTTGGTCAAAATCTGAGCATGAGATTCAAACTGCAGTTAACCCCCCCCCCAGAAAGCAAACACCTGACACCCACATAAAAGTATGTACATCCTGACATACTGAATGCTACAGTGTTCCAGTGCTGATCAAACAAAGCCTATCTGGATGCTTTTGTGGCGTGGAAACTGTGGCACCCACATCCACAATATAGTGTGTAATGAATGCCTGGGAGCTGTCATGTGTTCCTAGGTTTACCAAAAATTCCTCAGTGGCTGAGAGTGGTTGTTCCACTGCAGGACCTCCACTGGTGACATCACGAACCCTGGCAACATCTGCTGCTCTTCCGCATGCAGCATTTATCATATCTGTCTCACAGTGTTGAACCTGCTCATATGTCTTGCTCTGGTGACCTATGCCATTAATGTCACGGACAAGGTCAGCCCACAAAGATGCCCACTGTTGCCTGTTTTGCTTCCCCCAGACAGTAGGAGTTCATGTGCTGATGGAGGCCTTCCAGGATTATATAATTCTCAGTATCCATAAAAGGGCACAGTGTCTTGCATACATGTTTCCTGAAAGACAACAAAATGGGAACATGTATCAGGATGACATACAAGGGAGCACACTATGTAGAGATAAAACAAGAACATAAAGGCTGGCAGTATCCACTGCTTGATCACACATGTCATATTCCATAGTGTGCAAACATACTAAGTGTGTGGCTACAACTAAGATACTAAGAATAGTCAACTATTACTGCTTATGCCATGACAGATCCTGCTGTATGATCACACACCCAGCACAGGAGTCCATTGTAGTGTGTCCCTAGGAGCAACCCCCTGATAATATGTCAAAACAACAGTGTCAAACAAATAGCAGTGTGCTATTACAACCACTATAAAGGGACATTCCCACAACACCAGTGTGCCACATTGACAAAAAGCATTCCACCCTTTACCTCTCAACCGTACCAAATTCCTTGGTATTTACCAGTTTTGAGGTAAAAATGACAGGGTGCCACTTCTGTTGCTTACAGCTGCAGCCTTCCCATGACTTGCACTGTGGCAGCCAACGAAATAAGATGTCACATCTATGGGAAGATGAACCCGCCAGGCCTCTTTCGGGTACGTGAATTTAATTTGCATTTGGATGTCCGAATGGGGTAAGTAGTTACTACTTCTTCAGCTGCTAAACAAGTGAGGATTTTTTAATGAATCTTGTCATTAGTAGGACAACCTGCAGCCTCATTTGTTATTTTGCATAAAGTGCAATAATGTCATCAAGAAGCACTTGCTGATGTTGTTGCAGGTTATGAAATAAAATACAGCCATTTGACTCACTAAACAGATCGTGCGTATTCTGATTTCAGTCATTGACAGTGGTTATGGGATGGTGAAACAAAATGCTATGGATGATGCTATTTTACTGTAACCACTTTGATACCTGTTGAGTTTTTTTGCTCAATAATCTGGGACAGAGCCAGAGATAATGGGTGGATGAGGGACCAAAATCGGGGATTAGGGACAAATTTTAAATATTACTTGTTTACTTAAAAGTCAAGGAAACAAATTTTTTGTTGTCTGAACAGTAGAAGGGAAGTGTAGCAGTCTAATATTTGACATTGTTGGCTAACTTTATTACTCAAAAAAAAAAAAAAAAAAAAAAAAAACATTTGAGGGACAGTCAAAAATATGTGACAAAATCAGGGATCAAGAATTCTTCCCAACCCTTTCCCTGAGTGAGTGGCAAAAGGGAGTGATTACAGCTGACTACAATAGCTAAGATCGACCTATTACACGGACATGGAAACAAAACAGTAAGTAATACTGATGGCTGGTACACCCCTCTCTTGAAAATAACTGTATTTATTATTGCACCCTAGACTCCTACCCATTACTAGGATGGACTGTTATTTCTGGCATTGTGTTTTATTTCTTGTTAATTTGCACACATCGTATCTGGTTGCTCTCCCTGCCATTCTATCTTGAGTTACATTTCTGAATTTTCAGAGGGAATTTCTTGTACCTATTAGAGGGACATTTATTTATGTTTTGATTAGGGTCTACTCTGCATTGAACTGATTTGTTATATTTTAACTTTCCAGTGTACCCCTTCCCCTTCTTCCAATATATTTTAACAATCCATGCCCATATTCCATTATTCATGGCTAAAGATTTTTGCATAGATATTATTTATATTCCTCTCTGTAGATTTTTAGCTTAGCTTATAGCATTTAATAACAGACAATGGTTAGAGTGGGTTCTGTGTGATCTGAGTACAAATAGTCACAGCATTTAGAAAAACACTTTGTTATGATGCCACACATACATACATACATACATACATACATACATACATACATACATATACACTAATAAATGCTGAAGAGAATGACATAATAGGAACAAGGTGTTTTTTTTCAGTTTAAGTTTTCTGGACCACAGATGTCCACTTTCAGGTACAAGCTGAGAGGCTGATAAGCAGTAATGTAATAAACAGCATGATGTAAGGAATTCAACAACTTTCTGACAGGGCATAATGACAACTGTTTAGCAAAGATGACATATGACACTGCAAACAACTATTAGCAATAGTTATAAAAACAATGAATTTATGGTTTGGTTGGTATATCATGAGAGAAAAAGATAAAATAGCAAAAAGGAAAAATAATGAGACAGTGCCATGACAAGAGTTAGAATGCATTTGCAATAGAGCAGCACTGGAAAGGGGTAATGTTGACATAACCATAACTAGAAAGGAGTACATTGAGAAAGGGAAAGGGGGATTGTTGATAAATTAAGAGGGAAGAATAATAAGTGTGTGTATCATAAGATAGTACCTTGTACACAGGTAAAACAATCATATGGTGTGAAAACAGATAATGCTAAGCAAGACTGTCATATTGCTAAGGAGAGTAAAGAAGAATTTTGAGCATGTGCATCTGACTGGTTTTCCTAAGGGTGTTACCTATTGTTCAGTGCTTTACTGTAGACATTTATAGTACCTGTATCATACTTCAATACTAGTACATTATGTAGCATTGTCATCCATCAGTATAATGCAGATTAGCTAGTTTGTCAGTCTGAAGTGCAAGTATTAGACAGTTATTGCCATGCCTCATACCTCTCAAATTCCTAACACAATAAATCTGGATAAAGCCTTAAATAATGGGGGGGGGGGGTCAAAGACTCAAAAATAGGGACAGATTTAAAATATTGTTCTTATAATAACAGGTTACTAGCAGTTAATTTTATTTTAATAAAATAAAATTGCATTTTAGTTTTATACAAGTTCAAAGTTTGATAAAAAGCTTAAATGTTAATATAAATAAACACTATTGTTTTGCTTATATTTTATATTTAATATTTTGTCTGTTCTTCAATCTGCATTTGAATGTTGATATCCCACAATTCCAGTGGTGGGTGGGGTTACATAATTATGCATGCAAATTGTATGTTAATCAGCATCCAGATTTTTGGCCCATTGTACCTACTTTTCATGGGCTTTTGATCAGATTTTTGATGTTTCCAGGTTGAGATGCACGCCTTAATACATTGTACATCCTCTGTAGGTGTTACAAATCTGGAAATCAATGACATGTCATCATTACAGTTCTCAGAAAGGCTTAATGCAGTAATCCCCATTCCCCCTTAATATATTCACACATATGCATCATGTTGTAAACCAAAAGGTTACATATCAGCTGGAGTACAATACTCCTCTGTTGATATGTGCAGATACATAAAGTTTCTGGCAATGTGTTTACTGTGTGAAGAAAGTTTCATACAGACTGGTTTCCCTGGCCAGCTGTTTTCCTTTTTAACATGGTTCTCATTATCAGGTGATTGGCTCTTAAATGTGTGCTTCTGAAATACTAATTGCAGCCAGCATAGCTGATTTGCAGTATAACCAGGCAATGACATGAAACCACTGAATAAGGTATAAGGCCTTCATGTAAATTAGAAGTCCTTTTTGATCTGTTGTGTTGGACATTACTGGGGTTACGATACTATGTCATCACAGAGGCTGCATCTGTAGCAGCTACTTTTACATACAGATGTGTGTGTTACAGTATGCAGTTGAAGCTGATGCTGCAGGCAATAGGCATAGGCAGAGAGGGTGAACACTTTGGAGGACAATAAGCTGTAAGAGTAATTGTGGGAGCTGTGGCAGCTTTGTTGTAGAGGCAGAGCTAGATTGAGGATACCCATTCCACTGCAAATTGAGGCATGTGTATAAGGTAACTATATTAGGCAACAGTATCACTAACAGAGTACTAGGCAGCAGGTCTGTTGTGTGCTTGAGCAAGATATGGCATAAATATACCATTATTTCAACCATGTGGGCAACTGTCAGGCCATGTGTTACATTATGGTAGTCATTTGGAATGTGTGTGCTGGCAGTCCTTGGTAGTAGCAGGACCTCCATATGTATATATTAGTTGTTCAGCTGTGCTAATCTGTAATATCATTATGAAATGATTGCGTGCTCCACTCTGATATTAGTCGGCCTCATTTGCATTACCTAAGTTAAAATCTTCTGTGAATGCATATTAATGCATGACCTGACACTTTATGCACTTTATAGTGTTGCTATAGGGATATCAAGTGTGTTCCTATCTGAAGAACTTTGACTTCCATCACTGAAAAGCAGACATTGCATTTGAAATGCATTTTATGGATAAAGATTGCATGACTCAGTTATTCATTGATGGCTTCACAATAAAGTAATTTACATGATACACACCACTGGATTGGAACCCAGGACCATGTGTGATAACTTACTGTTTGCAAAGCATTTAGCAGACTGAGCTACTGTTATACCTTATGTCTTTCTGAAGGTATAAGTGCACACATACAGTCTGTGACATACCTCCATTATTATGTGCCTGGCTTTATAAGGATGTATTTTTCCACCAGAGTCCCAGTTGAACATGTATTTTGCCATTAGTGTTTTAGGTTCATACTAGGCTAATTGCCCTTGTAGGCCATTTTAAGCCTGGCCAATTACCCCGTGTGAAAATCAAATACTGCACCTTGCGTCTGCAAGATAAACACCTTAACCATTCTGCCATCCTCCCACCTCTACATGTTGCTGATAAAAATGCCCACGTACCTGCTATTAGAGACCTCACTTACATCCATTATTCTGTGCCTGGCTTTCTAGTGGTGTAGTCCTGTGCAAGACTCCGAATTACACTCCCAGTTTTTCCATTACTCTTTCAGCAAGTTTGCGTGATGTGGCACAATGTGCAGCTCTGCTTAATGCTGGTAACTTGCAATTACTATCTTTTGTTTAAACCACCTGTTTTAATTAACAGCTGTGTGTTGTAGTAGGCTAATGCAGTGGTCTGCAGGTGCAGTGGTCTTGGTTTTGACATAGGGAACAGGTGGCTATTTTGCACATGTTTATTATCATTTAAAACACATATATCAATATAGCTCCATTTAACTGAGCAGACACTGCAAATCAAAAATCTTTAAAGAAAAGAAAAATGGGGAGATAGGACAGTGGTGAAATGGGGTACAAGCAGGGGGAAAACATAGTAAAAAGGCAGTTAGGGATTTGGAGGAAGGGTGTAGGTAAGAACCACAGCTATCCATTTCTTCATCAGCAACAATTGTGCACTTTCAAAACATTTGTACATTAATTTGCACTGTCTCCACCAGAGTGAGGGGTGGGTGACAACATAATTGTGTTGCCAAGCCAATTGGACCAAATTATGTTGTCCAGTGAACACGTGTGTGAAATGGAGAGCTATGTATGGACAATATTTTTTTTTTGGGGGGGGGGGGCAGATGCCCATTATTTTTTTTTAAGATGAGAGTAGAATTTTGGGGAAGGGACATAGGTACATGTGGGGGGAGGTAAGTTGGGAAGGTAAGGAAGCTTTTGCAGACAGACAAGACAATAGGCAATAGAGGTTGTGTCTGACACAAGAGGGAGGTGAACACTTTGGATGGGGAGGGCATTGTGGAATCCCAGCCTCAGGTGCCTCCACAAAGTAGCAGCATGACTCATGTCCCCAGACATGGGACTGTTGGCACTGCTCCATCACTGCCCCTGGGGTGGCAATTGTAGAAGCTGGGATCCAGGGCAAGGCTGCCCCACCAGACTGGTGATCATGTCTGCCATCTGGTGCAGGTGACATCCAAAACCTTGGAACAATATCCTGCACACCAATCCTAGTAGTTCATCATGAATGACAATGCCACCCCCTCCACCACTGCTCGCAGAGGGGGGCACAGCCCCAGCCTGTGGGGTGGAACTACCCAATACCACAGGTAGTGCAGGGGCAGCAGAGGTAGCACCACAAGGCTGTGGCCCAGATGTCCTGGGTTCCAATACCACGGCCGGAGGAGCCAAGGTAGGTGGATCACCTGGAATGGGCTTACCTTGTCTTGCTGGAGTAAATTAGATATAACAATAAGTTAAGGTTAGTAATAACCAAGCCAATGTTAGTATTAATATAATGGAACATAATATTGATTAATCCAAATACATATTAAGGTATATTATGTGGAACACAACAATACATAACATAACAGTAAGTATTGAAGAAAATGTGTGTCCAGTCAACAAAACACACTCCATGTAACAAACACGAGCGCAGACTGTCATGAACTCCACCAAAGACGATAAAACAGGCAGTTCAGCAAACATACTGAAAAAATCTTCTTTATTACATACAAAGTCGAGTGCTTTCACCCACAGAACATGGACTTCATCAGAACAATTATAAAAATCTGCAAACCAGTTAAATACTTATTTGGCGCCAAGATGTCATTTAAAAAAAAATCCCTTAAAGAGAACATACACTATATAAGCTTCACATTTAAATGTATGTATTAAATAGCTACACAAACTCCATAGTATATGAATCACTCAAATAAAACTAATACTAACTTTAAATAATGTTTATATAAAAAAAATGAATATTAAAAATAAATATTACAAATGACACTAAGTAACCAATCCATATGATGTTACATTTCCATTTTGAATAAATGTTGTTTATATAAGACTAAAATATCTATCATCAACTGAAAATTAGCACTCCACAATACACACCATACAAAATACATAAGAATATATAAAATGTGCAATATTTGATGCATATGTGTATCATCTGATTTATGCACAAATAATAAATGTATATGTAATATAATAAACTATCTCTAAAATTAATATTATTAAATTTGCAAACAAATCATATGCAACCAGATAGGAACATGAACTAACCATACTTTCATTTACAGTTTTTGGATTAATATAGGTTTGATTGTAATGTGGTCAATAACACCAGGTGGTGTGGATGCATCTGTAAATAATTGTCACCAGACCTCCTTATATTCCAATATGGCCTTATAATTACCTCCCCTAGGATCTCTCTTGATGTTCTCTAAGATGGCAAACTTAAATGTGTGGGTGTCCCCCACTCTTCAATATGCCTATAAAGGGCATTATTATTGTCCCTTCTTCTAATACTGTACAAATGATCATAAATTCTCTTTTTGAGACTCCTTTCGGTTTTTCCTATGTAATACCCCCGTGCATATAGTACACTTTGCCATATATATCACTAATTTAGAGTTGTAGTTTCCCTGCCTAAATCTAATCCTAGTTTTATTAACATTATCTAATATCATTCCTTCCTCCTCCATTATAGCATGACATTGGCTGCAATGACCACATTTGGTTGTATGTTTAGTGCTAGTGAACAAGGGAGAATTGTATCAGGTCTATAGAAGCCACTATTGAAAGATATCAACAATCATGCATTCTTGAGTGTGGTCCTTATGTTAACAAGGTCAAAGGCATTTTGTCCAAGAATTGGAATGTAATGATGGCTGATAAGGAAATGAGTGATACTATAGGTGAAAAGCCCTGTTTTGTATATAAAATGGATCATACTATAAAGATGTACTTAGAGCAAGGTAGAATAGGAAGTGAGCTGTTCACTAGCACTAAACATACAACCAAATTTTGTCATTGCAACCAATTTAAGCAAGACTAAGGTAAGCAAGAACGAGAGACGTGCATCCAGCATCAGTAATCAAAAGTTCATTAGCACTCCACAATCTGCCCCGCACTTCTAGAAAGTAGCTACCAAATTTGACATTTTTCTGGTCATAACTGACGATTGACGTCACTAGATAATGTCGTATATTCACTGTGTGTGTTACAAGAATGAAGTATCCAATTCCATGGAGCATATTGACAATTGCAAGGAAAGTAATAATGAGAAACTGGAAAAGTGAATTCACTCCCTCCTTTAATGCATTCTTGAACATCTCCTCTGAAGTGTGCCATCTAGAACTTATTACAATAAAATCAAGATCTGCAAGAATCACATCCTCGTACAGTGCTTGGAAAGGACTAAGTCAACTTTTAAATAAACAATGATTACTTTTTGTGAATAATTGAAACTGTATTTTTTAATATTATTTATCAGTTAGCAGATACCCTTGTAAATAGTTGTTTTAAATGGTTGTTTTATGTCTTCTTTACAATAGTTTAACATATTGTTTATACTTTTTTTCGCCTTTTATTATATTTCTCTCCTAAATGAAATGCTACTATCTTCTATTTATGTTTTAAAAATTTTAATAAAAAATGTAAAAGAATCCACTGAGCACAGAAGAAGTTATCAGGGATCTGGGGACCCAGGTTGACAGAAACCTTTCGTTTGACACTCACGTTGCCAAGGTAGTTAGGAAGACCTTCTACATGGTCCACCTGATCATGAAGGGATTCGCATCTAGATCAAGGGAAGTCATTGTTCCCCTATACTCATCACTCATCAGACCAATGATTGAGTACAATGCCCCATTCGGAATGTATCTTACCCGACACCTGCAGCAATTGGAAAGGCCCCAAAAGTTCCTCACCAAAAGGATAAAGGGTCTCAAAAATATATCTTATGCTGCCCGACTGAAGGAACTTCAGCTCTATTCAGTCGCATACCGTCTGCTCATAGGTGACCTGTGCCTGACATACAAGGCCATGTCCAACCTGGAATTAATGGACATGCTCCACCTCAAAAAATCTAAATCCATCAGAACTACAAGAGGAAGATACTTAAACCTTAACACAGTTATAAATAAGACATGCTGGAGGGACAGATTCATCACCCAGAGACTCCCTATGCTGTGGAACAAAATCCCTGTACATGTGAGGCAGAGCACCCCGCTGGCTCTGTTCAAGAGAAATCTTGACCAATGGATGGGAGATCGCAGGTTTACCCCAGGGATCACCTCAGTGTCACTGCTAGACAGAGGCACGGCAAAATAACGGGCATAGTACCCTTCAAACTAAAGGGGTGGTGTAAACCACAAAACTTTGGGCTAGGCTTATAAATGCCCTAGGGCAGATAGCCTAGTATGAACCTATGAACCTATGTCATGCTATAATGGAGGGGGAAGGAATGATATTAGATAATATTAATACAACTAGGATTAGATTTAGGCAGGGAAACTGCAACTCTAAATTAATGATATATATGGCAAAGTGTGCTGTATGCACAGGGTATTGCATAGGAAATTATGTAGGTATAAGATAGGTATTACATAAGATTTTTTTTATTTTATGTACTGTACCTGTATGCACTGATAGGATTTTTGCCCTCACTGAAAATTCTGTGTTAACCTGTAATATGCATTGTATATATGACTGTTGTTGTTATTTGTTATTTGTTGTTTTCTTGTTTCTGTCTTGGAGCTTATCTCCCCGGGCTTCTACTGAAAATGGACATATATCCAGTTAGACTAGCCCAGTCAACAAATGTAAAATAAAATAAATAAAAAAATAAAAACTGAAAGGAGACTCTAAAAGAGAATTTATAATCATTTGCATAGTATTAGAAGAAAGGACAATAATAATGCCCTTTATAGGCATATTGAAAAGTGGGGGGACTCCCACACATTTAAGTTTGCCATCTTAGAGAACATCAAGCTAGATCCTAGGGGAGGTAATTATAAGTCCGTATTGGGATATAAGGAGGTCTGGTGGCAATAATTTACAAATGCATCCACACCACCTGGTCTTAATGACATTACAATCAAACCTAGATTAATCCAAAAACTGTGAATGAATGTATGGTTAGTTCATGTTCATATCTGGTTACATTTGATTTGTTTGCAAATTTAATAATATTAATTTTAGAGATAGTATGTTATATTACATATACATTTATTATTATTTGTACATAAATCAGATGATATACATATGCATTAAATATTGCATATTTTTATATATTCTTATGTATTTTGTATGGTGTGTATTGTGAAGTGTTAATTTTCAGTTGATGATAGGTATTTTAGTCTTATATAAACAACATTTATTCAGAATGGAAATGTAGCATCATATGGAGTAGTTAGTTACATTTTTAATATTTATTTTTACTATTCATATATATTTTTTTATATAAACATTATTTAAAGTTAGTATTAGCTTTATTTGAGTGACTCATATACTGTGGAGTTTATGTAGCTAATTAATACATACATTTAAATGGGAAGCTTATATAGTGTAAGTTTTCTTTAAGGGAATTTTTTTTAAATGACATCTTGGCGCCAAAAAAGTATTTAACTGGTTTGCAGATTTTTATAATTTTTCTGATGAAGCCCACATTCTTTGGGTGAAAGTGCTCAACTTTGTATGTAATCAAACTACGATCACTCATAAAATCATCCAAGGCCAACTTTGAGAGAAAAATCGCTAAAGACACAAAAGACAATCATAAGGCCTTCTTTAGCTATGTTAGAAACCTGGGTGGAAACTCCCAGACATGGTCAGAATTAGTCCAAAATGATACAAAAATCACTGAACCCACAGACATTGCCAACATACTGGCAGACAGGTTCAGTGCAAATTTCTCCTCTCCCTCCCCCCAAAAGGAAAAATATCTATCCCACCAGAGTCTAGCCTCCCAAACATCTCAGATGCCCAGGTGAGAGCTGCTCTCTCTAAAGCAAAAAACACAGCATCAATGGGACCGGACGGTGTCCCCGGCTGTGTGCTACACGAACTCAATGAGGAACTAAACCCACACATAAGGCTGCTGTTTAATCTTAGCCTTACTACAGGATACGTACCCAAAGAATGGCGTACGGCAACTGTGGTCCCACTCCACAAAGGCGGTGCTTCTATGGACCCTGGAAATTACCGCCCCATAAGCTTGACGAGCCTTGTCTGCAAAGCTATGGAGAGGATCATAATGGAACTCATAAATAAAGACATTGGGGACCTACAGACACTGAATCCTACCCAATTTGGCTTTGTCAAGGGCAGATCCTGCCTCTTGAACTTGGTCGACTTTTTCAAAACAGTCACTAAGGCTATTGATGAGGGTAAGGCAGTTCACACAGCCTACCTTGACCTAGCAAAAGCGTTCGACACAATACCCCACTTGGGCATCATAGAAAAGCTCACCAGCTTAGATGTAAACCCATATGTCACAAGATGGGTTGCAAACTGGCTCAAGGACAGAACCCACAGGGTTAGAGTTGCTGGTGCCATGTCAGACTCTAAGCCGGTCACGAGCTATGTCCCACAGGGCTCAGTCCTGGGCCCCCTCTTGTTCGGCATTTATTTTTCTGAAGTGCAGGCAAACATAAGGGGATTGTGGCTGACAAAATTTGCAGATGACTGCAAACTGGGCACCATAACTGACACTCCATCAGACACAGACATCCTCCAGAGAGGTCTCATTGAAATGGATAACTGGTGCCAGAGCCATGGCCTTAAGCTAAATGCCAAAAAATGTATAGTCATACCCTTTGGGAAAAACAAGGTAACCCCTAATTACCACATAGGTGGTAATCCATTAAACACGGAAGAAGTTATCAGGGACCTGGGGACCCAAGTTGACAGTAACCTCTCTTTTGACACTCACATTGCCAAAGTGGTTAGGAAGACCTTCTACATTGCCCACCTGATCATGAAGGAATTCACATCCAGATCAGGAGAGGTCATTGTACCCCTGTACTCTTCACTTATCAGACCAATGATTGAATACAATGCCCCATTCGGAATGTACCTTACCCGACACCTGCAGCAGTTGGAAAGACCCCAAAAGTTCCTCACCAAAAGGATAAAGGGGCTCAAACATATGTCATACTCTGCTCGACTGAAGAAACTCCAGCTCTATTCATTCACATACCATCTGCTCAGAGTTGATCTGTGCCTGACATACAAGGCCATGTCCAACCTGGAATTAATGGACATGCTCCACCTCAAAAAATCCAAATCCACCAGAGCCACAAGAGCAAGAGACTTAAACCTCAACAAGGATATAAATAGGACGTGCTGGAGGGACAGATTCATCACCCAGAGACTCCCTACACTATGGAACAGAATCCCAGTCCATGTGAGGCAGAGCCCCTCACTGACTCTGTTCAAGACAAATCTTGACGAGTGGATGGGAGATCGTAGGTTTACCCCGGGAATCATCTCTGTGTCACTGCTGGACAGAGGCACAGCAAACTAATGGATATAGTATTCTCATCCTAAGGGGTGGTGAAAGCCACACACACTCTGGCTATGCTTATAAATGCCCTAGGGCAGATAGCCTAGTATGAACCTATGAACCTATAATAAAGAAGATTTATTTCAGTATTTTTGCATAACAGTAAGTATGTTAACAGCAAACCAGTATGAAATTACCTATAAGGCCAACATAACAGTTAGTTTAACAGAATATATTAATATTAAATCATAATAATAAATAACATTAATAAACTAAAGAAGATAAGAGGTGGGGGAGAGAGAAACACATATCATTAGTGAATTTGCAGATGATATTAATAGACTACTAATACATATTTCTACAGGTGTGCAGTATCAGTTGTGAGTACAGTGACTCAAATTATTCTATAAATGATATAGCATGTACATACCTCTCAGGCTGTTAGCATGGGACAGTATGGCCCAAGCACTAACAAATGCAGGTACACAACTACACGGAATTGTTTCACATAATGTACACATACATAACTAACAAGGTATTCTATAAATGGATTTGCAAATACATTACATTCCAGGTAATCATTTATCTGCTAATTATGGACCAGACAGATTGGGCAGTTGTCATTAAATTATGAAAAATTGTGACAGTTGAGAGGTATGTTTGTGTACATTAAGTAGACTAGACAGCCAGCATGTCTTATTTAGCAGGCATGGGAGTAGAACCCAAAATCTGTGACTCCAGGGGACATCTGCACGTAATGTAACAATTGACTGCAGTGGCATTAGAACATATATGCAATGAATACAGCCCTACTGCACTTATTTGAACACATTACTTATCAAACCACAAAACTGCTTTATATTTTATTGTTATTGCTCCTTAGAATCTGTGAAGTATACACATGATCCATGCCCAGAATGTGGGCTACCTTACCCATATACTTTGTTCGTGGAGTGGGAGGAATAGAGAGCATTATTTGACTGAAAGTGGCCTGAAGACAGCCCTGAACCATACTGTGGGTTGTACCATACATTTCTCAGGCAATTATTTTTGCATTTTTTATTTATTTCATTTTTACAGTTGACTGCAGTGACATTAGAAGATGCATGCAGTGACTACAGCCCTACTGCAGTTATTTGCACACATTAGTTATCAAACCACAATGTACTTTAAACCTTTTTGCTTATTGTTATTGATAATGTTTATTGCTTGTTGCACTACAGTTATCAGAAAATATCCATTCTCACAGTGCATCCTGGCCAGGTGCCTGTTGTAAGATCGAACATCGTGAGCCCATTCAGTTGCAGCTGTTGGAAAAGAAGCACACCATTATGCATAGCAGTTTTGCATGGATTCAGCTTGTATTTTAGTAAAGTAGTAACAGACATACTTACATATCTGTGGGGCATGCCCAGCCCTAGCCTCTTAGACCCAAGTGCCCAAGGTTCCCCTCTTCCTTCACTTCAAGTCGTCTTAGTTTTGATGTCACTGCTCACCAGTGCAGGGGATACCAGTAGCACTGGTAAGATCCATGATCAACTGATCCCAGACTTCATCTTTACATTCTGAGCCTTGGTAACTGCCCTGCAGCAGACAGAGTTTGTAGTTCCAGACCAGGAGTCCAACAAACACTATGGACTCCTGCACACCCCAATTCTGTGCCTGAAAGTGCCCTCTCTTACCATCACCACCAGGCATATTAACAGCTTAGTAAGACTCCAATTAACACTACAGAATTCCCACCTATTGGCCATAATATAGCCAGTTTTCCCAGCCTTTCATGTCATATTGTAACATCCAAAAAAGCGCTGTGTTACTTAGCATCATGCAAATCCACTTAGTGGAGCTGAGCATCGAGTAAACTCACACAACTGTGTTTTAGGAAAGTTTAACAACATGCAAACAGGAGTAACCATTGACCATGTTTAAGCAATGCTTAGCACCATGCAGATTTTCCAAATGTAACAATTTTGTTTTTAAATTAAACCTCTCTTTAGGTCACCTCACACATTTCTACAGCACTAAATGCTGGGGACTTGAAACCAGAACCTACTACACTTCAGGCCATGACTCTATCTATTTAGCTACTTGGATAGTGATGAATAGTGTATACTACTAAGCTACCTGTTAGCATGATGAAATCATCTTCATATTCTTTCTCTTTTCCTAGTTGAACTCTACATTTCTCTACAAAACAGAGTCTACAGGACTGCATTTGGTCACCATAACAAAATCAGTTTCTCTCAGCATTTAAGCAGAGTAGGTTGCACACAAAAAGCATTTATTAAGCTTTCACTTACAGTGCTGTCTAATTAAGCAGGTCACCATTTTGGTCAGCCATAGAGCTCTTTTTTTTTCTACTTGAGTGTTTGCCTCCTTCCCCTGTAACTTAAGTAAACTGACTCTTACATTAAGAGCTATAATACTTACCTTATAGCGTTAGGACACCTTAGGAAACCTTGTAAACTGCAATAGCCCCGCTACGTTCACCCTCGCTATGCTCGGGCTCTCTTCACTCCTCTCCCTGCCCCCAATTTCCTCCCGCCCCCAGTACCTCTAAATTTATAGTACTATAACCACTTCCCCACTTTCTAGATCCTATCTGCTTTCATCTGGGATAATTTCTCCCATCCCCATTCTTTTACCTACATTTTAATAGCACCTATTAGCTTTCATCTGGCATTCTCCCATCCACCTTCCAGTACCTTTACCTCACCACCCTATCTTCTGGTGTTGCATCACCAGGTAAAACAGTTCCTTAACTCACTAGCTGAATCATAGATAATGATATACTCCTCTTTACTACCCCTCTTGTTCGCACCATACCTCCTTACCTTGTATGAAAACCAGTTTCTCATGGGATTTCAGGTCCCAAAAGGCCATACTATTACACCAGCTGTAAATCCTCCTACCTTCAACCATACTTACAGTACCAGGCCCTATTCAATATCTTGTTCAGTCTATTAACATCTCAACCCCAGGCACATTCGCTCTAGATCAAAACACTACCACAAACTAACAAACAAATTCCTGAAGTTCTTCACCAAGTATAGACTCAACCTAATACTTGGTGGTGATATTCACCCCAACCCTGGCCCACCCACTTCAGATACACATACCCCCTCTACTTGCAATCTAAACTACAAACCTACAATTAATAGGCCAACTAACTCTCTCCTAGCCTGTCATCTCAATATTAGAAGCATTAATAACAAGGTACATGAATTGCATGCACTTCTGGATGTCCACTACCTTGAGATTCTCTGTTTATCTGAAACCTGGTTAAAACCTAACACTAAAGACAATGAAGTGTTACCACCTGGGTACAACATACACAGGCTGGATCGTGCTTTGAGGAAGGGGGTGGGGTAGCTGTACTTTATAAATCTGAGTTGAATGTTACCATAGATGTAATGCAACCACCTCAGATTAATAACTCAAGAGATTCTTGCCACCAAATTGCAACTTAATAAAAATAAATGCATTAATATCATCTGTATCTACATTCCCCCAGGTAACAATATATCTACACTTGAAGATATCCTGCACTGACTATCATGTCACTACCCCCAAGAGACCCTACTACTTGGAGACTTTAACATAGACTGGGGCACCTGTTTCTCAGAATCCCCAACCACCCATATTAACCTGCATGCATTTACACAAATCATATCCACCCCTACCAGGATTGGTAAACCCAACCAAAAAGAAAGCATACATGACTGGGTACTCATAAATAGTCACCCCCAACTATACACCTCTGGTACCCTTACTCAGAAAGGTTAGAAACAATAAAAACTTTGACCCTGCCAAATTTCAACAAGATCTATACTCATGTAATTGGAATATTCTAAAACACCTCCCCTTAGAGGAAGCAGTAGCATACTTTAACAACAAATTCCTTAAGATCCTTGATTTGCATGCACCTGTTTGTTCAAAGAGAACCAAGACAAAAACTGTGCCATGGCTTTCTAAAGAGTCTAAACTCAAAATTACCCTTAGAAACAAAGCATGGGCTTTATGGTGTTCTTCTAAAGACCCCAAGATCACATTAAATACAGGCAATCCAGGAACAAAACCAAAAAAATCAATTTTACAAAACAAAAAAACAATACTACTGTAATTTACAGACAGTAAATCAAAATAACCCTCAGAAGTTTTGGGCAGGTTTAAATAATCTACTACATCCTGGACAAACTTCAACCCCAATCCCTGCTGCTACTATTGATAAAACCCCTGAAGATGTTTCTGACAGTTTTAACTGATTCTTTACTGAGACAATTCAAACCCTAGCTAGCCAACTACCTCCTAGCTCCCCTGGTCCTGAAAGTAGCACCCCTAGAAACCTACTTGCATTCAGCTTCCAACCAGTCACCACTTCACTTATCCGTACCTTGATCAAAAAATTAAAACCCACTACACTTTCAGCTGATCAACTCCCTGCCGAGTACCTAAAAAAATCAGCTGATGCTATTGTTTACCCCATCTCAATACTAATCAATTGAACCATAGTAGAAGCTAAAACTCCCCCCATCTGGAAAATATCCTATGTAATCCCACTTCACAAAGGAGACAGCTCTACTGAATTCTCCAATTATAGGCCAATAGCTATACTCTCTCCACTTGCAAAGATTATGGAAAAATGTATTCATAGACAACTCATGCACCACCTAATCTAGAATTCACCTTATGGCAGACACTCAGCATGGCTTCCATCCTCATCACAGCTCTACTTCAGCCCTCCTAGCCTTTACAAACATCATAAACCATAATCACAACAATAAATATATATTCTCAGCCCTCTTCTGGGATCTTTCCAAGGCATTCGATATGGTTGATCACCAACTTTTAATCCACACCCTGCAAACAGTCTGTCTAGATACTAGAGCCCTTCATTGGTTTCAATCCTACCTGAATGGTTGACAGCAGGCTGTCCTCTGGCAGAACAAACTCTCTAACCTTCTACCTAACACCCTTGGAGTACCACAAGGCTCTATACTAGGGCCCTTGCTGTTCTCCATCTTCATTAATGTCCCTTATACTGTCATCCCAAAAGTCATCTGTATCCAATATGCTGATGACTCTACCCTGATTTGCTCAGCTACATCTCCAATAGAGTTATGGTCAGCTACCCAGACCACCTTTAATACAATAGAAAACTGGCTTTCTGAACTTCATCTGATCCTAAATCCCAAAAAAACTAAAATGCTGTTATTTTCACCAACACGTAGGTCTACCGCTTTCACCTTTACCATAAATTCAAATGATGGCACAATAATCTCCCCTGACCCCTCTACAAAACTAGTAGGTGTCATCATAGACAATAATCTAAAATTCAACCTACATGTTAACCAAACTATCAAAACCATCAATAAAAAACTAGGGTCACTTTACAGAATAAAAGCCTTCCTAACCCCTCCAGCTAAAATTGCCATAGCTCGCTCTCACCTTCTTTCAACCCTTCTGCATGCATCCCCTCTACTCTCGAATTTAAACAAGACTGTCCTTAACAAACCCTCAATTTGCTACAACCACATTGACAGGTTTGCCACTGGGCTGCCTTTTAGGACACATCATTGCATCAATCTAAATCAGCTTGGGTGGCTTGAACTACCCAGCCTAATCCAGTATAACCAACTGATTATGGCCTATACAATCCTTTATAATCCGGACAATACTCCTGCACTTAAAAATATTATCACCTCCTATAACAATCCTAGACTTCTTCGATCCTCTAGCAAACTACTAATTCAGACTAGTAAAATTAATAACACAGCCGGTGACTCTCTTTGTAAACTCTGTAAGTAGATCCAGGAACTCTCTTACAGCTGATATTACCTTACTTTCCACCTTAGGTCAATTTAAAACTAGACTCAAACAACATTTGTCACTTAACTGGCTATGTCAATGTATCAAGCCTGGCTAACTCTCTCTCTAGAATGTGTAAAAATGTGTTAAGAAGTTTACTGTGTAATTTAATTTAATCCTGACTTGTGCTCAGGATTAACTCTAACCTGTGGAACATGTTTAACTTGCTTACTTATGTATTCTCTGTAAACAGTCTGTAATATGTAATACTGGTATTATGTAATGCTGTATCTGCTTACCCTTGGAGCTTTTCTCCCCGTGCCTCTGCTGAAAATGGGAATGTATCCAATCGGACTATCCTGGTCAACAAATGTAATATAAATAAATAAAAATAAACATATACTGCTAAGCTACCTTGCCATGCAAATGGCCATTTAAAAAAATAAAATAAAAAAAACTTAGAAAACTATAACTAATTAATTACATCCAGTTTCCATTTTTAGATGTCTGGCAGGTGGCAGCTGTGCATGTGTAAGTGTAGCTCAGCACTGCTGCACTCTGCGCTGCACCATGCAAATGGACATTAAGAAAAAGAAAAAAAAAAGCAAGTGAAAAAAAAAACTATTATAACTCATACATATTTCTACACTGGCAGGGTACATTACAGGGATTCTTATCCTGTACATAACATCTGTCCAGGAATTCCCTGAACAATCCACAACCATGGGACAGCCACTAAACTACTGCCTACATGGATTCAATATCCGTGTTACTATGAGATCCCTCATCAGCATGCCATGATTAATATGCATGGTGCGCTGATGAGGGAGAACCTTGGCCATGTACATGGGTACATTCTGTGGGGTCTATATTACGTGATCTAATTATTACAATAGCGAATACTCTAAAGAGGGGAAAAGGCAGCATATCAAATCCATTATTGTGGGGGGCTGCACTCCCCCATACCCTCACTAAATATATATACCAACTCTGAGCTTGCACAACAGTGAGGAAAGGGCAAATATTCCATTCTTCACTCTACATCAATCCCACAAAAAGCACTTCAGTGTGCTGCATTTTCGCTCTTTAGAGCGTTTGTATTTGTGATCATTCGATCATGTAATATAGACACCATTCTGTGTAGGTTCTACATGGAGTCTACACAGATTTTATTGAATTCTGGGGATAGTGTGAGATAAGATCAAGAAAAAAAAAACTGAAGAAAATCTATAAACATATCGACTAAAATAAGAAACCATTATATAGATACATAAGATGTAATCTGAGTAAAGATATGCAAATTAATAAACTGTTCTGGGGATTCAATGAACTCCATGTAGGCTTCACACTAAGCCTACATGCAGTTTATGTGTCTGCATGGTGAGCAGACAATTTCATATGCATGATGTTCAGCACGTTAAAACATAAAGAATATTGGTCTCATGGCCAGTAACTGTGTTCCCAGCCAGGAAAGCATGTAAAGCAATACTCACAGAAACAGACACGGAAACCTGTTTACCTACGGGAAAACAAGGTGTGCAGGATTGCGTGGAAAGCCACAATCACTGCCGGTTTTATTAATAAAGCAAAGTATATATTTCCAACACATTACATGAACGTGTATACAGTGTAGGGTATTGTGGAAACCTGTTTCAGGCATACTGAATAAGAATTGTGTAAATGATCAGTAAGGGTATATAGCCTACATTATAAATAAATAGTCAGGGGATTTGTGTATTGAAAAGGGACACAGACAAATTGTAGGAATGAACACAGGGGAAGAGGACAGGTAAAACATGTTAATGTACAGCAGATGAGGACATGTCAGTGAAGACAGTGATAGCATGAACATTAAACATGTATTGACATGATACAGTACAGACTGCATAGTTATTGTATATTATGTGACTGTCACACAAGGTGACATATCAGTGAAGAAGATTCTTTGTGATATAAGCATCCTGACATAAGCACTGGAGCGGACATATATCAGTGATGGTGTATACAACAGGGGTTACGTGCATATTGTGAAGCTGTACAAAATGAGTTGCCTGAATATGAATGCAATGTCAGCAGAGGGCTCAACCAAGTGGAACAAATAGCAACAGACTCATGGACAACAGCAGACAGCAGCATGCACAATCATAGACAATATCAGAATAATATCACCAGTAATCCCATGCTTTGACATAACGTCTATGATTGTGAGCGATTATAGCTGGTTCTGTAAGAACACACCTGTACAACTATTATGATTTGTCAGCAATCTCTGAGGGGAATCAAGCATACCTTCCTCAAAATTTAACATCGGCTGGAGGTGTTAGGAGGGACACTGTCACACCTGGATTTGCAATTAGAAGTAAGCCTGGCTAGTTGACAGGTGTACATGCCATACACACACACACACACATATATATATATATATATATATATATATATATATATATATATATATATATATATATATATATATATATATATATATAGATATATATATATATATATATGTATATATATATATATATATATATATATATATATATATATATATATAGCACAATCCACATTGTCTGGAATGTATCCCATTACATCAATGTTGTCAATCAGCCATGTATTTACTGTGTGCATCACAGGAACATGTATCACATGTGCATCTTGTATAGTACCTTGATGGAGGTTCTGCACCATCAACCAGTAATGTGTATGCAGCAAAGAGAATACTTTGGGATGGCCAATAATATGTGTGGGAGTTAACTGTGGCAAACGTGGTACACTTGAGTAACTCATCCCTGTTAGATGTCTTGTGAGGTACATGGAAAAGGGTGCAGTGTACTCATTTACTGGTATGATGAGGGCTGCGAACTGTGGAACTATAATGCCCTTTGTTATGGATGTCTCGCACATAATCAGGAGTTGTGTTACATACAAGGGAGTAGTCACCACTGTGGATACACGCTGGTGGACATTCTGCATAATATCTACCTGAGTAAACAGGTCATCGGTCTGCTCATGTGGGCGTGCTCTCTATATTATAATTAGATTGTGTATTTGCTTTTATAATTTAACAAATCCTGCCCATGATTATTGTTCATCTCCACTTTCCCCAAGGCTGTGACAGCAATGCTTTGTGTGTCTTGATACTGTGTGTATTATACTAATATCTCACTTGGATTCAATGATTGTCCACAATCTGCAGTTCTCCACAAAGCTGGTTGAACAAAGGATATGTAAGTAATTCTTGAAGTCTGAGATTTAAATAATGAACAGGAAAGTGCCTATCACAGAACCCGAGGTATGGAGCTGAAAACTGGACTTTAGATATAGGTCACTTCATGCACGTCAACATATTTACCTGTCATGTATGTGATCCAGTGGTCTACCCACTTGGTAATATAGGTATTTATGGCTACTTCTGACAGTGTCTCAGTAATACCACAGTGTGGATTTCTGTAAGCTTCCTTGGCCAGGTCAAGTTAAGCAGGATGATAGTGTTGTCATCATGCATGCCCTTGTTGACCTTCTTGAAGGCAAAGAACATGTGTAAAATGCATTATGTAGCCTGAACAAATCAGACATGTCTTTTGCACACCGTCAGGAGATTATACCTTTAATTTTAGAAAAGGTCCATGATGACTTGTTGGCCTACTCATAGAAGAGGAGAGTCAGGATGTGTCTATCCACAGTCAGAAAGATGCATGTTGATGTGCACCCTGCTATGGGAACATAGTCCATCTGGAGGCTGTGCTGAAGTATGGATCCAACCATGTCTGGTAGTTCCATGTTCTGAGTCACATTATAGGTAACCTGTGATGTTGTGAAGGCCCATTGATTCTGTGTTACTACCCATAGAGAGCACACAGATGTTCTGTCCTCTTTATAATAGTAACAGATTAATGTTTGCATGTATACTGTGGCTAATGGCCAGTGGCAACAGCATGGTGATGTATGAGGCAAACTGTCAGCTAGTGGATTGTCTACTACCTCTGGTTGAGTATGTCTGGTGGCATCCACATGCAGGTCTGTGCTTAGCTGTGTATTCCACTTAACACTTCAATTTTTTTGGAATAAATAACTTGAGAAATGACCTACAAATACAACCTTTGTAATTCATCACATTCCACACACTGCTACTAAATAAAGTACACAATGGTAAAATAAGAAGACAAAGAGGAAAAGTAGAAAAGGATATTAGTAATTAAGAAGTTAAAGGGGTACCTCTGAAGTGAAGGATTCAGTGCAGAAAATCTAATTCAGAAAGTACCACAACAGGAAAGAGCAATGGACATCCAATTAAGGGGAAACCAGTGGAATGGGAAACAATTAGCCAGGTGTCACATGAAGACCAGCTACTTCACAGACAGGGACTAAAGGTGGTGGTGTCTCTGTTTACATCAAGAATAAATATACTTCAAGGATGGTCAAACAGGACAATACACTTCAGCTGCTCCATGTTGAATTCGCCATAGACAAAATCCAACACCACTTCCTTGCAAGTTATAGGTCCCCCTCTATGACCCAGGAAACTCATATCATGTATTTAAACATATTAGAAACACTAACCATCCAACCCAATACCATATTCATGGGTGACTCTAATTACCCCACTATTAACTGGGAATCCTATACGACATAAATGTACATGCACAGAGATTCCTGGATTTTGTAAACACAAACACTCAATACACCAACCCGGGGTGCAACCATACTGGATCTAGTCCTCACTAATATGGGAGAGTGCTGCACACTCCCTACTGTAATGCCTTCCCTGGTCAGGTCAGACCACAAAATGGTCTCCTTTGAAATGAAAATAAACCTGGACCCCCAGCTAAACCAGGAATATTCAGGAACGTAACCTCCTGCTATTAAGTGAGAACCTGGCAAAATTACAAGCCTGTATAAACCTTGAGAACACTTCTGCATATGCAGAACTGTTCACAGAAATCCAAGCATGTTAATAGCTGCATAGAGGCAGCTGTACCCACTAGGAAGAAGTACAGAACTAATTCAAAAAGCAAGCCACCCTGGTGTAATTAGAAAATCAGTTGAATGCATAACAGGAGGAAGAAAATCATGGCAAAAATTAGGAGGTGCAGTACCCAGCAGGATAAAAGTACTCTCATCAAACTAAACAAACTCAGCGGACAATTAAAGTCTGCCAAAGCCAAATTTGAGGTAAGTTTGGCCTCCAAGGCCAAGGACAACCAAAAAGCATTCTTTAGCTATGTCCACAACCTCAAGGGCAATACACAATTGTGTGTAGAGCTCACCGTAAATGGAGCCACCTATACTGAGCCAGAAGTTCTAGCAAACCTCCTGGCTGATAAATTCAGCTCCAACTTTACTCCTCTCTCTCTCTCAACCTTCCCTCAGGAAATATCAAATATAACTCCCCCTACTATCACTAGGGAACAGGTCCTTAATCCTCTCTCTAAGACCAAAAACACTGCATAAATGGGTTGAGACAATTTCTCAGGATGTCTTCTAAATAGCATGAAACATGACGTATCAGGGCCTCTGGAATTACTATCTAACTGTAGCCTCTAGACAGGCATCATGCATCATGAATGGAGAAAGGCAACAGTCACCCTTCAGCACAAAGGTGGGCCATCTACAGATCCTGGAAAATATAGACCCGTAAGTCTCACTAGTCGTATATGTAAAGTCATGGAAAGAAATATCATGAAGATGACCAGTAGAGATATAGTAAACCTCCAGACACTGGACTCAGCCCAGTTTGGTTTCATCAAGAGGAGATCATGGTTACTCAGCCTGGTGGACTTCTTTGAGAAGATTATCTAAGCAATGGATGAGAGCAAAATCTTTTACACTGCCTACCTTGAACTGGCCAAGGCATGTGACAATACCCCACTTGGGCATTGTTGAAAAACTCAAGAGATTAGGTACAAATCCATATGTTGCATGGAGGATAACCAATTGGCTCACAGACAGGACCCAGGAAGTCAGAATTGGGGAGTCCACCTCTACAAAGAGGCTAGTCACAAGTGGAGTCCCTCAGGGATCAGTCCTTGGACTGCTCCTTTTTGGCATTTACATCTTAGAAGTCAAGGCCAGTGTCAGTAGTCTCTGGCTGACTAAATTTGCAGATGATTGAAAATTAGGAGCTGTCATTGAATCTCATACTGACACAAATGTTCTCCAGGAGAGACTGACACAGACAAACAACTGGTGTCAGAGCCATGGACTAATACTAAATGCCAAGAAATGCATAATATCCTTTGGGAAGTCATCCATCCCTCATAACTATCATATTGACAACACACGCCTTAGAGATGACACAGTAGTCAGGGACATAGAGACACACATAGATAGTAATCTAGCCATTGATCATCACATATCTACAGTGGTGAATAATTCATTCTATGTTACACAACTTATAAACAAGTATATGGCATCTAAGTCCAAGAAAGTCATTGTTCCACTGTATTCAGCAATAATCAGACCTATCATTGAGTACAATGCCCCCTTTGGTATGTACCTAACCAGGTATATCCAACTGGAACATCCACAGAGGTTCCTCACTAAATGAATACAGGGCGTAAGTAATATGTCCTATGCTGACCACCTCAAGGCCCTATCCCTGTATTTTGTCTTCTACAGGCTTTTGAGGGGAAATCTATGCCTGGCATACAGGACATTGTCAGACCCCACTCTGATGGACCTCCTGCATATCCACAAAACAAACAATGCCAATTCTAAAGACTTAATCCTTGCCTGTGATATAAATAGGACCTACTGGAGAGATAGGTATGTATCCCAGAGACTACCCTGTCTATAGAACAGGCTCCCCATCCATTTGAAGCAGAGTATCTCCTAACCCAATTGAAGTGCAACTTGGACATTTGGATGAGAAACCAGAAATTCATCCCTGGTTTGGCACCTATGTCTCTAATGCAAACAGGTAACCTGTAAATGATTCATCTCCCAGGCCCATGCTTACACTTACCAAAGGTGTCAGCACTTGTTAGAGATTTGGGATGCATGGTTAGGCTTAAAAAGGTCCTTGTGGTCATTAGCCTAGTAAAAACCTATGAACCTATAAGATATTTTGGATGCATACACAGGAAACCAGTATAAATGTTCACTTGAAGCTGGACAGCAAGAGAATGAACAGGAAACTGTGGAAACTCAGACACAGTCAATGTTGAGGACTGATAAGCCAGTGAGTTCCCATATGACAGAGGAATGGATGGCACAGGATGAAATTGAAGAGAATGTGCCATAGGAAGATGCAATAGAAATTTCTATGGAATGCCCACAGGAAATGGAAAACAAAAATGTGCACTCAGTTTAGAAGAAAACGAGCTAAGAGAAAAGTTGCTTGATTTAATAGAGATAGATACATCGACAGATATATTGAGATCAACAAAAGAAATAGACTGCAGACGGTCAAACAAACCCAAAAAGTCAGAAGTTTGATAAAACAAATGAACACAGTAATTAGGACTGTCCATAGAGACCCATGTGATATACCAGAAAGAAACAGGATTTATTATTGCGTAGCTAAATTAATAACTGATACAGTTCTACCACAAGAACACAGAGCAGTGAATTAAAGGAAGGGGAGAAATCAAATACCATCATGTAAATATAGAACAGAGAAAGCTATAAAGCAGTTAGACAAGAAGTGTCACTCTTAGAAGAGTATAGAAGAGGGAACAGATAAAAAAATACGTAGAAAGATAGACATGATAAAAGCAATGCACAGTATTAGAACAGATTACAATATATCATGCACTATCACAAATAAACTGAAAATCTCAGCAGAGGAGGAAAAAAACTTAGAAGATACATAGATGAATATAAAGGAAAAGTACAAAATAAGCAATTTATTCATGACCCAAAAAAGTTTTATAGAGAATTGGGAAACAAAGTAAAATAAATTGAAAGAGCATCATAAACAGAATAAATACATGCATTTTGAAGAAATATCTATGAAGATCCTGTGGAACATAATAAAGATGCTAAATGGATAGAAGAAGTAAAAGAATAAGAAGTTTAAAGGTACAGGATATGAAATGGGATGAAGTAACAGCAGCAGAGAGATTGAAACAAAGTTAAGAAAAGCCTCTAATTGAAAACCCTCGGGCCCAGATGCAGTACCTAACTTCTGTTTAAAAGTGTTAGCATCTTTGCATGAAGATTTATCCATGAGTAAGAACTATTTATATGCGCACACCTAACAGACACCAACCTGGCAAACAACAGGAAAAACAATACTCCTACTTAAGAGTGAACCTGAAAGCTACCCTAAAAATTATAGACCAATAACTTGCCTTCTGATGACGTATAAACTATACACTGGAATTGATGCTAACAGAGTCTATAGTCATTTAGAAGAAAACTCAATTATGGCAATAGAACAAAAGGGCAATAAAAGAAAGTCATATGGAACAAAGGATTATTTTTTTGTAAATAAAGTGACAAAACAAAAAAGTAGCAAGGATAAACAGTAGTTAATTCAAAAAATTCAAAGGCCACATCTTACTTGATGCGTTGCTTTTTAAAAGTAATAGTTGTTTATCTCAAGAGTTTAAAGTCCAAAATATAGTTAGAAGTGCTTATTTCACAAGTTTAAAATCCACAACGTACTTAAAAAGTTGATGTCTATTCCACAAGTTTAAAATCCACATCCCGACACTGATCAACTACATTATAGTGACCATGAAACAGTGGCAGACCACTTTGCAATTAAGCCATGATAAACAATAAATTATTCTTCAAGGGATAAAAATTCAAAGGGGGATATTCCAGGGTGACTCTCGGTCACCGCTGCTATTCTGCCTTGCCCAAAACCCATTAAGCTATCCACTTAACAGCTTAGGCCATGGCTATAATTACATTTCCTAGAAAACAACAGTGTAAAGACTTCCCATCTTCTCTTTGTCGTTGATTTAAAACTGTATAGCTCATCAGATGAGGAACTGAGATTACAACAGCAAGCTGTCAAAACTTTTTCAGAAGATATAAGAAAGTCATTTGATTTTGATAAATGTGCAAAAGCAACCTTTAAAGCAAGAAAACTGAAGCACCAGCAAGGCATCAGCTTGGGATAAGAATGTGATATAAAATAACTTGAGCAAGAGGGAGTATATAAATATCTGGGAATTGATGAAAGAGCAACAATAAAACATGAAGAAATGTGAATAAAACTTAGTAAGGAATACTTTAGAAGACTTGAATTAATCCTGAAAACAGCGTTGACATCTACGAACAAAATCCAAGCTATAAACCAATTTGCTCTTCTTGTTGTCACTTACAGTTTTGGAATGACTGACTGGCCCCAAACACATGTTGGATAGATTAGAGAGGAAAACAAGAAGGATGCTTCATGCTCACCAAATGATTTCTAAAAATCACTGCATACCAAGATTATATATTCCCTGATCCAAAGGATGGATGGGCCTCCTTGACATTTATTACACATATACATCTGTAATGGGACTTCACACATATCTGATGACCTCACAAGACCCAAATGTAGTGAAAGTTTTGAAGCATGAGGAGAATAAATCTAAGATGACTTCCCTGCTTAGTCCAGCAAGCAGGAATGGAAATCAAACCACATGTAGATAAAAATCAGGCAGCAACTGAATGTGCCAAAAAGCAAAAGAAAGACTATAAGATGAAAGACTAGATGGGAAGGCAAGAAATGTGGAAAATGCATAAATATAGTTGCAAGTAAAGAAAACATCTGGAACAATTTCATGTTGATCAGGAATGAATACAGGAATGTGCAAGGAAAGGCAAATTCAAAGCAAGTGATGGATTTTAATATTGGCAGCATAACATAGTGGGCTACGTACACATTGGTTTACAAAGTTCATTGAACATGTGGGAGAAACAGGCAAATGTAGGTTTTATAAAACGGAATTGGAAACCGTTGCACATCTCGTTACTGGTTATGACATACTAATGGCAGAAGGACTATATACTGAAAGGCATAATAATGTGTCAAAACTGTTGCACTAGGGATTGTGCAAACATTATGGCATTGATGTGGTTGAAAAACACTGGAAACATGAGCCACAAAGCATCATAGAAAATGATGAAGTCTACATCACATGGGATCATTCATTACCAACAGTTCAAAAGACAGATGCTAGAAAATCGGATATAGTGGTCCAAGAAAAGAAGACAAAAGTAGCATCGATCATTGAAATTGCTACTCCCAGTGATTGATATTTAGTGCAATGACTGATCACACAACCATTTTAGAGTATTGTTTACATCAGTGCAGCTCTGTCTTCTCTTTGTACTGTTTCCCATATCTGAGCTGCAATCTCAGACATGCAGTCTGTAGGGCATTTTGTATCATTGTCCTTAAAATGTATGAGAATAACACATGACAATAATATGCAGTTTTCAACAAATGCAAAAGAGTTTGGATATTAGTGATCAGAACCTGAGAAATGTGTGCTGCTCACTTCTATTTAAAACCTTGATACAACTAATTCTACACTTTGTAAGTGTAACCTGGGTGACACACCCAATGCAGGTAAGGCAGTCTGAACTGTTTTGTTTTCCTTCTCCTTACCAGTAAACATTCACAGTTACACTCCATTAGCAACTAACACTGAGGAAGTTCCTGCACTATGTATAATACATGCTATAAAGAGACAAAAGTTTGCACTTACTAATTCTAATGAGTTCACACCTCATTTGCATCTTCACTATGCTCACAGGCCTGAATCAACACTATAAAAAGCTTAAATGTGTATTCTGGAAACCTAAAGGTGAGGAGAGTTGTGTATGTGGAATACACATAAGAAGATTGCGATTAATTTGGATTTATCGGCACAGATGACTTCTGATCTTGATAAGGTATGATTGAATTTTTCAAGTATATCCTAGATTTGCTCATAAGTTACTAGGAAAAAAATATATATATATATATATATATACACACAGACACACAGAGACACACACACAGAGACACACACACACACACACACACACATATATATATATATATATATATATATATATATATATATATATATATATATATGTATATATATATATATATATATATATACATACACATTAGTAAATGCAACTTTTACCTGTATGCACTTCTTAGAAGTTTACTTTGATGGCAATTTTTGTCAGGGCATTTTACTTTCTCAGAATCATAGCCTTATTAACTTTCTTCAAAATTATTATTGTTACAACTGTTTATCTTACACTCTTCTATGTTATTTCATATGTTATTTCAGTGAAATGTTGTTGTTGTGTCTTTCGGCTTTTCCCGGTTAGGGGTCGCCACAGCAGAACTCCGGTCCGCTAATGATTGGTAGTTGATTTTTACGTGCCGAGTTACCAGCCCTGATGCACAACCTTCAATGAAGGTACGCCCATTCACGCATGTCTCCACGTAGAAGACGCTCTAGCTGAAAATCGAACCGGACAGCGTCTTACTGTTGTGAGGCGACAATGCTACCGCAGCACCACCACCGTGGATACATGTTATTTCAGTGAAATGTAAATGTCCTATATTGTCTATGCCACTGGAGTATTATGCTTCTAAGATGGCCCATAGACATCTCTAGGAGATTGCTGTTCACATGTAGAGGTAACTGGAAAGCATATAAAATGACTCTTCTGTTGTAAATGTGTACACATTTTGTGAGAATTTTTTTGAAAGCACTTATAAAAATTGACGGATTTTTATTTCCTTGCTTGGTGAAAACTGTCATTTGCCTGTAGTATTGGGGGTGGGGGAGGCAAGTTCTGTTTATGTGTTGTCACAACCTATAACTTTTTGAAAAAGGTTTGGTCTTGTGTTTCCTTGTATGGATCAAGCCTTGGTATGTGTGCGAGTGTGCTACATTGCAGCCACATAACCTTTTATATTTTTATTGTTTTGTGTGTCTCCAGTGGATAATATTGAAAAAAAATAATAATAGGTGCATATATAAGCAGGACTTTTATTTATGTGATATATATGTATAGTATCCTTCTTTTTTGTTTTATGTCACCTAGGATTATGGCACCCAAGGGTCCCAGTCCCTGACAAACTCATTCAGTGACTCTGAGAATGATGTGATTGTGCAAGCCTTTCATCAACACATTGCCTTTCTGCTTGAGGGAGGACATAGAGATATGATAGGTAGAATGCAGATTTGGAACCAGATACTGAATGATGTTAGTGCAGTAGGGAGCACAACAAGACTTATGATCAGGTGCATCTTAAGGCCACTGATATGATTTCACCAGGCCAGAGGAGAGCTGCTGTAGTGGCGCATGGACAGCTGGCTACAGGGGGTGGGCTTGCTACAGAGCCACCACTGACACCAAATGGAGAACTCCTGTCCAGTGGCAGAGATCCAGAGAACTCAGTGGAAAATACACAACAGCATGTGATTGATATTGTTGCTGATGGTTCAGGGAGGATAAGTATATCACAGGATGAGCTTCCAGGTAAGCTTACATATGTCAATTCTTAATATTTTCTTGTACAGTAATATACTGAAAGTAATAAGTCAGTTGTTTTAATTATTTTTTTTGGGAGGCTATTGATAAATTGATACAGTTATTAACACATCCTGGTTCATTACATGTGGGCTTGGGTGAACGTGTTAGGCCAGTTTCACTGAAAAGTATTGTTCATGGACATAGGTTCATAGGTTGATACTAGGCTATCTGCCCTAGGGCATTTACAAGCCTAGCCAGAGTGTGTTTGGCTTTCGCCATCCTTCTTAGATTAGATGACTGTGCCTCTGTATAGTAGGTTACAGAAGATAGCCCATTTAAGGTTAGTTTAATTTGCCTCTGTCTAGCAGTGACACAGAAGAGATCCCAGGGGTAAATTTATGATCTCCCATCCAAACGTCAAGATTCTTCTTGAAGAGAGTCATTGAGGGGCTCTGTCTGACATGGATTGGGATTTTGTTCCAGAGTGAGGGGAGCCTCTGGGATATGAATCTGTCCCTCCAGCATGTTATATTTATTTCTGTGCTGAGGTTTAAATCACTGGAGCATGTAGTTCTGATGGATTTGGATTTCTTGAGGTGGAGCATGTCCATTAATTCTGGGTTGGACATGGCTTTATACATCAGGCACAGATCACCTCTGAGTAGGCGGTAAGCAACAGAGTAGAGCTGGAGTTTCTTTAGCCTAACTGCATAGGGCATCTGTTTGAGTCCCTTGATCCTCTTGGTGAGGTACTTTTGGGGTCTTTCTGGTTGTAGCAGGTGTCGGGTAAGGTACATCCCAAATGGGGCATTGTATTCAATTATGGGCCTGATGAGTGATGAGTAGAGGGGCACAATAACCTCTCTTGATCTAGATGCCCTTCATGATAAGGTGGGCTATATAGAATGTCTTTTTAGCCACTTTGGCAATGTGATTGTCAAAGGAGAGATTGCAATCTACTTGGGTCCCCAAATCCCTAATTACTTCTTCCGTACTTAATGGATTACCACCTATGTGGTAATTTGTGGGCACTTTGTTTTTCCCAAAGGGGATGACTATGCACTGTTTGGCATTTAGCTTTAGGCCATGGCTCAGGCACCAGTTATCCATCTCTGTGAGACCTTTTTGGACACAAACTGATGACACCTACTTCACACATACAGATAAATGCATATTTCTGCACATATAAAGGCAAAGAAAAATTGTTCCCCCTGTGTTATTGTTACTGTGATGATGGTGCCATTACCTTTTGCTTAACATCTTCCAGGACCATCTTCCCTGGCAAGAGTGAAGTCATCTGCACGTGGTAAGTCAAACATTGTTAAGTACTGATGAGCATGTGGCAGAAATATGCATTTATCTGTATGTGTGAAGTAGGTGTCATCAGTTTGTGTATATTACTGTATCATCTGTGATAGTGGCACCAGTGTTAGTTTGCTAGCATATATTAAATTGTAGTGTAGGTGTGATGTCCAGCCAATGCCCCACCGGACTGCCAACAATTAATGTGATGCCCCTTACTATCCTGGGTCAGTAGCTAAGGAGCTTCAATCCTCACTACTGACTCCAATGTGAGACTTTCACTTAAACAGGATTAAAATGTCACAATTTTCCTCTAAGAGCACAGAATGGAACACACTCTATAATCTGGGAAAGGACTGTACACTTCTGTGCGCACCTAATGTAACTCCTTACTATAGACTTCAGAGTACTGTGTCCCAGTTTAAGACCTCTGATACACTCACACTCAAAGTTAATTTAAATCTCATTCATCTAAACAGTTCTGGGAGAACTTCACACAGATTTCCAGCTGTGTCCCTTCCCCCAAATAATATGGTAATGCTGCCACCAACCAGAGTGTCTTCATGCCCTTCTAAAGGGGCATCCAATTATGAAAATTAAATGTCAAAATAAATTATATCTATGACCAGACCAGCCAGGCCTTCTAGGGGACCTGGGGAGTATCAAACAGGTAAAAACAGTCACTAATCTCTAAAGAAAAAAAAAACACTGATTTCCAGCCACAATGTAAAGTAATGAAAAACATTAAATAATAAGTAAAATGATTACAAGAATGTAAATCAATAGCTTTTGATAAACATCAGAATTCAATAACCAAAAATGTAAATTTAAACTGTAGGATAGAAGCCTATCAGTCTAGAAAAACTCTATCTGAATAACTAAACTTTCCTAATTTAACTGGAGAATACTGTCTCTGATCTAATCTATAACATAACTGCAAGGCAAATTCAGGCCTACATGTTTTGCTGAGTTCTCATTCATGGATGTCACTGATTGCAACTCTTCACTAACTGCTGTTCTTCACAAAACTCTTAGCACTTGACAAACTGCACAGCTTAACAGTCACAACTGTCTTATTTTACAAATAACAGTCAGCTGTTTGAAAAAGTTATTTTCCTGTCAATCAGCTGCTCAAATAATCACCTAGCAATCAGGAACATTCTAATGACATCAGCTACTGTTCATCTGATTCTCCACAGTCTGTACTTTAGAATGTCCCTCACAAACATATGCAATTACAAATGTATTAAAACACTGAGAGATTATTTGAACATATTGTGTAAACTGGGAAATACTCAACATTTTAAAAAATAATTTATATTTGTACAGTTAGGTATGCTGACATACAATACAAGTTAATCTGATAATATAAACAACTTTCTTGCCAGACATGCTAATACAGATAACAGTGTTTTCATTTTCCTCACAGTAGGTATTAAGTTATTTTCTGTGTTTGTTGCTTATTATCACAGGTGATCCTGACAGTGGAAGTATAGGATCCTTTCCAACTGATGTCAGACTTAAGGTAGACAATGATGCTGATTGTGGCCAAACAGAGGCACAGCCAGGGGGTGCAGAGGTTGAATTTGACACTAATGCTGGCATTCAGCTATTCCCTGCATTTCCATCAGATGGCCAGTAAGCCTAAGCATACCTATTTGCCTGCCTCTTAAACCTGGTTGATTTCTTTGAAACAGTCACCAAGGCCATTGACGAGGGGAAGGTGGTCCACACAGCCTACCTGGACCTCGCAAAAGCCTTCGATACAATACCCCACTCGGGTATTATAGATAAGCTCACCAGCTTAAATATAAACCCCTATGTCACTAGATGGATTGCAAACTGGCTCAAGGACAGAACCCACATGGTTAGAATTGCTGGAGCAATGTCAGACTACAAACCAGTTACAAGTGGTGTCCCACAAGGCTCAGTCCTGGGACCTCTCTTGTTCGGTATATATTTCTTGGAGGTACAGGCCAACACGGAAGGACTGTGGCTGACCAAGTTCGCAGATGACTGCAAACTGGGCGCCATAATCGACTCTCCAGCCAACACAGGCAAACTCCAAAAGGGCCTCATAGAAACAGACAACTGGTGCCAGAGGCATGGCCTCAAGCTAAATGCCAAAAAGTGTATAGTCATCCCCTTTGGCAAAAACAAAGTGCCCACAAATTACCACATAGGTGGTAATCCATTAAGTACAGAAGAAGTAATTAGGGACCTGGGGACCCAAGTTGATAGCAATCTCTCATTTGACAACCACATGGCCAAAGTGGTTAGAAAAACATTTTATATAGCCCACCTAATCATAAAGGGACTCACATCTAGATCAGGGGAGGTCATCGTGCCTCTTTACTCATCCCTCATCTGGCCTCTAATTGAGTACAATGCCCCTTTTGGGATGTACCTTACCAGACACCTGCAGCAACTGGAAAGACCCCAAAAGTACCTCACCAAGAGGATCAAAGGGCTCAAACAGATGCCATATGCTGCCCGGTTAAAGAAACTCCAGCTCTACTCAGTGGCATACCGCCTGTTCAGAGGCGATCTGTGCCTGACGTATAAAGCCATGACCAACCCGGAATTAATGGATATGCTGCACCTCAGAAAATCCAAATCCCATCGAGCTACACGTTCGAGAGACTCGAACCTCAGCACTGAAATAAATAGGACATGCTGGAGGGACAGATTCATAACCCAGAGGCTCCCTTCACTCTGGAATAAAATCCCAGTCCAGGTTAGGCAGAGTCCCTCATTGATTCTCTTCAAGAGGAATCTTGATGAGTGGATGGGAAATCGTAGGTTTACCCCGGGTATCACTTCTGTGTCACGGTTAGACAGAGGCACAGTATACTAACCTCAAAAAAGGGCATAGCAAAATAAATTTAAAATGGGTGGCGAAAGCCAAACACATTCTGGCTAGGCTTATAAATGCCCTAGGGCAGATAGCCTAGTATGAACCTATGAACCTATTTAAGTGAGCCCTCACATATTGGACATGTGGAGGGTTAGACATTTGATCAGGGTAGTGAGGTAACTGCGGCTTCAATGACTGTTGACTCTGCCTATAGCCAAAGTATGGGCAATATATCACACAGAAGGGGCATTAGGAGGCTTGGAAGAGGCCTCGTGCCCCCTCCATTTGATCCTGGTGTGTCTTTCCATTCCACTCGATGTATGGTTAATGACAGCATGGAAACACAGGGACATTCTAATCAGACATCCAAGGAAATTCTTAGAATTGTAGATGAGACACGGGTTAGCATGCATGACTGCCTTGACCATGTTGCTGATTTAATGGATCGGATGAATAACACATTGGAATGGGTGGTGTCTATGATGAACAATCTGCTGTGAGCAGGACGATATCCACTTGGATGTAGGTCAACCACATCATCTGATGTTAGCCAACATAGCCATGCCTGAGCTTGTTTTGTTTACTGGAAAAGTCCGACATGGAATGAAACCAATTTTCAGCGGTGGCTCTGGGAGAAACATGGGATGAAACAGGAGGACAGGCAGACTCCGCATAGAAGGCACTCCAGCAGAGAACACACATCTCAATCTCTTAGAACAAGAAATCTGGACAAAGTTATGAATAATGGGGGGACAAAGGCCCCAAAATAGGGACACTTTTTAAATATTGTTTTTACAAACTTAGAAAGTAGATAGAATAACACATTTTGCATTAGCATGACTTTTCAGCTTTTTTTGAAGGGTATGAAGTCTGAAACTTAAATGTCTGTCCTTCTTTTCTGCTTTCGCCTCTCTATGATTTAGCAATGATTTGCCAGAAAACCACAATTTTATGAGAAACAGACCAAATATATGAAGCTAAAATATGTACATTCTGCAAAAATCTGTACAGGTGAGAGGTATAGCTGAGAATCAAACCAGAGAACCTCTTCCTGTGAGGTGACAATGCTATCACTACACCACTGCACTGTCTTTGTTGCCATAGTGGCACTAGTTGTTCTGCTCCATCAGTGTTTGAGGTGTCCACATCCAGATATGGTGGTCAATGTGGTCATGTGCATGGATATACTCATGAGGGGAGCTCATCTGGCAGACATTAGTCATGTTCAGGTAGCAGCAACTGTGGGCATGGATATGCCAGTGCATCTCCTGGCAGAGCTATTTCTCATAGTTGGGGATGATTATGAACTGTTACCTTGACCATGCATGGCTCACACCTGTCTGACATACCAGAATGTAGAGCTAGCACAGAGTTTGGATGTGTTCTTACAGACACTCACACACCAAATTCTCATGGAATACCTATATAGAGACACATACATGCATAACAGTTACATGGGTCAGTCATGAGCAGACCAACCATACCGAATTACTCAGTTTTTACCAAGTTTTGGGGTCCAAATGAAGGGGTGCCATGATTCCCGAGTGGCACCCCTTCATTTCCGATTTTTTTCTTTTAGTTTTATTAATCTTTTTTGAAGTTCACACTGTCGGAGCTGACATCATCTCTGTCAGGGCTATCAGCCAAGTCAGAATTGAGCTCACATCATCATTTCCAGCGAGCAGGAAACATTTGGATTTTTATTAGCAGCAGCCAAGATCAGAAACATGAAGTTTTGATGTATTACACATTCATTAGACTGTTTTGGAGTTTAGATACAGCAGCCACAAATGCACTCATTGCATTGCAAAAGCAAGCAGGACATGTCTGTGCAGTTTGCACAATTGGATTTATTTCAGCAAGCAGGACTGTTTTATAGCAGCCGCATGTTTGGGGCAAGCAGGAGTGGATGTATTATTCGGCAGGACATCGCAAGCAGGATTGGAGTCAGGGCAGGTGTGTGTGTGTGTGTGTGTGTGTGTGTGTGTGTGTGTGTGTGTGTGTGTGTGTGTGTGTGTGTATGTGTGTATGCTCTCATGCATTGCACCTGGTGGCTAGAGGTATGCAGGCTCAAACCATGTACCTTTGGTACAGGATAAAAAGAGCCTAAAGTCCCTAGCCACCATTTCTGAGCTTTGCCTAGATTTTTTGAGCTAAGAGTTGAGAGCTAAGGCTTTGTTGTTTGTCCAGGTTTTTTGTGCTAAGAGTTGAGAGCTATGGTGATCGAGAAATGGGAACTGAATTTGTATTCCCCCATTATTGGCTTTGTCCAGGTTTTTTGTGCTAAGGGGTTGAGAGCTATGGTAAGAAGTGAGAACTGAATTCACTATATGATAGCCATTAGTTTCAGTCTTCCTATTTTGTAGGGGACTGCAGATTTGGCATAGTGGTATGTTGTACTGACTGTAGTGCATAGGGTCCAGGGTTCAAGACTTGCCAGTGAAATATATGGTGGTATCACAACATTTTATTCTAGCAACTTTCAAAAATTATACAAGCAATGTTTAAAATATATCCCTGGTAGATCACTAGCCACCACCACTTGTGAGCTTTGTCCATGTTTTTGATCTAAGAGCTGAGAGCTATGGTGAGAAGTGAGAACTGAATTTGTATTCCCCATTATTGGCATTGTTTGTCCAGTTTTTTTGTGCTAAGAGGTTGAGAACTATGGTGAGAAGTGAGAACTGAATTCACTATATGAAAGTCATTAAGTTTCAGTCTTCCTTTTTTTCTGGAAACTGCTGATTTGGCATAGTGGTATGTTGCTCTGACTGTAGTGCATAGGACCCTGGGATCAAGACTTGCCAGTGACATGCATGGTGGTAACACATTATATTCTAGCAACTTTCCAAAATTATACAAGTAATGTTTAAAATGTGTCCCTGTTTTTTTACCTTTTGCCCCCCCCCCCAAAAAAAAAAACAAAACTGAAGTTGAAAATAAGTGTGAGAAGCTGTGCAAGATGCTTATGGCTTACACTACTGTCACTCTATTTATAGTGTGAGTGTAGAAGTAGACTTTTCTGATGGAAATGTTCTGAATTGGGCAGTTTTGTCATTATTGGTTCGTGCATTTTGTTTCATTGCCTACAGTACAGCCTACTGGAAAAATGTTCAAACAATACATTTAAAATGTGCTCTGTCTAACAAGTGTGATGTATTATACAAGGAATAGAACTTAATAAAGTCAGGAAGGTGTATCAAAGAAAAGAACACATGTATGTTTCTTGTTTTGTGTGCAAGGGGCCAATGATTTGAAAACAGCCCAAAGGTAATCTTTATCCACCACTGGCCAGATGCATTTTCTTTGGCTGTGGTGTGTGGGTTTCAATGCTATTTCAATGAATGTGATTTTAAAAAGCAGAGAAGTTTTAATGCCAAGTCTATTTTCTTTGTGAGAGAGTATTGATTTGTTTAAGAGATGTCTGTTAGTGTTTGTGCATTGTTGTGCTGCAAAATGTGAAAACAAAATCCAAATAATCTTTGTAGAAGTAAAGCAGTATGCACACATTAGTGCTTATGGTAAATGGGGAGAAATTGCCAGGTAATGGGACATTGGAATGGCTGCAGTGGGACTCTGGTGCCATATTTTGGTTATCTGTTCTTCAGTTTGCGTTTGAAAGTTGGTATCCCACAATTCCATTGGAGTGGGTGGGGTTACATAATAATGTATGCAAATTAGATGTTAATCAGAGTACAGATTTGTACCTATTTTTCATGGGCCTTGTCTAGATTTTTGATGTTTCCAGGTTAAGAGGTATGGTCATGAGACTTACATCTCATTCTGTCTCAGTAGCCATTTGATACTTTATCCAAATGTATATCTGTTTCTATTTCATACTCACATGCACTCACTACATTTGTGTCAACCTTGGCCGCCTGCCCCTCTCAAATGACACCCTGTGAAAATGATGACAGCTGTGTCAGATCCCATGATTTTCTCTGTTTTGGATTTAGGGAGTAAATAACTCTTTTGTCTGATGCCCAGGGTGCATATCTGACTGAGTGCTTAGCATATACAGATTTGTAATGCTCTTTTGCAAATTGTACTTCTTTCCTACATGTTTTTGTAATGCGTACATCCCTCTCAACCTCTTAGACCAACAAAGCTCAACAAAGTCATAAATAAAAGTGACACAAAGTCTCAAAAACATGGTCAATTTTGAAATATTTTGGTCTTACAAACTTAGAAAGTTGACAGAATAACAGGTTTTGCATTACCATGAATTTTCTGAGGGATATGAAGTCTGAAACTGAAATGTCTGACAATACTTTCTAACTTCATTCTTTAGTGATTTATCAGTACAAAACTATGAGGCAAAACTCTGGACATTCTGTGAAAATCTCTACATTTAAGAGTTATAAATGTGTGACTCTTTGATGCATGAGGCCTATTAGTTGATAGAGAACACGTACTGACATAATTCACTGCTGTCACATATTGAAGTCATTGTTGTAAAGATCACTCACCTTATACTGACTTACATTAGCAAGTAACAGTATGAAATGATATGCTATTCATTTGAATTCCTAGACATTTAGCTTTCTATTCAAGGTTCAACACTTACCTTGGAAGTCCAGCAGCTGCAAGAGTTTTAATTTGGGGCTGACTCTGTCTGATGCTTGCAATACACAGACATGACATGGGTAAGTAAAGGTTGTGACCATTACCTGGCATCAATGTTACTGTATGTATGTGTATAGGATGAAGGTTTTAGCCCCTTAGGTGATGAGTTTGTGTACTATCCATTGCTTCTTGGGAAGCATGAGGGCATATTGTGCATGCTAACGTCTGCCTACACCCACTGCAGCTGGTGTTTCCCCCTCTGACTTCTCACTTGCATGGGGCTGTGTTGACTTGTCCAGTGGTCATGGGATGTCAGGCCCTTCCTTTGGTGTTCCTGTTAAGCTGTTTTCTCAGAATAATATAGAGAAGCATGGTACAGATAAAAATTTCAGCACATGTACGGGGATTCTACTGCAGGGTTCACCCAATGTATCTAGGCACCAGAACAATGACTTCAGCAGCCCAAACACATGCTCAATGATATCTCTTGTTTGAGTGTGTGTCTTATTATAGCATTCTTCAGTTGGTGTGTGTGCATTTCTAAAAGATGTCATCATCCATGGTTGCAGTTCAGAACTTGGATCCCCCAGTAAATGACCCTGGGGAATATCCCCCCTAGAAAACTTCTGATACAGTTGAGAGTTGTGGCAACTATGAGAGTCATGGTAACTGCCTGGGTTGCCAGTACACACATTCAAGATGATTTCCTTAGCATTACACACAAACTGGCAGTCAATGGAGTGGATGCCCTTTCTTTTTATGTACATCATTCCATATTCCCAGTTGGTGTTTTGATTTCAACGTGTGTGCAGTCAATGGCACCAAATAATTCAGGGTAGTGTGCTACAGGGTAGAACTCCTGCATAGCTGTGGCTCTGTCCTCAGGTGTATGGGGAAAATGTATGTAGTCACTGGCATGTTGTATCAATGCAATCAGGAACTGATATAGGATTCTGGATGCTGATGCCTGTGACACCCTCAGCATGCCCCCTGTTGGTTTCAGGAAGGTTCCTGTGGCTAATATTCTGTATGCCACACATACCTTAGTCTCTACAGGTATTGGTTCCCCCCAGTTGCCCTTGCTCTCAGTTGAGGACAACAGAGGTTGCAGAGTTCCTGTAGTGTGTCTCTATCCACCCTGTGCATGCTACAATTTCCACCTTATGCAGACAATAAAAAGATAAATGGGGTCTAAACATCCTACTCCTTTTGGGCCATAGTCTACTTAGCAGCACCAATGGTATAGATCTGGGCCTGTGACACATACACGTGAATAAGAGCAACAGCAGCTCCTAACATTCTTTCTGTGTAGACTAGTTTCCATGGCTGCATTCCAATAGGTTTTGGAATTCAAAGGCAAAACCTGCACCAATTCTACAAGATTGCTTTATAATTTGTTGATTAGCTCCTCCATCTTGCATTGGTTAATTAACATATAATTCAGCTGCTTAGGCTGTATGTAGTATGCATCAATGTTTACTGTGTTTGTACAGCTCTACACGGTCACTTGCTGAATAGAAAAACATGCCTTATCATAGGTTCATAGGTTCATAGATTAGTACTAGGCTAACTGCCCTTACGAGTCATTTTAAGCCTAGCCAGTTGTCCCTTGTGAGACTCAAACCCTGCACATTGTGTTTTGTAAGGCAAACACCTTAACTATAGGCAAACACCTTAACTATTAGGTCACCCTCCCAACCCCTGTGTGTGTTGTGCAGCAACATGTCCTTGGTTTTAACGGATGATATAGGCTTTACTGAATCTGTACCCAAATGATGTTTACCTACTGTGCATGGTGAGGCTCTAACAGCATTAGTGGTTAACAAAGGCTAAAGGGTAAGTGGTATGGAGCAGGTGGTGAAAGAAAGTAACAGGGGATGAACATAAGAGATGGGGGTCAGATGAGACTGGTGGAAAGAGCAGAAGGAAGATGTGGAATGCAAGAAGGGTTGCAAGATCAACAAAGTGGGACAAGGAGGGTCAGAATTAAAACAGGAAGAAAGAAGGACATAAGTTGTGTTTGTTAAGTAGCATGGTTGTATAATAGACAGAATCTCCAATAAACCATGGTTAGACAGCTAGGAGGAAAGGAAGCAGGTAGTATGAGATATAAAGACTGTGTTACTGTTAATTTGTGATGCAACAAATTTATTTATCAAAATCCTATTTAGTCTCATATTACAACATGGGTTTTTTCAGACCATGAACTCTTGGGGTTCAGAGAGATTATCCTTGCCTATGGTTGAGTGATCCTCAAGTTCACATATATTTAGAGTTCAGAGATGTAGAGTTCACAACACAGTCTCAAATGTGGAAGTGCAGGATGCCTTGCCCTTCTGCAAGAAGGCATTATCATGTTCTTTGCAAAAGTCAATGTTTCTCGTTCTCAGTATTATTTTTCAGATTTTGACAACTGTGTTTATAATAACTTAAATTAGTTTATATGAATTTGTGTTAATACATTTGATATAACCATTAAAGTTAGCTTATTCAATTGTTTCTTCAGATGCAATAAAAGAAGAGAGCAGGAGCAGAAGAATTATGAAGGATGGATATCCACTGCATCTTACTTCTGAGTGGTCAACTAAGGGAGATGAAGCAAGCACTTATGGACATCATAGTGGTGAATATAGTGGTATTACATGACAGCTGTCCAATTAGCTTTCAGATGGAAAGAAATGTAACTGCTATGAAAGAGTAGCTTTTACGTTGTGTGTGTGTGTGTGTGTGTGTGTGTGTGTGTGTGTGTGTGTGTGTGTGTGTGTGTGTGTGTGTGTGCGTGTGTACGTGTATGTTCGCATGTGTGTGCGTGTGTGTGTGTGTGTGTGTGTGTGTGTGTGTGTGTGTGTGTGTGTGTGTGTGTGTGTGTGTGTGTCTATGGATAGACACATTTGTCTGAATAAATGAATCTAAGTAACCTTGAATCAAGGAAGAGTGTTGCTTAATTTGTACAAAGGAAATGTGTTGCTTACATTGTACAAAGGAAGCGTACTGGTTACTGCTGAATGGAAAGCCATTTTGTCTTTGCTTAGATAAATCCACTGAATTTTACTGTGATCTAATTGGGCAAAGAATCTTCAAATGTAGTAAGAGAAAGCTGTGTTTGATGTTGTTTGTGAGGCCTAGTGTGAAAATTACAAAGTTTTGGTTTGAAAGATGAGTTTGTATTTTAATTGCAGCTTGGACTTGGTGTATGAATAATTTGCCTCTTTTCTTTCGTTTGTCCATTTAGTATTGGTAACATCTTAAAAATTCCATCAGGAGTTCTTTAATGGGAAATATTGGCTAGCCACATACCAATAGCTCTGGCGTTCTTAATACTTTTTATCCTATAAATAATGGAAATGATATTTCACATTTTCTAGTTAAGTTCTCAAATGAAAAATTAGGAGAGAAATAGCAAGAAAAAGTAGTAGTGTACCAAAATCAAAGATCATTAAGTCAAGTGGAGCTCTCTTTTCTACTGGACAGCTTACGTAAGAAGTTAAGTAAATTGTCAACACATTTTACAAAGTTATGCTGACAGTGGCAGATGAAGTGGAAGGCAAGTGATGACCATAGCGTCATCTGTAACTGAAACTCAAAAGCTGTCTGACTAGTTCAGCTGAGAGTAAAGCTGCCTTAGAGGCGTGACTTTCTAATATACAGAAAATATCTCATAAATATGCTGATGGATCATCTTACATTTAACAAGATGCCCTCTTCAAGTGTCATAAATCCTTAAATTAAGGATTGTAAAATTCTTAGCAACAGTTCACTTACAAGGCAAATTCCAAAACTCCCAACCTACAGTAATAATGGACTAGTCACAGTCGCTTCAGGTACAGAATTTCCAAACAGCATTGTGTTTGTATTTATTTATTTGTTTATTTTCTTTTCAATATATTTTTTTCTGAGCCATCACTGGTAGGCCACAAATTTTAAGCCTCCCAGCTGAGAGTCATCACCCATCCCTACCATATCAACACATTTTAAGCAGTTTTCGATGCATAATTGATGAAGTTTTGTCTTATCAAACAGAAAAGGCATGCCTTACTAGTATCATTTATGTCTACATGCACCATCACCATTTTGTAATTGTGTCATGTTTGCATAATAGTCAAGACTGCCATCTTTATGTTAACAATCCAACATCCAAAGAGAAAGATCGCTATGATACTGTAGTCAGTTTATTCTCAGAAGAAAATGTGCACCCCTTTCAAAATGAAAGAGCCAGACAGCATGATGTCTGCTTCTTTCCTCATATTGCATTTTTCAGCTCTCGTCTGTTACAGTGTGCTCCTAGTTAGTACCTCATGCATCCTTCAAGATTAAGAGCTGTTTTTGTCCCAGTTTGCTTTTTTCTCTGTTTTCCTCATTCGGCTGCCTCTCTTATTGCAGTATTCTATAAATCTTATTGATTTTTATCTCCCCCTTTGTCAACATCTACAGTATTTCTTGACCCTCTTTGTCAGCCTGTTAAATGCCCATCATATCTCTTTTGTGCAGCACATTGCTATCCACACTGCCCTTTATTCTTATTAACACAAGACACATTGTCAGTGTCTGCATTTTCTAGCATCAGACAAAGGTACAAATTCATTTGTTCTGCAGATTCTGTGCAACCTCTGTTTACCCCTCACTCCTTCACATGAACTACTTAACTTCATGAGACACACTCATTCTCTTCTGTGAATGCATAGCACCATCTTTTTCATTGCTTTCAACTGTTTTATTTATTGAAACAGTGGCAAAAGCTGTCAGATTTTATGATCGCTTTACAATGTTGCTTTTGGCAATGCCCGGTGTCTGCTTACTTTGTATTTTTGTCTTGCATTTATGTTGCTATACCTGCTCTGTTTTAATAGAGGTCCTCCATAAGCTTCAAGTAGTCCCATCTAGTATTAACTGAGACCCTTTACCTAGATGATCCTCCTTTTCATGTCACTTCCTTATATTAAGCATGTCTTACCATTTGAATGATGTACCAGTATTCAACATTTATTCAACAATTCCATCTTGAACTATTATAATGTTAACAATAATGATCTTACCAAACCCTAATGCAAGACTCCCATCTCCTGATAGTTTTGTTATTGAAGACAATGACACTATGTGATACATTTTTCTAAGTATATTTTTATGTAGTAATAATACAATGAGAACTGAACACATTTTGAAACAGAAATTACTAATTAGTCACTTCTGCTTTTTCATTATATGCTTTACATCAGTACAATAGTATGGTGTTTAGATTGCAAAAAATACAGCTATACTAAAGGGTGCCAGCTATAATTCCCGTCTGCTAATAGGATATATTCACAAAAATAACCAGAGTTACTGCATAATTAAGGTGATTCTGCTATCTGTTTGCCTAAACAGTAAGTTCACATCATTGTCAGTACTGTGTTCATGATAAGTATCAAGACAAAATATAACACTTTCATTCACTGCTCACATCTAGTCAAACTCAGAGTGGAATTAACAAGCAGACTATATATTATAAAAAAGTTGTGTTAAGGGCTTCCTGACTACACAAGGGATTTCTTTTTTTTTTTCAATTCCCTTTTATTAGGGTTATATCAAAACCAAATGAAGACAAGAAAATGATATAACAGAGAATAAAACAATAACAAACAATATACAGACCTACAAACATAAAACCTATATACATTAGATAACCTATATACAGTTCTCATCTATAATACACAAGGGATTTCTAAATCATAAACATCTCACTCTTCAGTAGATCATATCTGGTCTACAAAGTAGTGAAGTATTTCAGAGCCAAATGTAAAGGCAGTAATCTGAGACCATAGCCTGTGCTAATCAGATAAGCAGAGTATGGTGATTCATTATACTGCACTAGATCTGTGCAGAACAGTGCACAAAATGTGCAAGTTCATATAGCAGTTTATCTGTGTCAACCTATGCATTCTATTGGGGTAATCTGATCAGGGTGAAACAGAGCAGCTTTGCCCTACTCATACTGACAGTTTTGAGGCAAGTAGTGTAGGGACTCTTGAACAGCATGGTGGTTGATTGCACTACACTAGATATTACAGTTATGATTACAAAAATAAAATAAAGGTGCACCTGCCACCACTCACATTCTCTCAAACTCCTTTAGTGATCATAGTCTTAGAACGTCAGAGTGGTCTTTCAAAACCAAGCAATGTATTTCTGTTATCACTGGTATTAGACCATTTCCTAAAAACAAAATTCCACTTGTAAATAATTATTTTTCAATATAGAGTGGTCTGCCTATACAAGCAAAGAAATGTCATACTTGCCCTTAACTACTTTATCAGTACCCTCTCAAATACTAGGAAATATTACTCCCCCTTAACTCACAAATGACTGAAATCACAAAAAATGTCCCTAGCTATCTGCTGAAATTAAAAATAAAATTAAGGAAACAGACAAAGCATGGAAGGCCTGGAAACAGGATCCTAATGATGAGAACCTCCGCCAAGCATCCTTGATTCTGAGAAAGGCCATCACAACTGCAACAAATGGTGCAAAAGCTTTCTACTTAAGACATAGACAAAACTCCCTATCATCTCAGTAAGTTATTGTGGAAAAAATTAAAACAACTCTCAGGAAATTTTAACAACCCTGCATCACATTCCTGCCATAAAGTTCAAACCCAAAACTCCTTTCCCAATGACTTCTATAAAGACATCACTGAGTCCATCACAACACTTTGGTATATACATTGACCGGCTCTGTCATATGCCATTATCTACAGTTCCTTTTCACGTCACTGCTATAACAGTTCAAACTAAATCGCTACTCACCAAGCTCAACGCCGCTGGGGCAAACTTCAGTTAATTATATCTCTGTTCTAAAACTCTCATCTGAAAATGTTGCTAAAACTGTCACATATATTTAATCTTTTCTGATCTACAGGTATTGCCCTTCCAGCTTTCAAACATACTACCACTATTCCAGTGGCAAAAGTCTACCCACCAACTCATCTCAGTGACAACACGCCTACCTCAAACCTTTGCTCTACAACAAAAATATTTAAAAATCAAGTATACCAGCAATTATGTAAACAGATAAAACAGTTATGGTCTACTCTGTGATCAGTAATGTGGCTTCAGAAACTCACTTAGCACTGTAACAACCCTTCTCTCAGTCACTGGTACCATTTAGAGTAACATTAATGATGGCCTTGTTACCACAGGAATCGTTGATGACATAACTTATGCATCTGAATCAGTCAGTCATACAATAATTCTCAAAAAAAAAATTACAAAAACTTAACTTTGGGGATAACACCATCCTTTGGTTAAAAGAGTAATTACTGAATAGAACCTTTCAGATATACTTTAAGAACTCATTATCTGAAAAGGCACATTCAATACAGAAGCACCACACAGCTCAGTACTAGTACTTTTAAACTTTATACTAATGACCTTACACATGACCTTCTAATCTCAATCTAAATATGTATGCAGGTCATATTCCGTTGCTTGAATCTGACAAAACCCACTGATCCTTACAACTTAAATTACACATAAATTCTCAGACCTAAGAAACTGGGTCCACACAAATAACCCACTCATTTACAGCACAGGAGCTGACATCATGATGTTACTTTGTACGAAGAAATTCTCTTCACCTTCATTATTAAAAATAAATAACACTAAAAGTAATATAATTCCTAATGAACTCAACAAAAATACCTAGACTTAACACTTGACCCTGTACTTAACTTCAGCAGTCCTTACAAACAATTTCACTGCAGAGGTCTTATCATAGCTAAAATTATGTTCCCTTATCTGTCAGGTTCTGTCCCCAGCTGCTTATGCAGCCATAGCCAAAAATGTTCTAATGCCTAAAACTGAGTATGCTTTACCTCAATTCCTCTTTACTATTTTCAGAACACACAAAAACCTCAAACAACTGAAAATAAAATATTCTGATTAGCTCTTGTAGCCATCTTGAATGGTCAGTACTGCATGCTATTATAATAGGTACACTGGCTGCATATTACTTACAGAGCCTTGTCACTCTAGATACCCTTATATATGAAATTCAATCACTTGGGTACTGCCCTGTCTTTAAAAGAACACTTCAAATAAAAGAATAACCCTACTCCCTGTGAAACAAGCAGGGCAATAGTCTTACACCAGTGTGACCTAAATCTAAACTTGTCATTGGAGAAATAGCTTTCTCTAGAATAGGACCAGTCACACAGAACCAACTTTTTACAGGAAATAAAATTGTAAAACATCTGAGGCATTCAAAGAATATCTTAAGACATCTGCAGAACAATGTAAATGCCCCTGCTTTCTTGACATTGATTAAGTACAGATCTTTAGCAATCTCCTTTTAGTCTTACATATTGTAAATACTAGAACTAAGGTTTAAAGCTTTTAACGTATGATTATGATTTAGTCTATGTTTTACGAGTTGTGTAACTATGATTCCTCTTATACGTTTGTTAACCCTACATGCACAGGGAATATTATGCAATGTGCTCAATCTGTGATGGACAATGTGTAATATTATAATTACTACAGTGCTTTATACTGAGGTCAAGACTGAAAAGGGTCAGCAGACCAATGTATTCACCTGGTTATCAAATTAATAAATGAAGTAAATGGTGTATATGTCTGAGTATGTAAAGCTGAGTGTGTGTGTGTGTGTGTGTGTGTGTGTGTGTGTGTGTGTGTGTGTGTGTGTGTGTGTGTGTGTGTGTGTGGGTGTGTGTGTGTGAGTGTGTGTGTGTGTGTGTGTGTGTGTGTGTGTGTGTGTGTGTGCACGCACATGTGTGTGTGTGTGTGTGTGTGTAAAACAGAGAAAGTATCGGAGTTTGAATTTATTCTAGTCTGTCAGTCTACATGCCTACCTACGTACGTATATCTGAACATGGAAGGAATAGTTGTACGATGCCTGCTAGATACCTACACTTCTTACTTGTGTAGAACGGTTCAGTACTCTGCTAAGCAATTCATAGTCATACAAATAGTTTCATAGGTTAATAGGTTTGCAGGTGATAACTAGGCTATTGGCTTAAGGACCCTTAGGCTGAGTCAATATGAACCAATTTTACTTTACCAAATTTAATGCCCCTAGGGGCAAGAGGATGGCAGATTTGTGCCTGTGCATTGAGTATCTCACAGATTGCCCCTGCCTGTAAGGGACATAGGCACTACCCCAGCTGTGAGTATGGGATTTCCCATCCATTGATCCAAATTGCATTTGATGATGGCCAGGGAAGGATTCTGCTTAATGTGAATAGGAAGTCTGTTCCAAAGAAGATGCAATCTCTGAGACACATGTCTGTCTCTCCAGCATGTTTGTTTGAGTTTCTGACTAATTTTAGATCCCTAGATTGGGTGACCCTCATGCTGTTTGACTTGTGGATGTGTAGCAGCTTCATCAGGGTAGAATTGTGAGTGCCTTGTAGGTCAGACATAGGTCAGCCCTTAATAGTAGGACACAGGGTAAAAGGACAGGGCTTTTAGTCTATCTGTATAGTTCATGTTCTTTACAGCATGTATTTTCACTTTGAGGAACCTCTGAGGTCACTTCAGCTGCTGTAAGGGCCTAGTCAAGTACATGCCAGATGGTGCATTGGTCTAATAATGGCTGATTACAGCAGGGCTATAATTTCCTTGGATTTAGATGCCATACCTTTACTTATAAGGTGTGCCACATAAAATAATTTACTCACCACTGTGGACACATGGCAGTCAAAGTACAGGCTACCATCTGTCTGTGTAACTAGATCTCTCACCTCTGAGTCTACTCTAAGGGGTGTGCTATTGATGTTGCAATTTGTAGAGGTATTTGACTTCCTAAAGGGAATGGTAATGCAGTTTTTTGCATTTAGATTTAGTCCATGGTTCTAACACCAATCATTTGTCTGATCTAGACCCTCCTGAAGGATACCTACATCACTGGGGGATTCAGTGATTGTCCCCAGCTTGCAGTTGTGGGCAAACATTGGCATCCATAGGCCTTCCACATTTGTACTGACTTCAGAGAAGTACATTCTGAACAGTAGTGGTCCCAGCGCTGAGCCATGTGGCACACTAATAATTACTGGCCTGTTGCTAGAACTGGGTTCACTGACTTTAACCACATGTGTCCTGTCCAGGAGTCAATTGGCTATCCATCTGGTGATGAGAGCATTTCTTAAACAATTGAGAATTACAGAGCTGACATAAGTATATTTTTTGTGCTTTATCTAACTGTTCAGTGTTTCTTAATGGCACTGCACTGTTTTTATTTGTTTGCTTAACAGTAGTGCACTGTTTTTATTTATTTGCTTGACTGAATTATTTACTTTTGTGTGTCTGCATTTAAATATTTGCTGATCTCTGGTTGAATTTTGTTTCCTAATCTTTGCTGAATGTTTTATTTCTGTTCTAAGGCATTTGGCACAGCTCTTTAGCTTAGACTAACTGGTCCCACATAGGGGGGTACTTTACAGCCCTCTGAGGCAGCAGGGAGTTTGTAGTGGACTCATTCCAGGGTGGAATATCTGGTCAAACAGCTTCTGTGTTATCTGATTGCCTCAAGGTGTGGCTTTGTAAGGGTCTTTTATCTTGCTGGTATAAAAATATTACCTTTGTGTTAATTTCTGCTTATCTGGCTAGAAGCTCCGTTGTGCCTGACTGAGAGTGTTTCTTAAACAATCTGGAATTACAGAGCTGACATAAGTATATGTTTGCACTTTAGCTAACTGTCCAGTGTTTCTTAATAGTACTACACTGTTTTTATTTCTTTGCTTATCAGTACTGCATTGTTTTTATTTAATCACTTGAATGAATTATTTACTTTTTTGTGTATGCATTTATATATTTGCTGACCACTGGTTGAATTTTGTTTTTCTCCCACCCAACTGCTGTTTTTTTCTTAAAATTGGTGGTTTTTGCAGTCGCCCACTGCTAATGTTAATTTGATCTGCGACACTCCTCCCAATCCCATCTCAGTAGCTCAGTCAACCTAATACAGAGATCACTTGGGAAGGCCAAACCCCTTAGTTTCATAATCTTAAATTATATTCTGTTTCTCCTCTCTCACTTTCCACTTTACTAACAAAAAACACACTTTTGAACCAAAACGCAAAAAGCAAACCACAAAATGTGAAAAGTCTGGCAGATCAGGTTCCAACAAGCCCAAAATCCAAAGCACGGTGATGTAAAACAAAGGTTTTTAAATGTAGAAAAAATATAAAAGATGTAACTGCTTTTGTTTAAAACAGTGTAAACTTTATCAGACAAAAATGTAAGACAAGGCAAGCATTTAAATAATACACAGATGCATCTAATTGGGCACAGGGAAACAACTAGCACAAACCTGACTTAAAAATTAACCCTTTAGTCTCACAATTCAAATTGTTGAATGTGTGTTAAAATACAATATTTAAAAACATTATATTTAAACCAAAACCTTGTCAAATAAGAATGTTGTTTTGACACACTAACATTTCAGTGTTTACAAAAGGAAGATTTTAAATCAGAGTGTGCAAACTTGAAATCTATGTTTCTCATGAGAGCATACCCAGTAGATTTACTTAATGAACTTATAAATGAGGTTACAGAAAAAAGAACAGGTCATTTTAAACCCATTGTAGGTGCCCATATTCCAGATAACAACCTGGCAGGTGGAGACATTAGAACATCACTTGAGCAAGAAATCCCTTTCCTTAAATTCTTGATCATCACATATAGTTTTGATTCTCCCAGTTTAAGATGGATCTTTAACAAGAATTGGAACATTTTAATGGAAGACACAGGTATTAGATCTCATCTAGGTGTTAAACCTATCATTACATATAGGAAAGGGAAGAACTTAATAGATCTCTTTAAAAATAGACAAGTTCAGAAAATAACAGACCATCCAGGTACTCACAAGTGTGGTTCATGTAATTGTTTCCACAAGCTTAAACCTGGAGCCACATTTACTACAAATAACATTGAATATAACATCAAGGGGAGATATAATTGTTCTTCAAAGGCAGTGGTCTATATTTCTTTATGTGACTATTGTTCTGTTTTCTATATAGGAAAAACAGAGAGAAAGTTTGCCAGTAGGATTTGCGGGCATGACTACGCCATCAGGAAGATCATCTTAAATAATGCTCTAGCTAGTTACATTCATGAGAATACAGACCACAATTTTAAGTTCATGGCCATAGATCATATTGACATTAATGATAAAAAAACCTTGGGGAGCACAGTTAGAACTAAAGGAACTTAGATGGCAGATTTTGCTACATGCAGATAAATGGCCTGGCATTAATGACATGACTTCTATTTCTCCTGTCTTAAAACTCAAGGCCCTGGAAAGAAAGAAAATTGCATGAAGCAAAATAACATGTTTTTTGATTGTTCCTCAGAGTAAGTTGCTAATAACACCTTCACAAACATTAAGTTTCAAAGTGTAAACATTGGAATTTAGTGTGTCAAAACACTCTATAATGTTTTTAGGGTACACAGGCACAACTGCAAAAGTTAAGCAAGCTCATTAATTTTGTACTGGACTTCAATTTCTTTACTTTCAATGGCAAACACTACAAACAAAAAACTGGTATAGCAATGGGGGCTGCCATGGCTCCCAGCATATCTAACATAGCCCTGGGCAAACAGGAGGAGGACTTTGTGTTAAACAACACAGACTGCATGCAGCATATCACATGCTATTTACATTTTATCGACAATGTCTTTATTGCGTGGGAAGGACCTTGCAGCTTGGAGATTTTATCACTTACCTCAATCAAACAACCCCCTTCCTGAAGTTTACCTCTTCCCAAAGCTGTACTTCAACCACTTTCTTAGATATGCAGATTTTGAAGGACACCAACAATAACAGAATCACCACTAATCTATTCAGAAAACCAACGAGGGTTAACTTATTACTCCACAGTAAAAGTCTACATCCTACAAAAAAACAAGTATAATGTAGTGAAGTACCACAGAGATGGAACCATTTTTGAGAAACCTGAACAACTTAGAGAATGGTTTTCTAGTGAGAGGCTATGAAAGTCAGATGTTAAAAAACATCCTGGAACCCATTATAGAACTGAAAAGGACTGAAGAACTTTCACTCAACCTCCCCAGTAGAAAAATGTTAAGTAATCCCACAGAGAATAACAAATGCAAAAATAGCTGCCTCCTGACATACACTTTAGATTATCCCAGTATCAAAAATATTATTGAAGAAAACTGGGACATTGTCACAGGAAACCCTTTTTTGATTAACATCTTAGGTGAAGCCCCATCATTTGTTTATAGGAAGGCCAGGATATAGAAGGCCAGGAATATTAGGAGTTTTGTTGAATTTAAACCTAGACCATGTGAGAAAAGCACTAAAAGATGTGAAACTAATTGTACATTTTGTATATTTATACAGCAAGGTGATAGTTTTTATTGCCCTTATTTAAAGAAGATCATTAAAACCAGTGCAGGGGGTGACTGTAACACTAAAAAGGTAATTTACAGTGCACAGTGCAATGAATGTGATGCATTCTATGTGGGCAAGACTGTAAATAAACTCAAGTGAAGGATTTCATGTCATCTGTCAGAAATCCGCTCTGGATGTAAAAATAATGCACTAGCCAAACACCTTTCTCTTCATAAAAGACACACAGGTTTTAAGTTCCAGATCCTGGATCGCATAGACATGGGTGATCTTGAAGGAGACATCCCGAATATTCTGTAGAAATATGAACTCATGTGGCAATTAAAGCTGAACTCTTTTAGAAAGCCTGGACTAAACTACTACTGTTCAATTAAAAGTGCACTGGAACTTAGAAAATTGCCACATTGTTTACATGACTAATTGTATTTCATTTTATTTTATTTATTTTTTCTACAAATTGGTTTTAAATACCGTTTTAAATCATTTGAAATTTAAGTGTATATTTTGTTTCCATCATCATGCATATATATTTTTTTATTTTTTTCTGGTTCTCTTTTTTCCACTTTATTCAAAATGATGGTAATAACAATACTAACTAATTATACAATTATATAGGTTTTTAGGGTTCTTGTACACAGACCTGAAGAAGTCTAGAAGGACGAAAGCGATCTTTGTTAACTCTAGGTTATGAAAACAGAAACTGATTTTTACATGCAAAATGTATATGTATATATTTATATATAATTTTGATCGCAAAATGAACTAAGGTTGATATATTTTCAGCCATGTAGTATATTGCCTTGTATAAAATCGCAGACTTAATAATCTACTTAATAATTTGGTTAAATAAGATGTACCATTAAAGTACATTAGGGCTGTATATTATTATGACAGCTACTAGGTAGGGCAGGACCAGCTCGAATGTCACATTGATGGGGGAAGGGATGTGAATTTAACATGTGTACCAATAACACTTTGTTTTACAGCACAATAAACCACTCCCATGCCTGATAAAAAGTATATATATATATTTAGAAAGCTTGTGAGGAAATTATCGACTGGAAACAGACTGCCTGCCTTGCTTGGATTACTTTCGAATACTTAGTAATGCTGTAGAATTATATATTTTCTATTATTACTTTTTGACTTGACAAGTTTACGTTTGCTACTTCTACTACTATTGTCTGATCTGATTAATATACAGTGATTAACTAGAAATATATGGACTGAAAATCTTCCACACAGAGAAGTTTCTTACACTGTTTTAAATATTGTATTTTAACACACATTCAACAGTATGAATTGTGAGACTAAAGGGTTAATTTTTAAGTCAGATTTGTGTTAGTTGTTTCCCTGTACCCAATTAGATGCATCTGTGTATTATTTAAATGTTTGCTTTGTCTTACAGCTTTGTCTGAAGAAGTTTACACTGTTTTAAATGAAAGCGCTTACATCTTTTATATTTTTTCTACATTAAAAACCTTTGTTTTACACCATTGTGCTTTGGATTTTGTGCTTGTTGGAACCTGATCTGCCAGACTTTTCACAAAAAACACACTTTATTCAGCTGCTTTTACTGTATTTGTATTTCCTCCTCATGTTCTATTACTTCATCTTACTTCTTCTGCTACTTGTTCTCTAAAGTGTTCAGTTGCATATTTTCTGTTGCATTTATTACTGCTTGTTTATAGCCTGTTTAAATTGTAAGTGTTATTCTAAGCCTCTTAGTTTTGGTTTAAGAACTTGGGTTTTAGGCCTACCCCTGAGCTCTTCCTCGCCTTTCTCCCTCAGATTCTGACAAATATGGATGGACAATTTCCTGCAATTTCTCCTGCCAGTCTGGTTGATATGGGCATCCTGAGACAGTGTAGCAACTGACGCATATACTGGGACAACCATCTACTGCTACCACCTAGGAACACAATTTGTGAGAGAAGCTATTACATTACAAACTTAAAGTCTATGATTTCCCCCTCACAAGCCGGTATATCTGGCACTGAGAAACATGTCAACACATTTACTTCACCTCAAACACCACCCATACTTACAAGATAAAAAAGAAGACTTATACTGCAAAAATCCTCCAACAGCAAAGATAATAAATGGTCCTCTTTATTCACATTAGATTGGGCACTTTCATTTGAGTGTAACAAAAACTTCGTCAGAATCCAGGATTCTGAGGAAGTTTTTGTTACAGCCATCCAAGATACTCCAGGTACAGTTAACCATTGATAAGACCCCTATACAAATCTTAGCTAGCTACTGGCCCCCAAATCTGATTCAAGATGCACAATCCGCCTATCTGGACCTCTTTGAATCTATCAATATTCAACCCTTTACCCTGATTCTGGGTGACTTTAACTACCCAAACATAGACTGGAAGAATTACTCATGCCAGAACACAAATGCCTAGAGATTCCTCAATTTTGTCAATGAAAATGCTTTGGAACAGCTAGTTAATACTCCCACAAGAGGTGATAATATCTTGGACTTGATATGAAGCAGCGTGAGTAACCACTGCAATATCCCTGCAGTATCATCATCCTTGGTAAGATCTGAACATAAAGCGGTCACTTTTAAAGTCACCATCTCCCCAGACCCCCTACAGCTATGGTCAAATAAAAAACTTCTCCAAAGCTGATTACAGCATCCTGAAGGATGGTATAAACAGCTTCACAGCCTTTTCCCCCTTTCTAGGAACTGGAATCAGTGTCCAATACTACACCAAAGCACTATTATGAGCATTTATATACAGGCATGGAATCAGGAATACCTGACAGGACTAAATCATCCTCCGCAAGGAAGAGTAAGACTGTCTGGTGGACATCTGCAATAAATAAACTCTATAACAATAGGAAAAAATTGCAGTCCAGGACCAAGAAGGAGCAGATGCCCAACTGGAAGCAATCTCTCCTTAGCCTGAACAAGCAAATAAGAGCACCAGTGAAATCCCCCAAAGCAAACTTTGAGTCCAAATTGGCCACATGTACTAGAGACAATCGCATCCAGACTTCATCCTACATGAACTCAATCAGGAACTTGTAGCATCATTAAGCACCCTATTCAACCAAAGCCTGAGTATCAGCTTCATCCCAGCTGAGAGAAGGACAGCACTGTCATCCCTTTGCACAAAGATGGAACATCCACTGATCCAGGAAATTATAGACCCATCAACCTAACTAGCCTGATCCACAAGGCCATGGAACAGATTATCATGGACCTCATTAACTAGGACACTGGCAACCTCCAAACACAGTTTGGCTTTGTCAAGGGGAGGTCATGTCTGTTAAATTTAGTTGGCTTCTATGAGACAGTCACCAAAGCCATGGGTGAGGGGAAGACGGTGCACACCACCTACCTTGACCTGTCCAAAGCTTTTAACACTATTCCCCACTCAGGCATAATAGATAGACTTTCTCAACTAGGCATCAATCCGTATGTTACCAGATGGGTAGCTAACTGGCTCACTCATAGAACCCACCTAATCAAAATAGGGGAAGCCACCTCAAGCAGTATACCCATAACAAGTGGTGTACCCCAGAGTTCGGTCTTGGGACCTCTGTTATTTGGGATATACTTTTCTGAGTTGCAGGCCAAAACCGGTGGGCTATGGCTGACCAAGTCTGCAGATGACTGCAGGCTGGGTGCTGTCATCAATTACCCTAATGATGTAGACATCCTCCAAGACTCGGTCTCACCCAAACAAATGACTGGTGTCAGAAACATATCCTCAAGTTGAATACCAAAAAATGCATCATTATCCCTTTTGGGGAGAGTGACGTCCCCACAAATTATCACATTAATAACAATGTCCTAAGCATGCAATCAGTAGTGAGGGATTTGGGCACCCAGGTTGATAGCAACCTGACTTTTGACCAGCATGTTACTTCCATTGAATGGAAAGCTTTCTACATGGCCCATGTCATAAGTAAGGGTATCTCATCCAGGGAAAAGGATGTCATAACATCCCTGTATTCATCCCTTATAAGGCCCATTACTGAGTACAATCCCCTGTTTGGCAGGTACCTTGCAAAGCACATGCAGCAGCTGGAGAGACCACAGAGGCTCCTCACCAGAAAAATTCAGGGCCTTAAAAATCTACCATATACAGATAGGCTAAAATCCCTATCTCTCTACTCAGTTTCATACAGACTCCTCAGACTTTGGCATACAAGGTGATCTCAGACCCCACCTTGATGGGACTGCTGCATATCCGCAAGTCAGACTCCTCTCGTGTAACCCACACTTGTGGCCTCAACCTGGTCTGTGACATTAATAGGACTTTTTGGTGGGACAGATTTGTATTCCAGAGAATCCCCCTCTGTGGAATAGACTCCCTCTCCACGTCAAGCAGAGTACCTCTTTACCCCATTTTAAGAGCAACCTAGATAACTGGATGGGAAACATAAAATACATTCCTGAGATTCCACCCATGTACCTGCTGGACAGGGGCTTTGGGTGCTGACTTATCTTAACTTGGGCTAAACTCTTGGCTAGCCTTATAAGGGCCTCAGGGCCAATAGACTAATAACTTGCTATGATCCTATCTAGGGATTTATGCCCAGTTTTGTGAGTTTATTTATAATACCTAAGTGGGCAATTGTGTCAAATGCCTTGACCAGGTGGCTGTAGGTAGTATGTACTGTTTTACCCTCATCCATGGCCTTAGTGACTTTCTTAAAGAAATCCACCATATCAAGTAATCATGACCTACTCTTGACAAAGCTGAATTGGGTTGGTTCCAGTGTTTGAAGGTCTCCTATGTCATTATTTATCAGGTCCATAATTATTCTTTCCATGGCCTTACATGTAAGACTAGTCAATCTTATGGGTTTGTAATTTCCCGGGTCAGTAGATGGTCCCCCTTTATACAGAGGGATGGGTGTTTCTGTCCTCCACTCTATTGGGACAAAACCAGTCCAGAGGCTGTGGTTAAACAGAGGTCCTAATAGACCTGCAAAGTCCTGCTTTAAGCTGTTTAAGAGACAACCAGCTATATTGTCAGTCCCCAATGAAGCCATGATTTTAGCTTTAGCAAGCATAGTGGCAACTTATTCTTTGGTGATAATTGGTGGTAGAGTGGTGGAGGGTATATTTTGGGGAGAACTGGGGGTGATGGGAAGGTGAAATTTCAGCTGAATTTGTCAGCCAGTAGATTTGCTATGTCATCTTGCTGAGTATACGTGATGCCATTTACACCTAATTCAACACATTGTTGGGTGTTGCCCTTAAGATTGTGGACATAACTGAAAAATACCTTATGGTTTTTCTTAGCTTTGGAGGATATTATTACCTCAAAGTCTGCTTTCAGAGACTTGACTAGTTTCCTGATTCTTTAAACTAATGAGGGATGTCCTGCTCTTTTGTGCACATTCCCTCCTACTTCTCGGCAGGATTTTCTTTCTTAGGCTGTACAATGTATTAATACAAAGGATCTACCAGGGTGGCTTGTTTTTGTGATTTGACCTGGGTTTATTTTGGTCTCATACTGACATTTCAATGCAGATGTTTATATGGTCATACAGGGCTTTTGTATATGCCTCTGAATAGCTTTCTATGTTTTCTGGATTTGGCAATCTTGAAGACTAACGATGCTGTCACTTAATATGGGTGTAATTTACCTTAGAGAAGTTCTTAACATTTTTGGGGTTAGGTGGGTGGACTAGTTTTACCTTTATTTCAAAGGATAATGCTTTGTGATCTGATCTTACAATTGATGACATAACACTAGGGAGGGTGCAGCACTCTTCCATATTTGTGAGTACCAGATCTAGGATATTTGTTCCCCTAGTGGCAGTGCAGACTAGCTGCTCCAGGGAATTTGACATGTATAAGGCCAAGAAATCTCTAAGCCTACATGTTAGTGGTTAAGTATGCTTTCAAATTAATGAAGGCATAGTTAAAATTACCAATGGCAAGTTCCGGTATGATGTATGGGTTTTCTGGTTCATAGTGGGGAATCTGTAGCTAGCAAGAATATAGTAATGAATTTTTCCCATGGTTAGTTGTATATGGGGTAGCTGAAGGATGTCATATTGTTTGAGCAGTGCTTATCCTTTACACAGATAGATACGCCTCTACCCTTTGCTCTTTCATGTTCAGTGGGTGGTTGGAATGTATGAAAGACATTATAGCCATCCTCAGCCAGAGTGCATTTAATGGCTCTGAACCATGTCTCAGCAACTGCATAGAAGTCAGTATTTTTCAGGGTGAGAAGAGCTTCCAGGTAGTGTAGTTTCTTCTTGAGGTTCCCAGCATTGAGCAGTAATACCTTAAACTTGTCCTGAGTAATTATTCTTATTTTGTAAGGTTTGTCTGTTTGCCAGTGCCTAAAAAGGCACTATGGGGATGGATAATGTTTTGCCCAATATTTGGAAGCCTAGAAGTGACAGATTAAGACCATCTCCGGCAAAGCATAGTGGCCTATCAACCATGTCCTCCCAGGCTCACAAGTATTGGTCCCCTTTGGAATGACACCAGTAGCTAAGTCAATTGTTAAAATCAGTCATTTCCTGATGGTATTATAGCATCATCCTTGGAGATGGTAGAATGCTGCTCAGTGCTAGGCACATACCTGCCTGTGACATATATTCATACCTGCCTGTGACATATATTCTGAGAGCTCAATCATGTCTCTCTTCATATAGTCCAAGGAGGTATGTCTTGAGGTTATTTATGCTCACATTGATTATGACTGATTTATACTGGTACTTAGGGGTGACCTGAATGCTTGCATGATCTGATGAATCCTCACCCCTGACAGGGAACTAATTGTAACTGTCCCTTTATCCAGCCTGGTAAAAGGGATAACAGGGTGTCTCACAATGGTGTCTCCTATGACCAGAATATTGGGTCTTGGAATGTTTTGCCTTATGTGTTGGGTAGTTGAGGCACAATGAGATGTGCCTTTATGTGTTGTGATGGGAATTCTCTTGTTTGTGTACATGCTGAGTTTCTAAGGACTGTGCCTGAGAGTACTTTGAGATTTGGGTAAGTTAAATGTGTGCACCTCTGCATATGTGGGTCTATGAGTGTGGTCCTTTGTGAGTGCTGTGATTGATGAGTGTGAGTCACTGACAGCCTCTTTCCTGCTTTTTGTGTCTGTATCTAAAAGTCTAGCCTCTAATGTCAATGTTTAACTACATATTTCTCATACTGTATTTATCTGTTCATAAATTAAGTGGTTGTTAGTGTACATAAGGCAATTGTTACATTGCCTCAGGATATCCATGTCCACCAACCTGGATGCAGAGATAGCAGCAAAGTACCCATCTATGGTTGCAGGTCCTAATATGTGTGTGAGAGGAATAAGAGTGGATGGTGTTTGTAACTGGGTGGGGGAAGGGTGCTTCCTTTATGGAATCTGCAGCTAACCTAACCAGTGATGCTGCCCAGTGCTCAAATCAGGTGCTCACTGAACAGCAATAGTCCTGGGTGCTTTAATAAGGTAACTAGCACAGTAAACTTTCACAGTATAATGAAAATAAGCAATATTTCCAGATGTTTGCATCTGTACAGGACACTGGCATGGTGAGCAGCTCAGTGCATATGTGCCAAATTTATACTAGCACTGGAAATACAAAAAACTAACTGAACCCTTTGGTCAATACAATGACTATACTTAAAGCCCTGCTGTGTCCTTCCCAGCTCAGATCGACCAGGAAAACACCTACTGCCACTAGATGAGTAATCCCAGTCCTTCTAATGTAAAATCACAGTAAAGGGGTGCCCACAAACAAACTTAAAGACATAGATACAGCAGTGTACTTTAAACAGCTTATAAAAGTGTGATTATTCAATAAAAGTACTTTGCTTTGTAGAAATAAGCCAAGGGACACTCAATTGTACAGAATTTATAAAGGCAATAAAAACAAGATAAGCTGATTAATAGGCGCTCCAGCCCATAAAACAACTGCATGCAGGAATCTCTAGTGTATTTCCGCAACCTATACAGATCATACTACCACCCAGTGCCACTAGATAGAAAATCCACTGACCTCTGTATGTAAAAACACAGAAAAGTGCTTGCTAGAGTGTATAAATATACAGCTTTACCCAACAGCTAGCTAGATCATCATCTTCTTTCGGCTGTTCCCATTATGGGTCGCCACAGTGGATCATCTGTTTCCATTTCTTCCTGTCCTCTGCATCTTGCTCTGCCACACCAGCCACCTGCATGTCCTCTCTCACCACATCCATAAACCTTATCTTAGGCCTTCCTCTTTTCCTGTTACCTGGTAGCTTCATCCTTAGCATCTTTTTCCCAATATACTCAGCATCCCTCCTCAGCACATGTCCAAACCAACGTGATCTTGCCTCTCTGTCTTTGTCTCCATATCTTCCAAACTGGGCTGACCCTGTAATATACGTATTCCTAATCCTGTCCACCCTCATCACACCCAGTGCAAATCTTAACATCTTTACCTGTGCCACATCCAGCTCAAACTCCTGCCTTTTTGTCAGTGCCACTGCCTCCAACCCATATAACATAGCTGGTCTCACTACCCTCTTGTAAACCTTCCCTTTCACTCTTACTGGTACTTGTCTGTCACAAATCATTCCTGACACTCTTCTCCACCAACTCCATCCTGCCTGTACTCTCTTCTTCACCTCTCTTCCACACTCACCATTACTCTGAGCTATTGATCCCAAGTATTTAAACTCATCCACCTTCGCCACCTCTACTCCTTGCATACTCACCATTCCTCTATCCTGCCTCTCATTCACACACATATATTGTCTTAGTCTTGCTGACCTTCATTCCTCTTCTCTCTAGAGCATATCTCCATCTCTCCAGGGTCTCCTCCACCTGTTCCCTACTCTCACTACAGATAACAATGTCATATGCAAACATCATAGTCCACAGGGACTCCTGTCTGATCTCATCTGTCAACCTGTCCATCACCACTGCAAATAAGAAAAGGCTCAGAGCTGATCCTTGATGTAATCCCACCTCCACCTTAAATGCATCCGTCACTCCCACCACAGACCTCACCACTGTCACGCTACCCTCGTACATATCCTGTACCACTCTTACATACTTTTCTGACACTCCCGACTTCCTCATACAATACCACAACTCCTCTGTAGGCAACCTGTCATATGCTTTCTCTAAGTCTACAAAAGCACAATGTAACTCCTTCTGACCTTCTCTGTACTTCTCCATCAACACTCTCAGTGCAAACATCACATCTGTAGTGCTCTTTCCTGGCACAAAACCATACTGCTGATCACTAATCATCATGTCCCTTCTTAACCTAACTTCCACTACTCTTTCCCATAACTTCATGCTGTGACTGATAAATGTAATCCCTCTGTAGTTACTACAGCTCTGCACATCACCCTTATTCTTAAAAATCGGTACCAAAACACTTTTTCTCCATTCCTCAGGCATCCTCTCACTTTCCAAGATTTCATTAAACAATCAGGTTAAAAAACCCACTGCCATTTCACCTAAACACCTTCATGCTTCCACAGGTATGTCATCTGGACCAACAGCCTTTCCATTCTTCATCCTCTTCATAGCTATCCTTACTTCCTCCTTGCTAATCCATTGTACTTCATGATTCATTATCCCCACATCATCCAACCTTCTCTCCCTCTCATTCTCTTCATTCATCAACCCCTCAAAGTACTCCTTCCATCTCCTCAACACACTTTCCTCACTTGTGAGTATGTTTCCCTTATTATCCTTTATCACCTTTACCTGCTGCACATCTTTCCTTCTCGGTCTCTCTGTCTAGCCAATTGGTACAGGTCTTTTTCTCCCTCCTTAGCGTCCGACCTTTCATACAACTAGCTAGATAATTAATTCAAAGCACGTAAATCAGTAGAACAGACAATAAGAGGGAAAATGTAGTTTTTCCCAAAACAAGCACAAGGAAATGCAAATAAATAATTCAAGATATAAACAGCTGTGTAGAAAGGGAGGAGCTTATAAAACACAATTTACAGTAAGGGTAGGCAGCTTAAAATCACTAAGCAGGTCAAGGAATGAGAGGGTGTGTGGGTAAAATAACTATCAGGGAGTCACCAACAGTGTTTGTAGTTTTTGCAGGCTTTGAGTCTTTTCTGAAAAGACAAAACCCCAAAATTCCCTGTTTATTTAAATAACACTCAAAAAACAAATTAACCAATGAAAAAGAAAAATGTGAATTCTGCAGCCTAAATAATTTAAGTGTCTGTCTCTTACATAGAATAAAACCACTATGCCATGCAGATTTCTTAAAATATAAAACAAAATGCAGCAGGTAAACAAAGAAAGCAACTCTATCAGTTTAAGCAACTCACAAAAATATAGGTTTAATTTCTTCAACCAGCAGGAAGTAAGCAAAACACAATAATTTTACACAGAGTCCATTCTCTAAGTGCAATAATACCCTCCAGGGTGTGTGTTAATGTGTAATTATCACATTTCCAGGGGTGTAGAGGCCATATTCTCTGGTTGGGCATTAATTACACATTAACATACACCCTGTTGGGCATTATTGCTAGTGGGCATCATCTGCAATGTGCTTGCAGGCCAGCTAGGTAGTTTCAGCAACTCCCACATTTGGCATAACTATGACCCTTGTCAATAGTTTGTGGGGAGTGACTTCCCATACTGCCATCTTAAGGGGGATGCTGGATATGGTCTAGACACCAATGAGAAATTCCCATTACTCAACTGAACATGATTACAGTCATGCCCTACCACAACCAGAAACCTCAGAGATATGTATAAAATGAGCAATACTGCCAAGTCATCGTAGGAAACTTTAATTACAAAATGAATAATAAATTAAGTGCTTTTGTTTGTTTATTACAGAACTACATTAGAATAACTAAAGCCAATTTCACACTACCCTATTTATAAGTAACTTAATCAATCCCTTTAGCAGAGAATATGTATCTGGGCTGCTGAAGTCATAGATCTACTGCTTGGACATATCTGATGGTGTCTTACAGTATGAGCATGCCACATGAACAAAATGCTTACTGTGTGTGTGTGTGTGTGTGAAAGCTGTGTTACATAACATTATAGTTAAGAAGCAGTTACAACAGGGTGGTCTCATGCAAGGATCATAGTTCCAAGCACTGTAAGTAGTGGCAGCTGATACAGATGAGGAGTCAGCAGCAGGGGATTACAATGCCAGATGGAGGTAAGCACAGTATGCCATGGTGCTAGCAAAGTGGCATTGTATTGTACATAGCTTTGCAGTATAACCATCTGAGAGATAACTAGATACATACAGTAAAAAAGATACCTACAAAAACCTCAGACTGCCCATGCTGTGCAACAGACAATGGTAAACCCAAGTAACAATGTACAATGGGCAGGGCACAGTTACCATCATTTAAACAGGTGCAGAAGGCAGTATACAACTATACAAGGGACTAAGCAAATAAAAACACCAGATTGAGCTTACCCATGCAGAGGCTGGCCATGCTGTGCATTAAAAATAGGCAACCCAAGTAAACATGTAGAAAGGGTAGAGTGCAATTAACATCATTTGCAGTGGTGAAGAAGAGTTTACATGAGTTCATGTCTTTCACATGGATATGTGTGGCTGAACATACTGAGATGTAAAAAAAGAAAGAGTGTTTTTAGGGAAGTGTCACAACTGCTATGAAGGGATACATTTTGGTAAGGGCCAGGGTCAGTGGAGTGTGGGATGTGTTGTGGGCTGTGGTGGTATGTGTGTGTGTGTGTGTGTGTGTGTGTGTGTGTGTGTGTGTGTGTGTGTGTGTGTGTGTGTGTGTGTGTGTGTGTGTGTGTGTGTGTCTGCAGGAGACAAACTCAACATGTGGTTCAGCTTTTTTGTGTGACCTACTAGATAAGATGTGAGGATGCTGTACTGAGTAATGATCCTCCCATGCACACCCTGCCAGTGAGAGCTGGCTCTGCCAGTAGTTGCATCAGCTGTAGCATGATCCTGACTAGATGCCAGCATGCTAGCTGACTGTGGCCAACATCTGCTGGATGATTTGCTAGCATGAAGACAGGCATAGCCATAGTGAAGGCATCTCCTTGGTACAGACACATCCACAACTGACATTGCAGTGGAAGAGATAGTACCTCGGAGCATGATATCGTTCATCCACAGCTGGGTTAACTAACATCCAAAGATGTCACAGGTGACCACTGCTAAGGACATCCGCTTGCTGCTGATACATGACTCAAAGTAAGCACTTCACTTTTCAATGTGTGATTCATTCTCTCCAATAAATCACACACATATGGTTCAATCACTCCAATATGTTAGCAAGCACAGCCTGGATCACCCTCATAGCCTCCAATGAGGCTGTGTTGGAACTTGTCTCTGCCACCACAATGGCCCTGCAGATAGTTTGAGTGGCAGGCACTGACATACCAATCTTTATGGATGGGTATAAGCTATACTTTGTGGTAAGCACCTGCACCAACACCCCACTCTCTCCACTTCCCAATTTGATTCTACTGCACACGATGGCTAGGAACAGATTCACAACCTATGTCTACAAGGGCCACTACACTTATTCATACCTCTCAACTGTCCAAATGTTAGCAGAATGTCCAGATTGTCAAATATTTTTGGTCAGTTCCTCATAAAATTTGTGGTTTTCTGACACATCATTGAGATTAAAGCCAATAAATAATGACAGACATTTGAATTTCAGACCTGATATTTTTCAGAAAATGCATGTTAAAGCAAACCAGTTATTATAGCAACTTTTTAAATGTATAAGAACAATATTTAAAATCTTTCCCTATTTTGGGGCTTTTGCCCAACTATTATTTTTGACTTCGTCCAGATTTCTTGCACTAAAAGTGTGAGAGCTATGACTTTGTTATTTACTACTTTTGTATACTGGGAAAGTCGAACTAGCCACACATGGCCGGCCTTAGGCATAGGCCAACTAGGCGGCCGCCTAGGGCGCCACTCTAGTAGGGGAGCTTTTCCAGTATTTATTTGGTGTAGGTAGACCAGGATGGGGGCACTGGGTGATGTGATGGGGGCGCCATGGAGCCCTTTTGCCTAGGGCACCAGTTGACCTAAGGCCGCTCCTGTAGCCACAGGTCCCATTTTCAGCAGAGGCCTGAGGAGAAATTGCAGAATGAGTAGAGGGCAGTAATACAAGATTTACATAATAAATGTATATATATATATAGAAAAGGTAATGCTATGATGATCAATAAAACGTGACAGTTAGTAAAAACAAAAATACAATAAAAATGTTACTTAAGATCAAACGTTTAAGTGTCTAGTTATTTTCCCTGATCTATAGTGTCCCCATCAGCCTGTGCACTCTCAGATGGTAGGGTGTCTATGTGTGAGGATGGGATGCGGGTGTCACACTGTGTCCAACACATGCTCTGTTGCCACTGACTATGCCAGCTCATCCATGTCATCATGATCCAAGGCTACAGATCCTACAACATTAGACCTGAGTAATTCCACAGTGTCCTCCAACATCAGACATGAGTAGTTCCACACTGTCCTCCAACATCAGACATGAGTAGTTCCACAGTGCTGGTGCCAGAGAATGACTCATCCGTGAATATAGCAAAACAAAATATATCCAGTATAGGTATGACCCAGCACCACAACTACAGATGCAACTCATATTATTACAACTATAAAGATATGAGATCAGTTTATCCCCTATTCCATACCTTGTGCAGATGGATGTTGCACCTGAATGCCAGTTTATCCATATGGCACAAGTGAGACAACCGTTATAAACTGTAATGTGACTAACAGGTACAAATAGTGGCAGATAGAGATAGCAGGACTACATAGCTGAAGCATAATCAGTGGAAATTCTCTTGTCCCTATCCAGTTCTGTCACTATATCCACCAAAATACTGTCAGACTCTATGGAGATGCTATTGCTGTTAACTGAGGCCTGGAATGCTTCCATCTTCATAAAGTGTAGGTCAGCAGATGGCCCACCACCGGACATGTTCCCTTCCCATGCCACAGCCTGTGCTCTGTGGGTGGCAGCAGAGATCATACCAATTGGTCACTGGTGGGCCATATCATATTCATGATCCAGACCACCCACAGCATTAGCAAATTAGTGACAACTTCCCATCAAACAAGTTCATGGAAGGTCTGGTCAGCCAGAGTAGATGTAAACAGCCTTCTACCATGGAGACAGAGGGCCTTTAATATCACCTTATTTTCTGCCCTTGGAAATTTGGGCTTGTGATTTGACATGACTTTCTGTACCTGCTTCTTAGACATATTTATGTTGGTATGTAAATTACTGAAATTAACAGCTGTGGGTGTTAAAAATCCTAAAAGTCATACTATACTAACATTATATCTGCTATGCCATAGTAGGACTTGATACAAAAATATGTGTATCTACAAAACAATGTTTATCCAAATGTCAGATATTTTGTGCTAAGCACAGTCCCCTCCATCACAAAAATACCAGCACATGACTGCAAATTAACTACTATACATTTTAACAAGTTTGAAGATCATTAGTGACAATCTTTGCAGACATTCTCAGTATTGCAATCATATATGTGTAAGGTACACAACATTAGACAGATTCATTTCTCTGAATCTTTTGGGTTTCGACTACCATCACTGGAATGGATGCCATTCCTAAGTCAACGTATGATTAAAGTTCATGAAATGATTATTGTTTTAATCACTGATGTTAACCCAAAGTGCTCCTCACAACACCTGCGATGTGCCCAGAACTGACTTCTGCAATTCAAACGAAGTTAAATGTATCTTCAGAATATCTAAATAAGACTGCAAATTCTTTTTTATGAGATCCATTTCTCCTACTACTTACTATTGCAACTGTCTGTGTATCCTTCTTCCACATTGCACACAAGGGTTGGGAGAGTGGCCTAATGGTTAAGGTGTTTGCATTACAAACACAAGGTGCAGGGTTTGAGTTTCATAAGAGATAATTGGCTAGGCTAAAAATGTCTCACAAGGGCAATTAGCCTAGTACTAATCTATGAACGCAATGCAGAAAAAGATTTTTGCCTGCAAATACTGGTATTTTATGAATGTGTCTCTCTGTACATAAGATACTGTAGTCACTCGGTATAGAAATTCCAATGATAAATGCTACTATTGTCTTCTTTTCCTGGACAACTGTATCTGGTTTTCTCGCATCTATTTTTTGAACTGTTGGTAGAGGGCAATCCCATGTGATATAAAGTTCTTCATTTTCTATAATGTTTTGTGGCTCATGTTTCCAATGTTTTTCAGCTACTTTAGTATTATAATGTTTATACAGTCCCCAATGCAACAGTCTTTATTATGCCTTTCAATATACAGGCCCTCTGTCATTAGTGTATCACACCTGGCAACAAGATGTGCAACTGTTTCCAGTTATGTTTTACAGAATCTATATTTATCTGTTTCTCCCACATGTCCAATGGACTTGGTAAACCAATGTGTGTAGTCCACTGTTCTGGGCTGCTAATATTAAACTTTCATACTTTAGTTTAAGTTCACCTCTCCTTAACCATTCCTGCATCAGATCCTGATCAGACGTTGTTACAGGAATTTACTTTACTTGCAACTACATTTATGTCTTTTCCACATTTCTTGTTTTCTCATCTGATCTTTCTCTTTGTATTCTTCCTTTTGTTTTTGGCACATTCAGTTGTTACCTGATTTTTGTCTACTTCTGCTTTGGTTTCCATTCCTGCTTGACATCGATATGCTTCTTCTAAATTAAGTGGGAGAGTCATCTTAGATTTCTTCTCTTCATGTTTCAAAACTTTCACTATGTTTGGATCTTGTAATATCAATGGATATGTATTCAGTCCTATGATTACAGATCTATACATGTAATCAATTTTGAGATGGTTCCTCCTTCAAAATGAGGAACATATAATCTTGATATACACTGATTTTTATATATCATTTGATAAGCGTGACACATTTTTTCTTTTTTTTCCTGTCCTACTAATCCAATACTTTTTGGGGCCAGTCAGTCCCCTCTAAACTATAAGTTAGAATGGAAAGAACAAATTGGTTTATACCTTGGACTGCGTTCCCAGATGTCATTTCTGTTCTCAATATCAGTTTTAGTCTCCTAAAATATTCCTTACTGAGTTTAGTTTGTATTTGTTTATGTTTTATTGTCGATCCTTCAGCAATTCACAAATATCTATACACCTCCTCTTGCTCAAGTTCCTTTATATCACATTCCTGTCCCAGACTGATATTTTTTTGATGCTGCAGCTTTCCTGCTTTAAATGTTGAATTTACACATTTATCAAGAGCAAACAACATTCTTATATCATCTGAAACAATTTTCACCACTTGCATTTCTACTTTCAGCGCCTCATCTGATGAACTAAAAGTACTTTCCGCTTTTCCCGGTTAGGGGTCGCCACAGCAGATCACCGGCCTGCTTATGATTGGCAGCGGCTTTTTACAGTGTCAAGTTGCCAGCCCAGTGACCAACCTTCAAAGAAGGCACACCCACTCATGTATGCACCTACCTGCATGTCTTTAACTACCACCAACCTCTACATTTCTTTCCACTCCACTAACTACCTTGATTATAGCAAGCTCAGATGCTCATAAGCCAGTACTTATTATACAGCACAAACTTCTTCTTCTTGTAACATTTGTTAATGTCTGGTATGCACTTCACAGATAAAGATTCTAAATGTCTACTGATGTACTATGTTCTTCATCTGTAAATATGTTGTAAGTAATTGCTATGTAAATTGTTAATCACTATGTAATCCATTGTAAATACTGTCTGTTTATTTTAACTGTGGAGCTTTTCTCCCTGGGCCTCAGCTGAAAATGGACCTACGTCCAGTTGGACACTCCCGGTCAACAAATTTAAATAAATAAACAAATAAATAATAAATAAATACATTTAAAGTTCACTCGACCACAGGGAGGACATGCGGACTCAGCACAGAAGGCACTCCAGCTGAGAATAGGGCCAGAGAGACTCTTGTTGTGAGGCAACAATGCTAACCGCTGCACCACCACAGCCATTCCTCATTTGATGAACTATACAGTTTTAAATCATCCACAAAAAGAAGATGACAAGTCTTGTCATGCTTATCAAATGATATATAAAAATCAATGTATACCAGGATTATATACTCCTCATACTGAAAGAGGTATGAGTCTCCTCAAAACTGACTGCTTCATGTGGCAACACTGATCAGATGCTTCCCGTTCTACTTGTTTCTTATACATCGTCCATAAGGCAAGTTATTGGTCTATAATTTTTAGGATAGTTTGCAGTTTCACTCTTAAGTAGGAATATTATTTTTCCCTGTTGTTAACCAGGCTGGTGCCCGTTTGTGATGTGTATATAAGTAATTCTTACTCACGGCTAAATCTTTGTGTAAAGATGTTAATACTTTTAGCCATAAGTTAGGTATTGGATCTGGGCCTGGGGTTTTCCAGTTAGGAGCTTTTCTTAATTTTGTTTCAGTTTTTCTGGCCATTACTTCAGCCCATTTCATGTCCTGTACATTTGAACTTCTTACTATTTCATCTGCTTCTTCTAAACATTCAGCATCTTTGTTATATTCCACAGAGTCTTCATAGACATTTCATAGGATGATACTAGGCTATCGGCCCAAAGGCCCTTATAAGCCTAGCCAAGAATTTCACCCATGTTCCCACAAAGTCAGCATCTGTTTTCCCTGGCAAGCAGGGACACAGGTGAGATCCCAGGTGCATATTTTCTATTTCCCATCCCGTCATCCAGGTTCCTCTTAAAGAGAGCTAGTGAGGTACTCTGCTTGATATGGAGAGTGAGTCTATTCCACAGATGGGGGAGTTGTTAGAATACATATCTATCCCGACAACAAGTTCTATTAATGTCACAGACCAGATTTAGGCCTTGAGTGTGGGTTGTGTGAGTAGAGTTTGACTTACAGATATGTAGCAACTCCATCAAGGCTGAGTCTGAGACAACCTTCTATGCCAGAGACAGGTCACCTTTTTCATTGTTGTGTGTGTGTGGGGGGGGGGGGGGGCACACATGAAGCTAAAGCCTTTTATATGCTTAAGTCTAGAGGTTACTTATAACATGGCCTGGGTCATCTAAAATAAACTGTCCCATTTCTAACAGAACAGCAAACACAATTCTTTTTAAATCTCTTTCCGACTCCAGATATAAACCCCATCTGTTCTTCTGTAATTTCATTCTTCTAAATTGTAAATACAATACCTGTACTAAAAATGATTATCTGCAACCTTGGAGAAATGCAGAAACATAAGATATTTATAATACGTTTACTTGAAAAGTTGTCACTGATTTTTGTTTCTTCTATCATCTAACCCACAACTTTACTTTAGCCATTGCAGTGTGATACTGCATTTCCCAGAAGATTTTTGTAAAACATATGTCATACAGAGGGTTTATATCAGATGATCGAAAGCTGAGAATATTGAAGCTCCAAACCTCGAACTGAAAACCTCAAAACCGGAAAACATTGAACGTGAAAAAAAAAAACATTACACACCCAAAACAACACAAAAAACACTCTATGCAGGGGGACAAGCCCCCCCACCCACACCCCCCCTACTTAAATATACCAACACTGAGATCACACTACAGTGCAGTAAAGGAAAATCTTCCCTTCCCACACTCTATGGTGATCTCCACTTTACGCTTTGGTGTTTTCTGGTTTTGAGGTTTACAGTTCGAGGTTTGGAGCTTTGATTTTCTCAGCTTTCGATTATCTGATATAAACCCTCATTCAGTCTACCTTACAACAATTGATATTTTATTTTATTTTATTTATTTATTTTACATTTGTTGACCGGGCTAGTCTAACTGGATATATTTCCATTTTCAGTAGAGGCCCGGGGAGAAAAGCTCCAACATAGCACAAAATGTAATATACTGTTGAATAACAAATAAAGTAAGAGGTATTTAGAATAAAAAGAGGTATTTAGAATAAAAAGAAGGATTTTCAAAAGTACAATAATAAGCAGGTGAGTATAAAGTAATATAACAGTCATGTGATTGTTTGATAAGAGAGATACACTAAAGTTCATTGTTAGTTAACACAAACACTTGTGGTTATATAAGTTTTACAATGACCAGTTTTTAGCATACAGTGGGGTATGTAGAGTATGATTGTATATCCATAGGCAGTATGAAGCTAAAAAATAGGAAAGGTGGTAGATTAATCAGGGTTAGTGCAGGGACATAACCAGTGGGATTTTAGGTGAATTTTGAGTTTTTGCTTAAAGAGTGACAGTGAAGGTAGTAGAGTTAGATTGGTAGGTAGAAGGTTCCAGTGTTTCCCAGCAGTATTGGAGAATAGGCTGTCGCCTGACAAGTTATTGGACTTACTTATGCTAGCAAGTAGTTTACTTGAAGAGCGTATGGGGATTCAGATTATTATAAGGGGTAATGAGGTTAGCAAGTATTGGAGTATTATTAGGTTGGTAAAATATTTTATGAGCAATGGTGAGTTGGGAAAAAGTTAGCACATTAGGGAGTTCAAGCCAGTCTAGCTGCTTTAGATTCAGACAGTGGTGTGTTCGAAATGCATTGCCAGTGGCAAATCTGGCAATATTGTTATAGGAGTTTACTAGTTTGAGAAGATTATTTTTTTTTAGATTAGTATAAATAGGAGAAGCATAGAGAAGAGTTGAGATTAAGTGAGAGTGGGCAATGGTGGTTCTAGTTATAGGAGTTAAGAAGGGTTTGATTCTATATAAGGAGCCCATTTTTCTGTTCACTGTTTGAATGGTGTTATTTATATGGTTATTGAAGTTAAGGTTGTTGTCAATTGTGACTCCTAATAGTTTGGTAGTGGGATCGGGAAAGATGAGGGTACCATTGTTAGATTTAATAGAGAAGTCAATAGGAGAGGACCTATTGGTAGGTGTAAAGAGTAGAAGCTAGTTTTTTTTGGCGTTCAAAAGGAGGTAGCGTTTCAGGAACCAGTCTTCTACTGAGTTGAATACTTTTTGAGTTAGAGAGTGTAGTTCAGATGTGGAGTTGGCAGAACATATAAGTGTGGAATCATCAGCATATTGAATGCAGGTGGCTTCAGGGACTGCTATGTGAAGGTCGTTGATGAATAGTGAAAAGAGAAGAGGTCCTAAAATGGAGCCCTGGGGGACTCCAAGGGTGACTGGCAGGTGGGATGATAATTTATTTTCCCAGAGAACTGCCTGTTACCTATTGTTAAGGTAAGACTTGAACTATTGTATAGCTGGGGTATCTAGAGCAAGAAGTTCAAGAGTATTTATAAGCAGGGGATGATTAACCATATAAAAAGCCTTTGAAAGGTCGATGAAGACAGCAGAAGAGAGGATGTTGTTATTACGGTTCTTATAGATGGAGTCAGTGAAAAATAGTAGAGCGGTAGTAGTGCTATGAAATGGCCTAAAGCCATGCTGGCACTTAGCCAGAATGCCGCGTTTAGTTAGGTGGTCTAGTAGCTGATGGTGAATGCATTTTCCATGACTTTAGCTAAAGGTGATAGTAGAGCTATTGGTCTGTAATTAGAGTAGTCGTTGGATTTACCACCTTTAGGTAGGGGGATGATGTGGGAGATTTTCAAGATGTCTGGAATGATTCCTTCATTAATGGCTCTGTTAAGTAGTATGGATATGGTTAAGGCAATAACTTTGGCTGCTATTTGCAAATATTCAGAAGGTAACTGATCGGCTGAAGGAGTACAAGGCTTAAGTTTTAGTAAGATTTTGTAGATGAAAGTGGTTGAGATAGGTTGAAATCTAAATGTTGGTAGAGATCCAGCTAAAGAAGATGGGTGCCTCATGTTATCAGTGGAAAGCTGGCTAGCTAGGGATTGTATGGTCTCTGTGAAGTAGGAGTTGAAGTTGTTGGCTATTTGATGTGGAGTATTATGATCAGCATCATGAGGGGATGGTGTGCTAGAGTGACCAGGGTTGAGGAGCCTATTGATGTTAGTCCAAAATTTCTGAGGATTCTTTTGGTGTGTTTGTTGTAGCTTACAATAATAGTTCTTTTTGTCAGAGAGTATAGCCTTTTTAGTTATGTTTCTTAGCTGTCTAAAGATTTGTTGTGTTGGTGGGTCAAGGGTGTTATTTGTAAAGTGTGGAAATCTACATCCCTTTTAAGTAAAATGCAAAACAAGGCTCACTACACTATAGTACCTTATGTAATCAAAGGATATCTCTAGGCAGTACATTTTGTATCTGAGCCCTGTGAAGTACATGCAATTAGCATCCATTGACACATGCTTCTTAGTCCTTCTCAATCACTGTCTATCTCAAATAAGCCTGCTGTGGCAGCTACTATTGCTCCCTAGCTGTTTCAATTACTTATTTTCTGTTAAAGCATTTATGGTGTTATGTTTTATTCCAGTTGATAGCACCTTTACCTATAAAATACTAGAATTCCAGCATTTGCAGACAGAATTAAAAGTAAAGTTAAAAAAGGCTTGCATTAGTCAGTGTTTGTGAAGCTGAAAAGTTTAATAGAATTTAAATGTGTCAATATAGCTTTTTTCTAGATTTAATTTTATACTTTTTTATTTTTGCATTGTCAGTTGCACAACAGGCATCACACTCACCTTTGGTGCAGAAGGTTCGGGGGGTTTATTCCCACATTAGGTAGTTTGATTACTGATATTGTAGCGCATCATCGGTGGGGGGGGGGGTGCTGCACTCCAAGGATGCTAAACCATGGTTGCTTTAGTTGGTGGTAGCTTGGGTGGATGTAGAAATACCTATCAAAAACAGTAGGGGAAGTTTCCTGATGCCCTGAACAAATTTCCCCTAGTAGTATAAATATCACCTCAGGTTACCCTGAAAAGAGGCTACTAGACTACTGGGACTAAATCATTCATGGATAAATAAATAAATAAAATAAATAAATAAATAAAAATACCCACATCCACACTTTTGGGCTCCTAAACTGAGTGACTCACCAATTAGTGATAATTTATGACAGGCTGTGGGGTGAGAAATAAAATGCTGAAAGATTGTCTGGGATGCACTGTAATTTGCATAACTGTTGTTTGTCTATTGTTATTTGTATTTTTTCATACTGTCATTCATATTTTCATGAGAAGGTTTTTACTGCTCACAAAACATTTATGTTGGTTTGGTTTATACATTTTAAACCGGATTTCTCAGAAAATGCTCAGGTATCTGAGGATGCATTGAGGCTACCAGGGTTTAAATTTTCAACAGCTGTTGTCCAACTGAGCGAATTGAAAGTCTCCTTAATCCTGGAAACCTCCCAAAAAACTTATATGCTTATTACATAATCATTTTAGTGCTGAACATAGTAAGATAATACGCAAACACAAGTTGAGTCTTGTACCACAATGCTTATGAATCGGTAGTCATGTGGCTGAAATGGAAAAAGCAGCATAAGACAGTAGCATAGAGAAACATTACAGCACATGCTGGGATACAGGACTATATGTGGAATAAGTGAGACACACATACAAAGCAGGTTACTATCACAATACAACCTAACATTAGAAAATGCTTTAAACATTGCTTTACCTGTGAAAGCAACAAGTTAGAATTTACCAGACTGCACATTACACAGTAGACAGTAGCATATAACAGAGCAAGTTAAGGAAAACTGTAAAATGTATTGTCTCAAGGGCATGAAGTGCAGCAAAGTGAGTTTGATAAAGATTACTTGTGAATCAACACACAGTTCCTCAATGAAAGTTTAAGCAAAAGAGAATTCCATGCTTGAAGCAAAACTAGATACAAATTAAGTATATTAAATCCTGACAGAAAATGTGTAGCAAATGCTCAAAATATTTTTTTTTTATTGACTTCTCACAAATCTTTGCTGTGGAAGAAAGTACAGTATACAAAGTAAACATTTATTTTGCAAAGTGCACACTGCTTAGGACTACAAATAGGAAACCAGTCCTTGGTACCAAGTAAGACACAAGGTTAGACTAAAAATGTTGAGGTTAATGCTAGGAGCAGAGTAACCTTAATAAATGAAATCTATGGAAATAAATAACAGATTTTAGCAGCCGACTATCATTGTACTGAAAATCTGTGCATGAAAATATCAAAATATTGAGAGCTGCTAACATGAGGGAAAACAGATGTACAGATAAAAGCCAAATATTGTTGAGGAAATTTAGCTGAATAAAATGTAGTTAAACACTCTGGAAACAAAGCACACACCTCCTTATACAAAAGCCCTAAAACAATGCTTGTCAAACTCGAAATTGTTAAAAAAGACATAGGTATGTTAAAAGAAAGCACAGCTATGGTTCACATCCCAGCAAATGCCAGAACTAGATGTTTCTTACCAAGATCATTTCCTTACATAGGTTCATAGGTTCATAGGTGTGTACTAGGCTAATAGCACTGGGGCCTTTACAAGCCTAGCCCATAGGATTACCCTGGCATTATGCCACCCAACCTTAGTTTTCAGTGCCTCTGTGGAGTTATCCCTGGAGTGAATTTTCTATTTCCAATCCACTCATCAAGATTTCTCTTGAAGAGGGCCAGTGAGGTGCTCTGATTGACATGTATGGGAGGTTTATTCCATAGCATGGACAGCCTCTGGGTTATGAACCTGTCCCTCCAGCATGTTCTGTTGATTGTGATAATAAGGTTGAGATCTCTGGAGCGTGTGGTGCGGAGCGATTGGGATTTCTTTAGATGTAACATTTTTAACAGAGCTGGGTCAGACATGGCTTTGTAAGTCAAGCAGAGATCACCTCTAAGTAGGCAATAGGAGACAGAGAATAGCTGGAGTTTTTTTAGTCTGTCCATATAGGACAAATGTTTAAGGCTTAGGATCCTCTTTGTGAGGTACTTTTGTGGCCTCTCCAGTTGTTGCAGGTGTTTAGTGAGGCACATGCCAAATGGGGCATTGTACTCAATGACTGGCCTAATGAGGGAAGAGTAGAGGGAGACAATGACCTCCTTTTTTCCTGGATGCAAAACCCTTAGTAATGAGATGTGCCACATAGAAGGACTTTCTGACCACACTAGCAATGTGGTGGTCAAAAGAGAGATTGCTGTCAACCTGTGTTCCCCTTATAACACTTTCTATGTTCAGTGGACTACCATCGATGTGGTAATTCATGGTAACTGGGTTTTTCCCAAAGGGGATGATGACACATTTTTTGGCATTGAGCTTAAAGCCATGGTTCTGACACCAGTCATTGGTCTCAGTGAGGCCATTCTGTAGGATGTCAACATCACTCAGGGAGTTAATAATAGCTCCCATCTTGCAGTTGTCTGCAAATTTTATCAGCCAGAGTCCCTTTGTGTTGACCTGGACTTCAGAGAAGTAGATACAAAACAGGAGAGGACCTAGGACTGAACCCTGTAGGACTCCACTCGTGACTGGTCTGCAGTCTGACTTGGAGTCATCTACTTTCACACTGTGGGCTCTACCTGTGAGCCAGTTTGCAACCCACCTAGTGATATAGGGGTTGATGCCTAGCTTAGTGAGTTTTTCTATGATTCCTGATTGGGGAATGGCATCAAAGGGCTTAGCCAGATCAAGGTAGGTTGTATGAACCACCTTGCCTTCGTCTACAGCTCTGGTGACTGACTCACAGAAGTTGACCAGGTTGAGCAGACATGATCTACCCTTCACAGAACCAAACTGTGTGGGATCCAGAGTTTGGAGATTCCCTATATCCTTGTTTATTAGGTCCCTGATGATGCGTTCCATAGCTTTGCATATCAGACTCATCAAGCTAATGGAGCGATAGTTCCCAGGGTCTAAAATCTGTCTATTTTTTCTTTTTGGTGGTGTATCTATTCCTTTTACTTTGTTTACCAGTTCTCTATAAAGCTTTTTTAGGTCATCAATGAACTGCTTATTTTGAACTTTTCCTTTATATTTATCTGCATATCTTCTAAGTTGTTCTGCCTATGCTGATATCTTTAGTTTATTATTTCAATAGTGTATGAAAGATCCTGATCTGTTCTAATACTGCATGTTCTTTATCATGTCTATTTTTCTAAGTATTTTTATTGATCTGTTCCCTCTTCTATACCCTTCTAACAGTGAGACTTCTTCTCTTAACTGCTTTATAGTTTCCTCTATTAGATACTTCTATGATGACATTTGATTTCTTGCCTTCCTTTCCCTTATTGCCCTGTAGTTTTCTGGTAAAACTATTTGTTATTAATTTAGCCACACAGTAATATATCATATTTACTTCTGTCAAATCACATGAATTTCTGTTACTATTCTTGATAACTATGTTCATTTGTTTTATCAGAGTTGTAACGTTTTTGGTCTTAATGACTTTCTGTAATCTATATTTCATAGATCTTAATATGTCTAGCTCTATTAAATCAAGCAACTCTTCCCTTACATGTTTTTCTTCTAAACTGAGGGCATATTCTTTATTCTTTGTTTTCTACATGCATTCTACACAAAGTTCCAGAACATCAATAACATAAGGATGGGAGGATGGCATAATGGTTAAGGTGTTTACCTTGGCGACACAAAGTGCAGAGTTTGATTTTCACATAGGGTAATTGGCTTGCCTTAAAATGGCCCACAAGGGCAGTTACCCTAGTACTAATCTAAATAAAAATCTTCCTATGCCATAGTGTTGTCAGCTGCATCCTATGTCATCTACTATTTTTTCATATGGGAACGCAATGCCGTATCACTCCATAACATTGATCATCTCAAAGTTGCCACCATTTCCTGCTCCTTCTCTCTCTCTGCAACTTCAGCTGAACTTTTGTACTGATTTTCTACTGAAGGCTCCAGAATACTTGCATGTGGCAACTGATCAAATGCTTCCTGTTCCACCTGTTTCTCCTTAAATTGGGAACTCATTGTTCTTTCATGCTGTGACATTACCGGAGTTGGATTTTCTACACTAAATCCTTCACTTGGCAGGTAATCCATAACTTCAGTTTCTATTTCATTAACTTCTCCATTACTAATCCCCTTTTCTACTTTCCCCCTTTGTTTTCTTATTTTGATATTGTGAAATTTTTCATATTTGAGTGCTGCTGCCTGTATTCCTCTTCAAATATTTTTGGTGCTGCTTTTTTGTATTGATTATTTTTGCTTCCTCCTTTGCATAAATATTGCACCATATACACAGCTGTATGCTACAATCTACCATAATATGATTGCATTTTGCTATGATCAGGGTACGTACAGCGTACCCCTTCAGAGTGATTTAGAGCAAATATATGTAGATGCACTGAAAAACTGAACAGCGGTTTTAGAATTGCACAGAAAACGTTACCGTTGTATAAAGAAGTAAGTGTAAAAAGTCCAACATATCTTTTACGTAAGCAGATTCTCCTGTTCTGTAGCAACAAGTGAATGAGGTCTGAAGAATCAGGATTCAAAAAATAGTTAACCTTCCGTAATGTAATAATGATCTCTGGTTCTTGTCATGCATATATTGTGTAGAGTATCCCTCTGTGCACAATGAGTATGCAAATTGAGGTTGTTGTCGTTTGTCTTTCGGCTTTTTCCCGGTAAGGGGTCGCCACAGCGGAACTCCCGTCTGCTAATGATTGGCAGTAGATTTTTACGAAACGCCGAGGTGCCAGCTTGACTCCCAATCTTCAACGAAGGCACACCCATTTATGCACACGTCTTTCGAATGCTACCCAACTGCGGGGAGGACATGCAGACTCCACACAGAAGGCACTCCCAAGCCAAGCGAGAATCGAATAGGAGAACCTCTTGCTGTGAGGTAACAATGCTACTGCCGTACCACCAAGGCATAGTATGCAAATTGAATTACACCTCTTAAATGTTTCTGAATTGATCAATTTGAGTAATGAACAAACATGATAACCTTTGTGTTAAGTTCTACATGATGCCATGCACAGGCCTGAGCACCTGTAGTAAGCTCTGTACACTCATGGAAAGGCCAGATTAATGGGGTTGGGAAATTGTCATGTTCATACCAGTCAAGTGTACCTCATTAAATGTAATTTTCCTCAATTTAATTCTTAAAGAACCATTAAGATGAAATGGTCTGTCACACATAATTTCACCTGCTAACAATTTAATAAACTTATATCCATGATAAATTACACAGAGTAATACAAATTCATCAAATGAATATTTTATATAACATGACACGTTAACCATGCTGTGAGTTTAGTAGTCAAACTTGTTTGCAAACTGTTATTAAGTGTTCCATGTGTTGTCCATTTCTTCAGAATTTTATGTGAGGTGATGTTCTACAGTCTAGAAATGGAAGGTTAAGAGTAATTTTCAAGCTGTATCTAACCATATGAAGATGGGAGTTCCTGCTGAGTGTATATTTTCAGCAGCAAAGTGGTGGATGGAGAACTGCCATATTTCATATCTAAAAGAGTCACTGGGGCCATAATAATGCAGTACCTATATTTCATCATTTTGCCATTAGTAACGCAAATAATGTGCCCATCAGTTCATGTCTTTGTGCAATGGCTGAAACACTTGAGAACTGTTTTAGTTGCCAATTCTCTGCCATTTTTCCTAAGATTTTTGAAGGGGAGACAAGCATGGTGGGAGAAGGTGAGAGCAATGGTCTTTTTAGAGCACAGAGGTGATGTGATGAAGAGTCCAAGATTTTTCTGGACATCCTCCATAAAGAGTAGAGGCAGGAGCTACTGCAGAATGCCTATACAAGTTTGCAGTATAAGGATGTCTGGATTAGTTTGTCCAAGGCTGTCACCAATGCTATTGGCATCACATGTCACACTCACTGCAATGACTTGAGTCGATGCAAGGTTGATCACCTTCTCTTTTGAGAGTCTGAAATTAGGGTATGGCCTCCACCTTAGTACTGTAAGTATACATTCTTTCATTAACTAAATGCCTTGTCAATCCATGCAATCATGCAGTTTTTTTATGATGCTCTTTTTATATCTCTCTAGCCCTTGAAGAGACTGAGAGTAACTAGGAGGTTCACAGGAGCAGATTATAGTACCTAAGAGAGCACAAGCATAAGATATCTGTTGCTGTGAACGATATATTTGTTAGCATAGCAAAAGCAGTTAAAAATAATGACAAATAACATTTACATACCGGTACATTTGTCACTACTGGCATACCTTACTGCAATTAGCATAACTGTGCAATGTTAGGATTTTGTCCCACTCTATATAGATGGAGCAGTGTCTCATAATGCTAGGATTATATGCAGTGAGATTGTTGTGATGACTGTATGTCCAATGCCCATCCCTGAAAATGATGTTATCATGACATACATTTATTATGTATAAAACAAACAATACCATTGCTTCAGTGCAAGGTCGATGCATGTCATAGCCATACTTTATATTTGGCGGGGCACTTCGCAATATACAGTACACGTATTTGTCCTTTGCCTGTAACTGGTGATTGACATGTTGCTGTGAGATCACCATGTTTTTCATATATAAGTACAAGTGTATTAGTTTTCAAATTGAAACAGCATTACCAGATACAAGCCTAGTTGAGCAGTCCTGATGAAGTGCTCCTGTAGTTATCATGCTCTCAGGCCGCAAATCTCGATGGATTCTGGCATAGACCCTCATATCCCCGTATAAAATTTTAGAGACAACCATTTTTAATATGTAACTGTTGAGGCCCTAATATTATAGGCTTATTTTCTTTGACTGTGCTATGAGTATCAACGTAAAGTTAAAAATAGAACCTCATTACTTTAATATGTCTCTTCTCCCACTATCTTTTTTGCTACTCTTTCTATTTCATTTTTTATATCTATCATTTCTGTTGCTATTACATGCAGCATTACAATGACCTGGACCGATCACATTTGCATGACCTTTCGTCCACCCAGAGGTGGCAAACATAGCACCACCACCACAAACAAAGGCAACCAAAACATCTGGGATTCAACCTGCTAGAGTTTCCTCCATACCTCCTGCCCTACATACATCATACACATCATGTAGCCCTGCATTAGAGGTGGGTACATTGGTAACCACTGGTAGCATTTCAAGTGGAAGTGACACATTTGACACCTATCAGGAGCTGGCAGAGCATGTGGGAGAGATACTGTACAGGAGAGTCAATGCCTGCATCAGTTGTATAGAGAGCATACTCTGGCAAACCTCTCCCTGTGCAAACTCCAGCTTCTAAGGTAGAACCCAGTGATGACAGCTCCCAGCATGTGGAGTAATTTCCTACTGTGTCAAAGCTGTCAGAAACTGCATCTCTGAATGCCCAATCCTAACCCCAAACCCAGTGTTCCCCTCCCTTTTGTGTATATGCCCACCCCTGTATACCATACAATTCTCAGCTTACCATTATCTCACATCTGCTTGTCTGATATCTTCTTCACCATTGTGATCTCCCTCCCTCATTGTGTTACCTGACACCCAGTCAATCATGTTAGTCTTTCTCCTGTACCTTCCCCTCCTCGAACTTCCCTGACTTCCTTCCTCAACTTTCCCCTCTGCAAAAAAAATATATATATATATATATATATATATATATATATATATATATATATATATATATATATATATTTATATGTGTGTGTGTGTGTGTGTGTGTGTGTATATATTAATGGGTGTACTTCAGAAGACTGATAGACCAAATGGCTGAATTCCAAATTAGTAAAAACATTTGTAATGCAGGGGGCAAGCCCCTCTGCACCCTGTCATCTGGGGGCTGTGCCCCAGCCCCTGCTAATTATATATACCAACTTCAAGATTGCACAACAGTGGAGAAAGGGCAAATTCCATCCTTAAATATTTTGAGTTTTCAGTATTTTGTGATTCAGTCTTTTGTTTTTTTTAATCTTCTGAATCATCTGTAGACCTATATATATATATATATATATATATATATATATATATATATATATATATATATATACATATATATATATATATATATGTATATATATATATATATATATATATATATATATATATATATATATATATATATGTATATATATATGTTTTTTTAGGTACAAATAAATAAATATATGCATATAAAATTATAAATATAAAGACCAACTAAAAAATGTCCTATATCCTTCTATACCTTTCAACTTCACAATCCTTCAATTAATGTGCATAATGATTGGCTACAGTTGTTTATCAAAGAACATGTACAATTCCGACACATCGCTGAGAATTTTGGTCATTGTCATTAAGTTCAGAGTTCAGATGTATGGCTCTTAGCCCACCTCCATCCTGCTCATTCTTCAGTTGCTCACCTTATGCTCTATCCTCTGCTTGTCTTTCCTTTTCATCTCTTTCCTATATTCCCATTTCCAACTTTTAATCTGGTCAAAAAATAGATATATGTTCCAAATTCATGCCCGGAAAGTCTTATATATTAAAATTATCTTTGTGTGGTTGTACATTGTACAGCAGTTGGAGTAGCACCACGTCACTGGTCATGTATATCCTGGGGCAAGTAATAGCTACTTTACTATGGCAAAATGCATTAAGATCTTACCATTGATTATGCAGATGAGCTGAATATACATGCACGTCAACAAGCAATAGTGAAATATGGTTAAGTTAATATGTTTCCTATAACGGCCATGGCCTTTATGGTTCAACACATTCATGATGTGATAAGTTCATTCACAGTGCACTGGATGCAGAGCTGTAGTGTCATGAAAGTCAAATGTCTTTTTGCAGTAATACATTGTCATCATACAAATGCATGCCGTTCCCTTCCCACTGTTTTCTTTATTTTATTTAATGACTTTCTTTTGAGTACTTCAGTGGCATAACTGCTTAATGCTCTGGTTTAGCAAATAATAAATGGTATACTGTAAAGTTCTGCTATGGTCAGATTTGTTTCTGTTTTATTGCTACTGTATATTCCATTATCTAGATATCAGTTTTGTCAGTACTTTCCCTGTGTATGATTCTGTAGAATGCCTGGCTATTGCTCTGCTTTGGAGAATGTGAGTGACACAGAGATAGTTTTAAAACTATCTTCTCTTGCTAATCATGTGCTCCTTTCCCCTGTAGTGAAACATTTCTAACATCATGTGTGTGCATTTTGTCATAGAGTTAGACATTGTATCAGAATGCAAGTGTGGAGTTGTCTAGCATTGTTAAGTGAAGATGTTATGAGACATGCTTCTAACCCCAATTCATTCAGACCTCTGTGTGGTTCCAGTTTTAATTTTAGTTCTATATTCCCATTTCCAGCCTCAGGACTAATCTAAAAATAAACAAAGCACATACATAACCATAATACATTTATGTGAATGGTTTTATCCTAGCTGTTTTAATGGCTCAGTGTGCTTATGAAATTATGTTTATTGTGTTAATCTACTGGGTTGAGTGTTTGACTGCCATGGGGACCGCATGCTGTTTTACACTGTTATCAACTCTGTGAATGTGCTACATATCTCTGACATGTTCCTTCTTAATGAGCACTTACAGTTGAACAGCTTTAATGGCTGCCCTTGCTAATGCACTGCTATATATCATGTCAATATGAATGGCATAGGTTCTTATTCATTAATATGTCTACTTTAGACATCTACATCCTGTTCACTTCTTATCTCTTCACCTGTTGCTGTCCTGTCTGCTTGCTGACCCTTTTAATCTCTGCCCTTTACTCTTTACAGCATTCCACCTTATCAAAAATACATTACAGAAGAGAGTCAATTATCCAAACTAATTGGGACCTAGGGTAGTTCAGATAATAATATTTTCTGGATAATTAAACATATAATTGAACTGGATAAAAAACATGTAAAATCTTGTTTTTCTCTGCATGCAGCAATACACTTTTCAACTATTCAGCAATTCCAATGGACAACAAAATACATTTTTCACATACAAGCTGGGTACAAGCTCAAAAAACTTACTCAAGCAAATACATATAATGCTTACATATTCAGACTTTATGATTTTTTCCTACTCAAAAACTTTGGAAGACTGGTTTTGATAACCGATGTTTCTGATAATTGACGTTTGGATAATTGACTCACTACTGGATCATAGCATACAGATGTACAAAATGGGCTTATTTAGTAAAATCCTTTTTCTGTGATGATACATTGCATGTTGGTGGGAAAATTGCTAATTACTGGTCAGATATTACAACAGTGAAATGATAGTTTCCATCCTATAGCAAGAAAAATCATTTGATTATTCTAAAATTTTAACATCTGGCATTAAACTGAGGTGATTGTCAGTTATTTTTACCAAGCAATACAGAAATAAGGTAAAGTTATTAGTTTTACTGTAACAACTTGCATGGCTCATTAAAGTGATGAAGTAATGTGTATACTGTCAATACACCATGTGGAAGGTTATGATCTCATGGTGGTTGTATGTTGTTTGACATTGCTTATTTTTCAGGGTTCCATACTGTAGTAACACTGAAATTTGTGTTTTCTGACCACTTTGTTATACTTTTCTCTCTGGCTTCACTTGAGATTATGACTTGGACAAGCATGGATTCAAATCCATTGATATCTACCTTAAAGTAGCATGACAAGCAATCTATACCCTGCAGTAAGCGAGTACAATACAAATATGAAATAAGGTACACCTAATACATTTATGTAACAGTTTTGCAGTGATGTCAACATTATTAATAAAGTAGAGGAAGTTTATATTTCATGATTGTTGTATACTATTTCATAATGTTTAATTTTTAATCTTTCACACTTCTAATATTCCCTTGAAATGTGTGTTATCTTAAAATTCTGTGTAAGTTCTTCTGTCTAAGATGTTATTTAGCTTCACTTGCTTATTTGCTGCTGTAGAGCATATCAGTTAGGCAGACAAGATTTCAACTCTATTGAAGTCTTCCTTATAGCAGCCTGATAATCTGTACCATACTATATGTATGGGAATCTTTATATAGCATAAAGGTAAGCATAGTACATATATGTTACAATCTGGCAATGATATATACATTGTCAGTGCACTGAGGGAGGGGGTCTGATCCTCTGATTGTTGTATAGTGTCTACCAATGTTCATTTTTTGATAGGTGTATTTTCTGAAAATGTTATCATAAGTTCTTCTGTGGCTTCCCTGGCTAATATACTGTGCTAAAAAATATTGGTTAGGCAGTCAGGGGTTCAAATCCATTGAGGTTTAACTTGTATCAATATTGTCTCAGTCTGCATAAATATCTGTATAATGGACTGATAACTTATCAGGCAAATATAAAGTAAGATAAGCAAAATATCTGAATGTGATAGATTCTATAGCATATTCTCTGGTTTATTCAGTGATGTGTACATTATGAATACATTAGCAGAATAGTTTTAATACCACGATGGTGGCTATGTTTTTTTTCCAGTGCTCACATTTCAGTCTATAACACTGTTCTAAAATTTCCCTTAAATGTGCGTATTCTGATCTCTTCACTGTAAGTTCTTCCGTGGCATTACTTTTTAAAATGCTGGTACAGAGAATATCAATGTCAAAGGTGTAGATGAGTATGGATGCAAATGTTTATGGCTTAAGGCAAGGATTAAAATAGGAAACTGTATCTAATATTGTGCAGTTGTACTGTTAAAAAAGTTTCTTGTAAGGTAGTATGTATAGTTAAGGTTGGGATCATGGTTAGAGTTATCATACATGAATAAGGTGGATCAGGGAACTTCTTATAAAACTTGATCCTAGGACTAAACTGAATCATACACCAGGCATTATGTACAAATGCACACACCCAAACATGCAAACAGATATGCAGCTTTATATATCAGTGCTATGTAATTCAGCACCATACATTTTGATAAATAACTGCTCAATGATGTTTCTGTCTGGGGGGGGGGGGGTACTAACAGCAGTATGTATGAAAGTGCTTAATTAACAACATTTAGAGCTTTCATCCAGAATTCTAACAGACGTCTTAACAACTACCATTCATTAAAATCACTAATTTTTAATCTAATATATCACATGAATAATATCACATGACTAACCTAAACTAACCAAAAAAAAATCAAAGTAAAAACACTGATTTTTAACCATTTGATATTCAAAAACATTTATGTTAATTTTAAACCATTCATGTTAAATTCCCCTTCAAATACTGTTACTCTAAAATTTAATACAATCAAAAACGCTGTTACACACAGTGAGCCTCTAAAATACATTTGATGATAATATGTTCATTTAAACCAGAAGAATTATCAGCTCATACTAAAAACTGTCAGTATAATTCCCACATTTTCAACTCATTATCAAAATGACTACTCCTCAAGTTTTATTTTGGTTGTTTTTTGGGTAGAGCATTGATCTCCATGGATCTTTTTTCAGACTCAACCTAGGAATGATGACTGGTTAAGTGACTTGCTCAGTCACAAAGTTTGTAATGGAGGCTGAGGGATTCAAACCTTGCACCACAGGAAACAGCTAATTAACAACTCCTTAGTCCTCTAAGCCATCTAAGTTACTAACTGCATATCTAGTATAAAAATAAACCTTAACATTCCCTACATGTTTATACAAGGCATTGGTTTCATCTTTATTGCAAATAGAATACATGTCCTCATAAATACGATGTGACAATATCCTAATGGTGTTATCTACACAATAACTTGAACATAAGAAAACAGAAGGAACACATTGCCACAGATACCACTCCTTTGGATTTGCAGTCATAATGGTATTTTACACCATATAGTTTATCAATATTAGGATCCTGGAAATTCGTCCCTTCATTTATATACTTACACATACTGCACTTTTCACCTTTATATGTATCTTTGGCAAATAACTGTCTTTCTCCAATGCTTTTTTTTGTAGTTTTTTTTTTCTTTTAAAACCAAATCTAAGCTGTTCACCCATAATGCTCAACAGCAGTACATTATGATGTATTATTTTCCAGTTGTTGTCAAAAATATTTTTATAACCATACTATCCATTGACATACATAAAAAATAATTAGCATAATTTGATTAATCTGTCTCAATTAACTTAAGTGGTAAATCACATCATAAAATAAGAGAATTATTGTTTATTTTGTATTTCACTTCCTCAATAATTTAACATTATAATGTCTATCCAAAACTAAACTTCTTAAAACACACATTCTAGTCTGGTCTGTAAAGCTATGGAGTGTATTATCATGGAACTCATAAACAACGACATTGGGAGCCTCCAGACACTGGACTCTACCCAATTCAGCTTTGTTAAGGGCAGATCTTGCCTCTTAACCCTAGTTGATTTCTTTGAAACAGTTACCAAAGCCATAGATGAGGGCAAGGTAGTCCACACAGCCTACCTGGACCTCGCAAAAGCCTTCGACACAATACCCCACTCGGGCATAATAAATAAGCTTACCAGCTTAAATATCAACCCCTATATCACAAGATGGGTTGCAAACTGGCTCAGAGATAGAACCCACATGGACAGAATTGCAGGCGCCATGTCCGAATCCAAACCAGTTACAAGTGCCATCCCACAGGGCTCAGTTCTGGGACCTCTCTTGTTCAGTATATACTTCTCTGAGGTTCAGGTTAACACGGGGGGATTATGGCTGACAAAGTTTGCAGATGACTGCAAACTGGGGGCCATAATCGAATCTCCAGCTGACACAAGCATCTTCCAAAAGGGTCTCACAGAGACGGATGTTTGGTGCCAGAGCCACGGCCTCAAGCTAAACGCTAAAAAGTGCATAGTCATCCTCTTTGGGAAAAACAAGGTGCCCACAAATTACCACATAGGTGGTAATCCATTACGTACGGTAGAAGTAATTAGAGATTTGGGGACCAATGTAGATAGTAATCTCTCCTTTGATAATCATGTTGCCAAAGTGATTAGAAAGACCTTCTATATAGCCCACCTTATCATCAAAGGGTTCACATCTAGGTCAAGAGAGGTCATTGTGCCCCTCTACTCATCACTCATCAGGCCCATAATTGAATGCAATGCCCCTTTTGGGAGGTACCTTACCCGACACCTGCAGCAACTGGAGAGACCCCAAAAGTACCTCACCAAGAGGATCATGGGCTACAAACAGATGTCCTATGCAGCTCGACTAAAGAAACTCCAGCTCAACTCAGTTGCTTACCACCTACTCAGAGGTAATCTGTGCCTGATGTACAAAGCCATGTCAAACCCAGAATTAATGGACATGCTCCACCTCAAAAAATCCAAGTCCCTTAGAGCTACATGCTCCAGGGATCTAAACCTCAGCACAAAAATAAATAGGACATGCTGGAGGGACAGATTCATTTCCCAGAGGCTCCCCTCACTCTGGAATAGAATCCCAATTCATGTTAGACATAGCCCCTCGCTGATCCTCTTCAAGCGAAATTTGGACGCGTGGATGGGAAATCGCAAATTCACCCCTGGGATCTCTCCTGTGTCCCTGCTAGACAGAGGCACAGTAAACTAATCTTAAAATGATTCCTTCTGTGACCTATTTTACAGAGGCACAGTAGGCTAATCTAATAGGGAGGTGGAAGCCAAATACACTCTGGCTAGGCTTATAAATGCCCTAGGGCAGATAGCCTAGTATCTACCTATGAATCTATGAACCTATTCCCTTTTGAATGCTATGTCCCTGTAATAAGTCATGACAATCTCATAAATTGTCCTCTCGCCAAATTATTCTTCATATTTTTAGGATGACCATTCCAATAATCTAAATAATGATTAAAAAATCAGACTTATGAAATACTGAGGAATCAAATATTTTATCTTCCACATTCATCATTTCAAAATTAATGGTGGTGCCTTTATAACCCACTATAAATTCTAAAAAAATCAGCACCATTATTTAAAAAAACATTAAATTCATTTTCTGTGCCTTTCCATATAAAAATTCAATCATCAATAAAATGTTTATAATACACACAATTCTGAAATAGTTTGTAACTATTTAATATATCAATTTCACACCAATCTAACACTAAATTAGCAAATGTTTTTGATGGAAATATTCACTGCCAAATAGATTTGAATTTTTAGAATTTACAGTGCAATGTAACAGGAGCTCTTGCTTTAGTTCCAAGTTTCAAGTCTCTAGTCTAGTTTTATGTTTCAAACACGTTTTTTTGTTTTCCAGTTTTTGGATTATGAGTGTTTTAGACAACTGATTCTGACAGCCTCAGGTATTTTATTGCAAAACATCACTCCACATGGGTTGTTAGGATCTTCAGATTTGTGACAGTAATCGGAATCACACATATTTGGACTATGCTACATAACTTTTAAGACAAATCAAACTACTGTATTAGGCTTGAGCTTTTGGTGTTTATTGACAATTTTGTTTCTAAGCTCTGGTACATTTTCTGAAGTTTAGTGTTGAGGATCAGAATCCCTAGACTGCTTCCCCCTCATCTGTTGAATACTTCCCTTTTAGCCAATCAATTAAAGAATGATAGAAATACTTCAATATCATTAGCTTATGCCATTTTCAGTAGGAAATGTCTGGCCTATGATATAACCTGATGATTGTGATCTGCACTAAATAGCCTAAATTGTTTATCTTTGTGATATGGTTGGCACCTTATCTTCAGGTATTACCTCACAGCACACCCTCAGTACTCTATAGAAAAGTCCATACATAGCATGTAAGACAAGAACAAGTCCTTGAAACAGAACCACTGTCTTTATTAATTACACAGTCTGCTGGAATTAAAATCTAAATGTGCAAGATAATTTTACTCAGTAATACAAACAAAAAATGCAACTCTCCTTCTAGTATATTGATGAATTTAAATCTGAATTTATTATTGTTAAATTGATATGGCATATAAGTCACCACCATTTGTGCTTTCAAACTTAGGTCTATGGTAATGTTCCCTTTTCAATGAAGGAATTGTTTTAGTCATTTATATATTCCTCCTTAAGAGTTCTTTTCAATAACAAAAGCTCAATGCTTCTTTTCCCAAAGAGTGCAGAATTTCGGGTCTCTATTAGAATAGCAAATGCTTAAAATAGCGAACGCTCTTCTATCAACCTGAAAAACCCGAAACTTTAAAATGTCGAAGGCTTGGATCAACGATTTTTTCCCAGGGAAAAAAATCGCTGATCCAAAAAAAAAAAAATGTCCCCCATCTTAAATATACCAACTCCGAGATCACACCACAGTGGAGAAAATAGAATAGTCCCGAAAATGGCCCAGCGATTTTTTCCCTGGGAAAAAAAATCGCTGTTCTGTGCCTTCAATATTTTGCGGTTTTGGTCATTAGCAACTTAAATTGAGTTTGCCTTATGAAATAAACTTCTACTTCTCTTTTATTAATCCTGCCTGGTACCAGGAACAGAAGATGTGAAGTAGAATGTGATTATTTTGTGTAGAATTACTCTTTTTGGGGGTAAATATAGAGGTCTCAGGCATTTTTTAAAAAGTGCAAGATTTTAATCTTTACACATCCATTTACCTACTGTCTGACTTCTGTTCTTGCTTCCTTTTTTTTTTTTTTTGCAAGTACTCAGACAATTGCTCCTAGATCATCCCAGAAAATGAGCACTTTGTCCGGTGGGCTTACATGTGTCTTGAGTTTTTTCAGCCCCCCCGCCACAATTATTTTTGATTTCACCCAGAATTCATAATCAAACACCTTTAGATGTATTTGTATCTGTTCCTTGTAAAAATTGTGGATTTTTACCAATTGTTTGTGGATTGAAGTCTCTAAATGATGACAGACATGAGTTTCAGACTTTGAATCCTTGAGAAAATGTTTGCTAATGCAACACTTATTATTCTAGCAACTTTTTAAATATCAGTCAAAACGAAGAACTGTCCAACTACCATGGTACAAAGCATGCACTTTAATAAAAACTAAAAGAAAACAAAATGTGATTATGTTTTGTTTTCTTTTTATTTATATTAAAGTGCATTCTTCATACCATGGTAGCTGGACTGTTCTTCATTTTGATCATTACTGGTTGTGTTTGAGTCAGACTTGTGATAGCTGCAATTGTATTTATCTGTTTATTGCTTACCTTTCTAAATATATAAGGGAAATATTTAAAATCTGTTACTGGTTTCATGTCTTTGTTTATCATCCTTGAGCTAGGAAGTTGAGAGGGTAGAGGGGATGTGCGGTGTATGCTTCTGACATCAGTATGCTAAGATATATTTCTGGACTATCATTCACGAATTTATTCATTCACTTCATCTCCAGCTGATATCCAGGTTTTACAGTCGTGAAAGTATCTGTAATTGATGTGTGTGTGTGTGTGTGTGTGTGTGTGTGTGTGTGTGTGTGTGTTTCTGTGTAGGTAAGTTTAAATACTTGTTTCCTGTATCACAGAGTAGTATAAAAGAAGGCAATGACTGTAGTAAACAGGGACGTCTTCATACGAGCCAAATTCCTGGGGTTCAATCCTTGGCTGCCTTGGGTTTCTGACAGTGATTGATTATTGTGTGATTATTATCTGACTTTGAATGGACAGCATAAAATCTACAAGTTTAATATTAATATTTTAACTATTAATATTTTTTTAATTTAGCTTGCTTTTTGCAGGGACACACAGGTGCAAAATGCACTGTGTTGAGGTACAACAGTTTCTCTAGTACTTAATGTTGATGACAAAGGCTATGACCAGCTTCCTGCAATGCACGGTTTGATTCCTTCAGGCTTAGTTTGCCTATTAAGTGACTCTGACCAAGTCATTTCACAAGACAATACTCCTGGGCTGCTCCTAAGTGACATTGTGCCCAGTGGGCTATCAAAGACTGTTAGCAAATGTATTAAACATTTATCTTTTGAAATCCTGCACCTTTCCCATAGTCATAATTTGTGCTTCACTATATGCTAGCTGACTATGAATTCCATCAAGTCTGTTGTATTTTAATGGGTTACCAAATGCATTTTCAATATATAGATGTTTCAAGGGAAGACTCTTTTACTGTTGCTCACTATCAATCTGTTTTCATTGTGAGACTGTTTTGTTTAGACAATAGCTATCTGTGTGTTAACTATAAATTTTTTTTTAAATTAAAGCCAAATTTCACAACAATGCAAACAGGGACAACTTGCTGATTTTGAATCCATGTTATGAGATTATTTTTTTCTGATTGTATTGCGTCACAGATTCCTTTGTACCATTCTTCCACTTCTGTTGTATTATTAGCTGCAGGCTTGATTTGTTACCATAGTTTAGAGAGTGGACAACCTGTAGATTATACCCTGATTGGAGAATGAATGTTCTCTATTACTGTGTTAATCTACAGGTAATGCCTGTTGTAAAATGAGTCCACCATCTCACAGCAGCATATTAAGCTGCCATAAGATCTGACTGAAAAAAATAATGGCCACCATTATTTTACACTCACTAAGCAATGCTTTTGTTGTTCAGCGAGTTTAAAATAAAAAAGGCAAACAAATTAAAATAAAGAATGTGTGTGTGTGTGTGTGTGTGTGTGTGTGTGTGTGTGTGTGTGTGTGTGTGTGTGCATGTGCGTGTTTGTGTGTGTGTGTGTGTGTGTGTGTGTGTGTGTGTGTGTGTGTGTGTGTGTGTGTGTGTGTGTGTGTGAGAGAGTGAAGAGTGAGAGCAATCAAGATACCCCCTGGCAGCAGCAGCTAAAAGGTTTGCATACTTCTTGACCTCTTAGACGTACTTTTCAACTTCATAGCACAAGAAATCTGGACAAAGCCTGACATAATGAGGGACAATTACTTAGAAATAGGGACACATTTTAAATATTGGTAAAGTTGCCAGAATAACAGGATTGGTGTTGGCATGTATTGTCTGAAGGATATGAAGTCTGAAACACAAATGCATGTCATTATTTAGCAACTTCAATATTTAGATCATCCTTGTGATTTATCAAAAACACATTTTTTTTATCAGGAACAGACCAAAATATGAGATAAAAATCTATACATTCTGAAAAAATCTTTACAGATATGCTCTTAGATCAAAGTATCTGGATAATCCAAAAATAAACAGGGGACAAAGGCTCAAAATAGGAACATATCTTAAATGATTCGTGTTAGCACGCATTTTCTGAAAGGGATGGGTTGAGTGAGTGAGATCTACCACTGGCAACAGCAGCAGTAAAGAGGTTTGCATACCTCTGGACCATACAGCTGAAGAAATCTGGATAAAGCCTAAAATAGAGGGGGAACAAAGGCTCAAAATGGGAACATATTTTAATTGTTGCTCTTATAAAATTACAAACTTTGCTAAATAAAAGGATTTATGTTATCATGAAATTTCTGAATGAAATAAAAGTCTGAAACTCAAATGTATGCCATCATTTAGTAACTTCTATCTCCAATGACTGGCATGTTTTAGGAGTAAGGGACCAAAAAAATAAAGTAAATTCCTGGATATATTTCCAAAGTGTTATATTTTGGATGTAAAATGCTTCCTCCAGCACCATTAACATATAATACAGCAAGTTTGGTACATTAGGCGTAGGAACTATTTTATATCAAAAATATATGAAAAATAATGTAGTAATAACAAGAAAATAAATAAGGAAAACACAACAATTGTACAGACAGCCCATTCTCTAAACACAATAATGCTCTTCAGGGTGTGAGCTATTGTGGAAATAATGCCCTTCCAGGGGTGTAGAGGCCAAATGCCACAGGCACCGGGCCTCAGAATATCCCTGGGCAGGGATTATTTCCACAATAACACACACCTTGTTGGGCATTATTACTTGTTTACTAACACGTCATCCAAAGCATATTTTTTTTCTATGTTGTACATATCTACATGATATGCAAAAATATATAAATACTTTATTTGACTGTGAATGTGAGGAAATTGTTCTTCATGTTTGAAAATGGATTACAGGTGAATTTTGTTATAATGCATACTGTACTTTCTTTTTTAAAACTGTGATAGAACATTTCTTTAGTTTGCATGATAGATTAAAACTGGTTGTGTCCATAGTAAAGGAACACATGCAGAAAGCCCTGGATATGCTACATCAAGTTTATAAGATATAATAAGAATGCATAATTTAGAGAATTTAATCCAGAAGATCAGAAATTAATATTATTGCCCTTGAAAAAAACAGTCTTTAGCTAAGTGAAAACGGTAATCTGAGGACATTGAAAAAATAAATATATTGATCTGCAAGGTTAGACAGCCAGGAAAGACTAAAAACATATCTTTTACACATGGAATGAAGTATAAAGTTCTGTAGTTAGCCTGCAAGCTAATGTTCTTGCAGTTGAGATTAATATCTACCTGCAGTGGAGTTACTAGGATCCCTGTCAAGACAACAAAAGCACAAAGCAAAACAATGTCTACTACAAAATAAAGGAATTTTTTATACATGTTCAGGTGGGAGGGAGGAACTAAACTGAGAATACAACACAGAGACAACACCAAAAGTGAAGATTAGATTGAGACCTTAGAGAGTACCAGAGCTACAGAAACGTTCAGTAAGAAAAGTACAAAAGATTCTCAAACAAGGAGTGACAGAGTTAGAGAATAAATGGAATAATCCAATAGTGCTAGTTCCTAAACCCAGAAGAAGTATCAGATTGTTATAGAGGACGTTAGAAAGGCCAGATGATGGACAACACCATACTAAAGCAAAAGATATTTGCAGATGCTAAATACTTCATCTTCCAAAAAAAAAAACTCAATCAGGTCAACAAAGAATAATTAAAATAATAAATGAAACTATTTGTATGATGTGGTCATTCATTCATTCAGAGAACTGGTTGTCTCACTTACCAAAAATGTACTCTGTCTTGAAATCCATAACCTGGGAAGGACTTACTTTAAATGTTGAGAACAGTTAACAAAGTTAACTGAACATGGTGGAAGCCAAGTTTTTGGGATACCTTATAAGAAGAATATGGTAAAACCACAGCTAGACAGCAGGTAGGCCATAATGAACCTTCCTATACCCTCCAATAAAAACAGGAAAAGACTTTTCTTGGACTAGCCGAGTGTTATAGAAAAAATTGAGCTAATTTTACAACTCTTGTCTGTCTTTCAGTGACCATGCAACAGGAAAAGCTGTTGCTAGGGTGTAATGGTCTATTGAAGCTGGCAGAGTTTTCAATGAACTAATATAATATGCTCTGATATGGTGTTATAAACATGATTTTGGTAAGGAATTCACACTCTATACAGATGCTTCAGAAATAGATTTAGTAGCCTTGCTGCCCCAAGATATCCAAGGTTCTTCAGAGTACCCTGTGTGCTGTATTATAAGAAAATCAAACAATAGTGAAAACTATATTTAGCTATAGATAATGTTTGTTAGTGAAATAGATCTAGTTTTTTAAAATACTATTAACTGCATAGGCATTTCAGCCATATAGCTGTATAGGTCTCAACCTGTTAAAAGGTCAGTGTAGAACACAGGCCCTGACAATGTGTGACAAACATACAAAATGTGGAACACCCTATTTTCACACTCTGCAAAAATGCACCATTTCCACGGCACCAGGTGGAAATGGTCTTCTAAGCAAAATCACTCAGTGAGTTGACGTATATGTCAGCCAATAATTAACACTGTACACATGTAAAGTTATTTTATAAAAAAAAAAAAAACACAGTGTGCAACTAAAGTCAAAAATGTATTGTATAATCAGAAAAGCAGCACCAAAACTCAAACCAATCACTCTACTTCTTCCCTGCAGACTACCTGCAAAAAGCTGCTGATGTTATAGCATACCCTGTCTCTATTTTGATAAACAGAACCATAACTGAAGCCTCTGTCCCCTCTATCTGGAAAATATCACATGTCATACCACTCCACAAAGGAGGCTTTCAAATTGAGGCTTTCCATTGAGCTTTGAAATTATAGACCAATAGCTATTCTTTCCCCTCTGGCTAAAATTATGGAATAGTGTATCCATAAACAACTCTTACACTACCTTATTCAACATAATCTTATGGTCAACTCCCAGCATGGATTTAGAACACAGCACAGTACCACCTCAGCCCTCCTCTCCTTTTCTAATGTCATAAATTCCAGCTGTAACAACAAACTATCTTCTACCCTGTTTCTCGATCTTTCCAAGGCCTTCGACATGGTTAACCACCAGCTACTCTTACCCTAAATAAAATATCCCTAAACAACCATGCCATACAATGGTTTCAATCTTATCTTAGTGGAAGACAGCAGGCTTTTCTTTGGAAGGACAAACTCTCCACCCTTCTCCCCGTTACCCTTGGTGTCCCTCAAGGCTCCATATCAGGTCCCCTTCTTTTCTCCCTCTTTATCAATGACCTCCATACTGTAATCCCAGATGCAACCTGTATACAATATGCCGATGACTCCACCCTGATTTGCGCAGCCTCTAGCCCTACAGATCTCCTTAGTTTAACCCAGAAAACCTTTAATACAGTGGAAAACTGGATCTCTAATCAACAACTGATATTAAACCCTAATAAACCAAACCTATTGCTCTTCACCCCTACTCAGAAATCATCTCAACCTTTGTTTACTATAACATCTAACAATGGGACCATAATCTCACCAGATATGTATACCAAACTCCTGGGTGTTATAACAGACACCAACCTCAAATATGATATGCATGTAAACCAAACTATTAAAACCGTTAATAAAAAACTTAGCTTCCTATACAAAAACAAACCTTTTCTCACTCCTCTAGCTAGGACTGCCATTGCCTGTACCTATCTGCTTTCACCTTTACTCTGTGCCTCACCAATACTCACTAACTTGAACAAAACTGATCTCAGCAAATTCTCTAGCTGCTACAATCAAATTGCCAGGTTTGTCACAGGAACTCCCTACAGGACACACCATTGTCAAAACCTAAACCTTTTAGGATGGCTAGAACTCCCCAGGCTAATTCAATATAATCAACTTACTGTAGCATTCAAGGTTATTAACCATCCAGAAAAAGACGCCCTCCCTTAAAAACATTATACAGCCCTACAAAAATGCTAGGCCACTTCTTTCCACTACAAAACTTTTGGTTCAATCTGTTAAAGCTAACAACCTATCTAGAGAATCTTTGTTTGCAAATTCAGTAGGCAAAACCTGGAATTTGCTCCTGTCTGACCTTACTCTGAACCCCTCCCTTAATAAGGTCAAAAAAATCTAACCCAGTATTTTAAAACTCACTGGTTATGTCCTTGGTCTAACCATGACTAAAGCCTCATCTACTTCCATATCCTGCAAATTTTCTATTCACAGTGACTTACCTCTTACACTAAGAGGTTTGAAAAGAGAAACTGTAACATCTTTGGAGATACTCTGTATATAAGCAGCACCTATAGGTTTGATAAGAGAAACTGTAACATACCTGTATATATTTCTGAATATAAACTGTATTCTTCATAGGCTTGAAATGTGAAACTGTAACTTGCATGTTAATACAATATGTTTGTGCATATACTGTAACTGGCTTGTCTTTATCTGTTTGTATGTTTGGAGCTTTTCTGGGCCTCCGATGAAAATGAACATGTATCCAGTCGGACTATCCCGGTAAAAAAATGTAAAATAAAATAAAGTAAATAAATAAAATAAATAACTAAGTATGCAATCAGTGACAAAACATTCACTTACAGTTAGAACTGCTCTGTTAGGAACCTAAACAGTTTACACCTACACTAAAAAGTGCAGCACTTGTTCCAAATAGCTTTTTCTTCTCAAAAAGCTCAGCACTTGTCTTATAAGCATATCCCTTGTCTTATAAGCATTCTCTTTGCAGGTCAAGCACTCCTATATTATACAAATCTCTCACTAGCAAAACCCCCCAGGAGTGCCCACTTCCCTGCTAAGCCCACTACTTTTCTGTCTCATACCAACTCATAATTCTTTCTAGCATGTCGAAGGGTCAGATGCTGGCGTCCTCTCCTGCCCATTTGGTGAATCTGGGAATTCTGAGACAATGTTACAATTGCCTCATGTACACGGACAACCCTCTCCTCCTCCCGTAACACTAACACTTGTGAGAGATGCAGCTATTTAGCCAGACTGGAGGCTGAGCTCTCTCAACTCAGGACTGGCAAGACCAGGCAGGAGGAGAAGGCAACTACACACACCACAATACCAGTCTCACATCACTCAACCACACCACTGAATCAAACACATAAACACACTAAGACATACTCGAGGCTCTGAGTAAAATTTACCTAAACAGCAGAGGCCTCCAAAGCAGACACCCAAGCAACTGCAAACTCAATACACCACACAAACAACACATAAACAACAAAATCAGTGTGCAAAGCAGTCACTGCCCTTAAGGCCAAATACAACACCAAACATACTTGTCATAGGTGACTCCATAGTCAGACACACTGACGTCCGCTCACCAGACTGAGTAAGGAGAAGGTCACAGTAAGCTGCCTGTCGGGCGCTAGAATCCGCCACATAACACAAGCACTCAGGTCTCTCAACAGCAGGTACAAGTACGACTCAGTCATTGTCCACGCTGGTGTCAACGACCTGAGACGTACCTCCTTGGACTACATGAAAAGAGACATTGAGGAGCTCTCTGATTATGTAGCCCAGGCAGGTATGACCCTGACCTTGAGCAGTATCCTACCTTCACCTAGAATGATGCCACAATACAGTGATAAGATGATCAGCTTTAATAATTGGCTTAAATTCTGGTGTCATTCAAAGGGGATCCAATGTCTGTCTGCCTGGGATGACATGCTGGACAAGCCACGCTGCTTCGCAAGGGACGGCTTGCACCTGTCACCTTTAGGCTTCTGGATATTGGCAAAGGCTCTTGCCACCCCCATAGTGCCTTTTTTAGGCAAGGCTCAAATTCTAAACCTACCACCCTAGAACAAAAAAAAGTAAAAAAACTAAGGGTAATACTGCTCAATGCCAGAAGTCTCAATCTCAAGATGCACGCACTCGAGGCCCTTCTCAGTATGGAGAACATCGATGTCTGTGCTGTGGCAGAAACCTGGTTCAAGGCTCCTGAGAGCACCCCAGCACTAGCAGGTTTCACCTCATATCATGCATTCCGGCCCCAAAATCCGGACAACACCAAGAAAGGAGGGGGGGTGTCCATATTCATAAAGGACACCCACACCTCAAGGTTGGTGGCAACGCACGATGCATCGGAGACCATCCAGGTGCAATTAACCATAGGCAAGACTGCTCTGCAATTTGTAGCATGTTACAGGCCACCCTCTCAAACTCAGGAACCTCACATGGCCTTCCTGAAAACAATGGAGGGATAAATGTATCTCCAAACACCATCATACTAGGTGACTTCAACTACCCTAATATAGACTGGGAACACTACTCAAGCCCAAACACTCTAGCCCAAAGGTTCCTGGAGTTCATAAACTCAAATGCCATGGAACAACTAGTCACCATCCCCAGAAGAGGAGAAAACATACTTGATCTCATCATCACGAACATGGGATCACAATGTTCAACACCGGAAGTATACCCCTCACTGGTGAGATCAGATCATAAACTAATCTCGCTGGAGGTCCTCATCCCGCCCCACCTGAAATAAAAAGACCACAGTGAAAAACTTCTCAAAAGCCGACTTCACACTTCTAAAAACTAGTGTGGTCTCCTTTAAGGCCCCTGAGCCAGTGGTAAACATTACTCAAACCGCTGAATCGCTTACAAATGCCTTCTACCAGCACCTACAGGACTGCATGGATCAGGCAATCCCAAACAAAACTAAGACTCTTTGTACCAAAGGCAAGCATCAAGTCTGGTGGACCCCAGCCATAAACAAGCTCTACAACAAAAGGAGGAAGCTACTACAAGATAGAGCAAAATCCCTGAAAGGTAAGACACCTTTGATCATTATAAGTAAAAAACTAAGAGCTCTCATAAAATCATCCAAGGCAAATTTTGAGAGAAAAATCACCAAGGACTCAAAATACAATCATAAGGCCTTCTTTAGCTATGTTAGAAACCTAGGAGGAAACTCCCAGATATGCTCAGAATTAGTTCAAAATGATGTGAAGATTACTGAACCTACACACATTGCCAACATACTGGCTGACAGGTTCAGTGCAAACTTCTCCCCCCCCCACAAAAGGAGAGATATCTATACCAGAGGATTGTAGCCCCCCAAAAATCTCCAACGCCCAGGTGAGAACTGCTCTCTCCAAAGCAAAAAACACAGCATCCATGGGACCTGATGGTGTCCCCGGCTGTGTGCTCCATGAACTCAATGAGGAATTAAACCCGCAGTTAGGACAGCTGTTTAATCTTAGCCTCACCTCAGGATACGTACCCAAGGAGTGGCGCACGGCGACTGTGGTCCCACTTCACAAGGGCGGTGCCTCCACCGACCCTGGAAATTACCGTCCCATTAGCTTGACAAGCCTTATCTGCAAAGCCATGGAGAGGATCATAATGGAACTCATAAATAAAGACATAGGGAACTTGCAGACTTTGGATCCAACCCAGTTTGGCTTTGTCAAAGGCAGATCATGCCTTTTAAACTTGGTTGACTTTTTGAGACAGTCACCAAGGCCATTGATGAGGAAAGGCAGTCCATACAGCCTACCTTGACCTGGCAAAGGCCTTGACACAATACCCCACTCAGGTATCATCGAAAAACTCATCAGCTTGAATGTAAACCCATACATCACAAGATGGGTTGCAAACTGGCTAAGTGACAGAACCCACAGGGTCAGAGTTGCTGGAGCCATGTCAGACTCAAAGCCTGTCACAAGTGGTGTCCCACAGGGCTCAGTCCTGGGTCCACTCTTGTTCGGCATCTACTTTTCTGAAGTACAAGCAAACACAGGAGGGTTATGGCTGACAAAGTTTGCAGATGACTGCAAACTGGGCGCCATAGTCGAAAACACATCTGACACAGATATCCTTCAGAAGGGCCTCACAGAAACGGATAACTGGTGCCAAAGCCATGGCCTAAAGTTAAATGCCAAGAAATGCATAGTCATACCCTTCGGGAAAAACAAGGTTACCCCTAGCTACCATATAGGTGGCAATCCAATGAGCACAGAAGAAGTCATCAGGGATCTGGGGACCCAGGTTGACAGTAGCCTTTCGTTTGACACTCATGATGCTAAAGTAGTTAGGAAAACCATCTACATTGCCCACCTGATCATAAAGGGATTCACATCTAGATCAAGGGAGGTCATCATCCCCCTGTACTCATCACTCATTAGACCTATGATTGAGTACAATGCCCCATTCGAAATGTATCTGACCCGACACCTGCAGCAGCTGGAAAGGCCCCAAAAGTTCCTCACCAAAAGGATAAAGGGTCTCAAAAATATGTCTTATGCTGCCCGACTGAAAGAACTCCAGCTCTATTCAGTCTCATACCGCTTGCTCAGAGGTGACCTGTGCCTGACATATAAGGCCATGTCAAACCCTGATTTGTTGAATATGCGTCACCTCAAAAAATCTAGATCCCTCAGAACCACAAGGGCGGGAGACTTAAACCTTGACACGGTTATTAATAGAAGATGCTGGAGGGACAGATTCATCACTCAGAGACTCCCTATGCTGTGGAACAAAATCCCGGTACATGTGAGGCAGAGCACCTCGCTGGCCTTGTTCAAGAGGAATCTTGACCAATGGATGGGGGATCGCAGAGGATTACTTCAGTGTCACTGCTTGACAGAGGCACAGCAAAATAATAGGCATAGTTTTATTCAAACTAAAGGGGTGGTGAAAGCCAAATAACTATGGGCTAGGCTTATAAATGCCCTTGGGCAGATAGCCTAGTATGAACCTATGAACCTATGAACCTAAAAGCAGCAACTCTGCATAAGACTGAGCACTCATAACCTATGCACTTTGTCTGCAGAGCACTTATATTTCACATAATTTATTTAACAATACTGCTTAAGTGTGCTTCATTATAAGGAATCACCTTATTTTGAGTCTTAAAATGTCCACGTTCCTCGAAGTTCCACACTGAAAGGGTCAATCACACAATCAGTGTTAAAACAATTTTAACACATATTTACAATAAATACAGAATCACATTATGCATAAAAATTATTAGTCAGTATAACATAACTCATTTTTTACTGCTGTGGTGGTGCTGCGGTAGCGTTGTCGCCTCACAGCAAGACATTGTCCCATTCGATTCTCAGCTAGAGCATCTTCTGTGTGGAGGCATACATGAATGGGGCATGCCTTCGGTGAAGGTTGTGCGTCAGGGCTGGTAACCTGGTACGTAAAAATCCACTACCAATCATTAGCGGACCGGAGTTCCGCTGTGGCGACCCCTAACCGGGAAAAGTCGAAAGACAAAAATAACATAATTCATTTTTGCCATCCTGTGAGCTCCTATTTGAGGTTATTAGTAAGCTGTTTTGTCCTCCTACAGACAGTGCGTTGGGGAAGGAGAGCTCAAGCTACAACCTGTAAACATAAATCACTTAAGCTGCCAGAATCCCCCCTCCCCACCAAATCTACAGCAGAGAATTCCCCTATCCTGTACAACACTAATAAGCTAGAATACACAAAAGACTTAACTGATATTCATGGTAAATAATAACTTATTAACATTTTTTATTATGTGAGCTCCTAGCTGAAGTTATTAGTAAACTGTTCTGCCTTCCAACAGACAGTGCAAATAAAAAAAAAGCTTGTTAGAATGGCCCTAACTCTAAAAACACTGAGCTGCCAGACTTTGCCTAGCCCCCACCAGATGTACAGTAGAGAACTCTGTTATCCTGTACTACGCAAACTATAAAAATATACAAGTTTATGTATTCTTTCTCCACTGTTCTAGCAAAATCTGGACTAAAAATTAAGCAATTACCTGCAGCCAAGATGTGCTGAAGAAATTGCAGATCACTTCGTAAGTATTGACTTGCACATTTTACTGTAGGCTCCAATCACCATCAGTCTTAATGTTTCACAATCCTAATATCCTTGCTTGAAGTTGAACTGTTGCAGTCCCAAAACATTTGCCAGCTGCTGAAATAATCCATCTGTAACAGGAATGTCCTAAATCCTAATGCTGCTGCACTTTCAAAGAAAAAGCTGTTGTTGCCATAAATCCACAAAGAAAAGTGCTCCCAGCTCTTTTTTTAAAAGCTTTGCAGTGGCATGGAAACTGGAGCCTAGAAGTTCTTCACTGATTGCTGTTCATTTTCTGCTTCTCCTGGTTGGCTTGCTTTGCATCATAGTCGACCTCTGATTGGCTCATATTACCTGTATGTCAATTGGCTATCTTTGCGGCACACGAGCTAATCAGAATGCACAAAGCAGAGCCAACACTCTTAATGTGGAACTGCGGAACTTTGTCTACACTGTGCCTTAAATGTGGCACATTCCTCCTAATCCAGAGCACTTGGATTACAATGGTTGAGTGAATGGACCTAAGGCAAAACAAAATAGTTCAGATTTGCACTATCCCTCCAATCCTTACATTGTAAGTGACCCACTGGCCCAGAATAGTAAGTATAAATGCTGGTGGATTGTTGAGGTCCTACAACTCTTCACAGTGAGTCCATAACTAATGGTGCTGTGTTGGCAAAGGATTGTTGTAGCATGCTGGGTATAGAAAATGTGGAATGTGCCCTTTCAAAGTGTACAGAGTGACAGGTGTATGAGAAGTTCTCACAGCAAAGAAGCAAGAAATTGAATGTATTAGCTATTTGATTGAGAATGGTTACTTTTTTAAATGGTTATAGATAAACAGCAGAATTCAGGAAGTTAGTTTGTCAGTCAGAGTTTCTTTCTGGGACAAGCAGAGGCTTACACAAAAATCTATGAGTTGTGGAATTCTGTATATCAGTTGGGACCTTTTGTGCATTTAAACTGGTGGAGTAACATTTGGTGCAGATCTGGACCAAAGGCTTACCTGAGGACTGCAGTCAAGGAGTGCTGCACTTATTGATTTATTTCAGTTTGATAACCATGTAAGAGTACTGGTTGTCAGACCATTTTCAGCCATGACCCCCATATTTTCTCTATTTTTTTTAAAAATGTCTGTGAAAGACTGAGACTCTGTAATATAAAGTTAGGCAAAACACTTCTAATGACTGAAAGCTTGCTTGTAATGTACTGTGAGCAGCACACACACGCACATGCGTGCACACACACACACACACACACACACACACACACACACACACACACACACACACACACACACACGCACACACACACACACACACACACACACATGCGCGCACACATATGCGTACACACACAAACATATTATATATCAATGGTATCAGAAGAATGGAGTTTGTCATATCATAGTCTAATTGGTCTAACCACTCTGGCATGGTTAGGCGCATGATAAATATCTTGTAGCTGGAGACAGTGTCTACTACTCTACACGAGTACTCCCAGTATAGTCATGGTCATTCTTAGAGCACTATGTGCCTCTCTGACCCCCCCCCCCCAATCCAGGAGGTAGGCCACTGTGTCAGGCATTTAACTGAAACTGCTTACATGATCACCATTCTGACACAGCAGGTAATGTTTATATTGTGACTTTCTGCCCATACTGAGCTGGTTGCAGGATGGTGTCCTTTGGTGATTAAGAAGTATTGTAATATTGCATGGACTTTGTCCATAATAACCTACCAGCTAGACAGCTCTGCATCACAGCAGCCTAGAATCAGTTTCTACCACTTATCCTAGTATTGCAATGTGAAGCCTTGGATATGTTCCATTAGTTAAGCTGTACTTGGAAGTTGACAGATGTATTCTTGAACAGTAAGTATATACTGTGCATTGGATATGAAATTCATTAGCACAGAATATTATATAACTGTATTCCCTGTTGATGATATATCTAGAATAGGTTGGTGCAGTGTTTTCCACTTATTTGAGTTGAAGTACAAGGCTGCCTCAACCCTTATCCTGAGGTTTCATTGGTGGAATGCCTCTCAGATGAGACAAGGGCATTGTGTACTTTATGGTGGTGGTGCCCAAGAGTGCTGACTTATTCTTTTATAATTTGGACAAATTCCATTACTCAAAAACTACACCACAGATGTTTTTTCGTGGCAGGCATACCATGTGAGTGTGATATTTTTTTCCTGTTAGACATGCAGTACAACTGTTTTTGTTGCAGAAAACAAAGAGATGTAGTACTTGTTATACAAAAGAAGATTCTCTTTTAGAGAAAAAAATATTTCTAGTAGATTTAACAGGGTCAGTGACAGCAAGACTTCTGCAGTCAGTGCTTCACTACTCTAAAGTTTCTCATCTTTCATGTCTAGTTTTGACCCTCGGACTTCTGGATTACTAGTATCCCCATCTAACAGCATTGGTTAACTAGGTTAACTAAGGTCTGCAGTTAGGGATGGAAGGTGAAGATGATAAAAAGCTAACAGTGTCTCAGTCACTGTGGTACATTGAGTGGTCATCCTAGCCAGGTTATATCTTAACCCTATGACATGTTATGTTCTGTGTTTGTGAGCAGTAGTACAATGAGCCACAGAAGGGCATCATACCTCCCCTATTATGACATTTATCTCTTGCCCAACCACTAACATTGGTGATGCATCTCTCATTCAGTCCGGGACGCGACCAAAAACTGTGACATTGTGCATGCTTCCAGCAGGTCTCCCCTTTCCATAATCTCTGAAACATGTGACCAGGCACTGTCTTATCATTTCTCTTCCATACCATCTCCTCCAGCATCCAGACTGCTAATCAAATTCTGGTGCTCTGAGTCATAGTCGGGGAATTCATTATACTTTAATGCTACAGATACGAGTTATAGACATTAACATTTTTTGATATCTTCCATAAAAGAACATGGCAAACTCAAACCAGCAAAACTTGCACTGATTAGCAGATATGTAGGATTTTTTCTCCTGGTGTGTGTGTGTGTGTGTGTGTGTGTGTGTGTGTGTGTGTGTGTGTGTGTGTGTGTGTGTGTGTGTGTGTGTGTGTGTGTGTGTGTGTGTGTGTGTGTGTGTGTGTGTGTGTGTGTGTGTGTGTGTGTGTGTGTGTGTGTGTGTGTATTTTGTTGTTGTTAATCTCCTATGGGTTTTTCTCAGTGGTTCCCCTTGCTCCATCTGTTCCTTCCAGGAGCCAAAGCTAGATATCCCAGGGCTAGGTAAGATCCTTATAGCCTACTCATTCCCATACGAAGAGCCTTCACAGTCCATTTTTCCCCTAGAAGGGAAAAAGTAAGGTACTGGAGAGTGGACCACATGCCAGTCCTGTTTAAGTACTCTCCCATCCTAATACCTCCCTAGTGAGTGGATTGTAGACTCTGCAATGGCTGCCAGGCCATGAAGAGCAGACAGAAGTATATATCGCAAACTTAGTGGTACTTTTACCTCTGCAACAGTATGATCCTGCATAGCCTTTTCCATGAGTCACCACTCACCCATCCACTGGTAGATATAATATGGCAGGCCTACCTACTTCCCTCTGTCCCCTCAGAGTAGCACACCAGCCATAACTCCTCAAGCCTGCACTACCCTGCATGACCCCTACATTTTCCATGCTGCTAGTTAAATACAGGTTACAAGGGACATTCCACAGGTCCTTTTTAATACGTTTTAATGAAGTATTACACTACAAAAATGATTGTTTTTACCATGACTGTTAGAAGCCATAACTGCTATCACTACGTGCTTTTTTGCAGTGCAACCTGCAGTAATGAGCCTTCACTGCCACATTATATTTTTTTACAAATAAAGGAAGCAGCATTTCTTATTTAACATTTGTTTTATATATTTATATTTTGTTAATGATGATAACTTGCTGATCAAAGCCAATTTTCACAAAGAATTCAGAAACAAAGCTCCCAAATGATTTGCAATCAAAAGTAACATTTTATAGCTACCAATACTGTATGTGTATATAAAATTATGCAGAATTAACAAATTAGGCACAAAATCATAGATAAGTCAAATAACATCATGTAATGGCCATACACATAAAGCGATATATGATGAGTCACAAAGTACAAATGGTTTGAAACTGTATGACAAAAACAGGTGATGAGCAATAAAACCTGATCTATAATACTAAGGTAGTTGTTAGTTATTTTTCAGTAGTTTCATAGGTATTTATTCCACCTGCAGTCCAGGAAACCATTAAAGAGCCTTTCCCAAATTCCCAATTACCCCAAAATTCTGTCTGGATAAGTGACTTGCTCAACTTCACACAGTAGGCAAAAGAAGATGGAGAGATTCATACACACAAGCACAAATTCCCTTTTCAGAGCTGAGCTGGGAGTAATGCCTGGTAAAATGACTTGCTCAAGGTGACACAGTATGCAAATGAAGGCCGATGGCGTCAAACCATGTACTACGAGAACTATAGCTCACAGCCATAACCCACTGTACCAACTCCAAGAAAGCAGCAGTAAAGGCCTTGATGACATTTGAGCTCAGGAACCCTGGTCTATTAGACCAATATTCTAAACCCTAAGCTACAAGAGAAACTGGATGCAGGGTTACTATATCAACCAGATATTGGAATTTTGTTAATTTCCTCAATGATATGGGGTGATGCAGCTGAGCCTTTTTATAGTTTCTTTTGGCTTCATTTTTTTTAAGAACGTATGAGCCTGTGAAACCATTTACACACTAAATACACACACACACGCTCTCACACACACACACACACACACACACACACACACACACACACACACACACACACACACACACACACACACACACACACACAGCTGCAGTGCTGTGCTGTAAGGACTAAATAGTCAAGGTGAGAATGAAGGCTGATGAAATCCTTATTTTATTTTAATACACATTTTTGTAAGAAATCATGACTCTAAAAGACTGGTAAGTCAATGACTTGTATAAAATAGAATATTTTTAGAAAACAAGTGTTCAATGCTTAGATAAATGTATTTCACTGTCCTTTTTAGCACCAAAACCTCACAGTCCAAGAATATTCTTCTTTGCCCAGTTTCTTTTCCTATAGATTCTCACTGGCATTTCAGTGCACAGTTCTGTGATGTCATTACCATCCACATATTTATATAATTCAGTTATACTTCAGGCTAAAGCTTTTGTGTTCAATTTGTTGATGATTTCAAAATGTAGAGTAAAAGCTTTTGCACAGAAGATAAAATATTAAACAATTCTGTTTACTAATGCCTCTGAGACCCATCCATAACCCCTTTTTGCAGATGGGGTCAGGGTATCACTTCAATAGTGACAATCATCTAAAGCCAGTGTTCACACTGCTGGGTGGCTAGCCTGGCCACAGTTGCTCTTCCACACCCCTCCCCCCCGCCCCACACACCCAAGGACAACTTAGAGTGTCTATTTCAACTACTGCATGTCTTTGGAGTGTAGCGTAAACCACAGAGCATCCAGAGAAAACCCACATGAACACAGGGGAGACATGAAGACTCTTCAAAGAAAGTACCCCAGCCAGGAACTGAAGAATGAACCTCTTGCTGTGAGGCAATAATGCTTTCTACTGGGCCATTATGCCACAATGCCAGCTACACAAGTGACTATGAGATAGTTTTAAAAATTAATGAAATACTTTGAAACTATATGTGTTTCAGTTTTGTAACAGATAAGTTTAAAATACAATTTTTTTTAGCATTAGCAACGCCAAGCGTGTTTTGTAGAAAATAAAACGTAAGTTGTGGTTTTGCATAACAATGCTCCAAAATGTAATTCTTTATTCAAGTCAATGTGTGTTTTCTTCAGAAGTATCTTTCATTACTACAATATATATATATATATATATATATATATATATATATATATATATATATATATATATATTCCATACACTAGATTGAAGGTTCACTACTTCGAAATAGTGTATGGAATGCACACTGCAGCAAAAGTGCACTTACGTGAAGTTCAGTACAACGAACGGGCATTGTACTGAACTTCCGTGCAGTACACACGGACCTTAGGGTTAGGGAACAGGTCATGGTAAGGGGATAGGGCTATCCCCTTACCATGACCTGTGCCCTAACCCTAAGGTCCATGACAACTGCAGCGCAGTGAAGGACATAACAATGTCCTCCACTATGGTGCGATAGTCACGAACCTTAGGGTTAGGGTAAGGGGATAGCTTTACTAACTATCCCCTTACCCTAACTCGTGCCCTAACCCTAAGGTCTGTGAGTATCGCACCATAGTGGAGGACATAGCTTGTTTTTTGATATCCTCCACTGTGCTGCGGTACTTTCGGTGAAGCGCACTTTCGCGGAAGTTCACTTTTGTTAAAGTGAACTTTCGCATAAGTGAGGCTTCCTATTACAAGTTAGAAGTTGGGAATCCATATATATATATATATATATATATATATATATATATACAGTTATGTTTCAAATTTGGAGGAACGCTGAAAAATGAATACCAGTTACTTTAAAAGTAGGTAACTTAACAACTTGCAAAGGGAATCTGCAGGATTTCTGTTTTCTTATTTAGAGCAAAATGTCTTTGAAACAAATAATAAATCATTATAATTTCATTTCAGCAGTTTAGGGTGATATTCTTTTTTAAAATATCTTTATTCACTTATTTATTTATTTATTTATTTAGTTGGTCAATTATTCATTTATTTATTAATGCCAGCCCCACAGCTGCTAGCCATTTGGTTCACTTCCCCACTTTCACAATCATGTGCTCTCATTTGATCTCTAGCTTACCATACTGAGAGTTGGTAATGCCACGGAGGATGTCATCATTCAGTCAGCCAGCAGTCATTTTCTCTTTTAGGTCATAATCCTCACCCATGCTGGCTGGTGGGTACACTTGTGGATGAAAGGGTCTAACTGGCATACTTTGTGGCTCCCAGTATAGATTGTTGAATCCCAGCTTGACAAGGACTCATCCTATCAGATTAAATCATTGGAACCTCGGCCTTATAAAAAAAAAGCATTAAAATAAAACATCTTTGGTGGGGTCCTGCAAATGCATATGGGGAGGGCAGGCTTTACCCCCTCTCAACTTTTACAGGACAAACCCACCATTACATAAATTTGAAGAAAAGGGAAAATCCCTAAAACAAAGAAATCACTAACATGTCACACTTAGAGACAAAACTGGCCATGCTTTCCTATAGTAATCAGCAGCTGGGGAGTTCATTGGATCATAGGATCATAGGAGATTACTAGGCTATCAACCCGGAGGTCATTTTAAGCCACTTCAACTTAATGTAATACTGTAGAAGTACTAGTCAATACCCAAGATTGCATTTAGTGATGACTGCCTATATCTAGGAGGGTTGTGGGCACTATCCCTGGTAAGAATTTATGGTACCCCACCCACTCGTCCAGGTTCCTCTTGAACAGTGTCATAGAGGTGCTCTGTTTCCAATGAACTGGTAGCCTGTTCCAAAGATATAGCTTTGCTGGGAGAAAAATCTGTCCCTTCAGCATATCCATATTGCACAACATATGTCAGTCCCTGGAACGGGTAACATTTGATTTATGGTTATGCAGTAAGTTCATTAGGATTGGGTCTTGGGTTGCTCTATAGTCCAGGCTTAAGTCTCCCCTAAGAAGTCTATACGATACACAGTATAGAGACAGGGACTTTATCCAGTCCGTGTAAAGCACATGCTGGAGGCCCTTGATCTTCCTTGTTAGAAACCTCTAAGGTATCTCTAATTGCTGCAGGTGCTTAGTACAGTACATATCGAATGGGGCATTATACTCAGTTATGGGCCAGATAAGTGTCGCGTATAGAGGGGTTATAACTTCTTTTGCTCTTGAGGTGATGCCTTTACTAATCAAGTAAGTTACGTGGAAAGCTTTCCTTACAATGGTAGACATGGTGGCTGAAGTTAAGGTCATAGTCAACCTGTGATCCCAGGTCCCTTACCACTTCATGAGTACTTAGGGTATTGTTGATTTGATAGTGTGAAGAGACATTGTTTATGCTAAAGGGAATGATGATGCATTTCTTTGCATTCAGTTTGAGACCATGACTAATACACCAGTCATTGGTCTGCTTGAGACCATCCTGGAGTATACTGACATAATTTGGGGATTCAATGATTGCACCTAGATTGCAGACGTCTGTAAACTTGGTCAGCCACAACCCTTTAGTTTTCACCTGAATTTCTGAGGAGTATATACCAAACAGTAGGCGGCCCAGCACTGACCCTTGTGGCAACCCACTGGTAACAAATCTGCTGGTTGATGTGGAGTCACCCAGTTTGATAGTGTATGACTGGTTTGTGAGCCAGCTGGCAACCCATCTTACAACTAAATGGTTTACATTCAGTTTGCTAAGTTTATCAGTAATGCCTGAATGTGGAATTGTGTCAAAAGACCTTGTCAGGTCAAGGTATGCTGTGTGCAAAGATTTGTCCTCATTAATGGCCCTGGTCACACTTTTAAAGAAATCCACCAGATTTAACAGGCAGCATCTACCCTTCACAAAGCCAAATTGGGTAGGATCCAGGGTTTGGAGGTCACCTATGTCTTTATGTATGAGGTCTATAATAATAGGTTCCATGACCTTACAGATGTGGCTGGTCAGGTTTATGGGTCTGTAATTCCCTGGATCTGTTGCTAGGCCACCTTTATGGAGGGGAATAACAGTAGCTGTTCTCCATTCCCCAGGAGCAAAGTCTGTGGTTAGGCTATGATTGAAAAGGGTACTTAGTGGTGATGATAGTTCATGTTTCAACCTGTTTAGAAGACAGCCTGCTATGTCATCTGGTCCCTTAGAGACCATGTTCTTTGCTTTGGACAGAGTTTGAGGACCTGTTCATCAGATATGTAAGGTGGGGGGGTCGGAGAGGGTTTGTTGTAAGTTAGGAAGGGATAAGGGAGTGAGATTTTCACCAAACCTGTCCAACAGCAGGTTCACTATCTCTGTGGGGGTCAGTATGTGTGATACCGTTGGCTACCAGTTCTGCACATGCTTGGGTCCTACCCTTTAGGTTATGTACATAGCTGTAAAAGGCCTCATGGTTATCCTGGGCAGTACTTACTAGGTTTCTCTCAAAGGAGCTCTTGGGGGATTTGGCAAGTTGTCTTATTTGCCTATTAAGGCTGAGGAGAGTACTTTTCCATTGTTTGAGCCTTGCATTTGGTTTCTTGAACAGCAACTTTTTTGCATTTATTGTAGAGATTGTTGATGCTGGAAGTCCACCATAGTAGCTTGATTTTACTTGGGGCTCTGGCTTTGATTCTATCTGATACAGCCAAGCCAAGTTTATACACTTATGCAAGTGATTGTACAGGGCATTAGCGTAAGCTTCAGCATACTTACCACTTTCAGCTTGGGGTGAGGCTTGGAATGCATTTATACCTTCATCTATAAGGGTATAGTTTGCCTCGGTGAAGATTTTTAGTCTGATTTCACCCTTTGTGAGTTCTGGTGTTAGTGTTGATTTGAAGGTGACTGATTTGTGGTCACTTTTAACTAATGAGGGTACAACAGTTGCAGCAGTGCATCTGTTTGACATGTTGGTGAGGACCAGATTTAGAATGTTTGTTCTTCTTGTCAGGGTATGGACAGTATGCTGCAGGGCATGTGAATTCACAAAGTCAAGGAACTTTTGTGCTAGCAAGTTTGGGCTAAAGTAGGTTTCCCAGTTGACGATGAGATAATTGAAATCCCCTATAACCAGTGTGTTCAGTAAAATTTGGATTGTCTTTAGTTTGGTTAGGTAGGTGTTGTGGGTGTTGTGACCCATGGAGGGGGACCTATAACTGGCCATAGTGAGTTGCTGTCAGTCGAGTCCTCATCTAGTGAGAACTCAATGAAGTATGTGAAATCCCTCTTTGTGCATACTCCCACATGCACAAATAATAGTGCATACCTCACTAGTAAGGCTTGGAAGAGGCACTCATACATCCCTGGGCCGGGTGGGCCCTCTGTTGTATACTGACCATATCTCTCCTATGTAGGTGATGACAGTGTAATGATCCATTCCACTGCCAAGCTTCAATAAAATTCTATGTTTTCTTTAACAGTGCCTCCTGTACATTGGCTCCTGATGCAGGTGTCCCATTCTCTCTATCTTTGTTACAGCAACAGATATAGTAAGACAATAAAAACAAAAAACATTTGTCTCACTACAGCTGTCCACCATCAGCTGTCTCCTGGGTCTCCCCATTGATCATTTGCCCCCCCCCCCCCAATACTGTCTGACTTTAGATCATAGTCTTGCATGTATGGGAACCTCAGTATAAATAGTTCAATGGAGGGAAGCAGAGTGGAGATCAGTTCACCCTAGTCTGGTACCATCTTGTCAGCCTCACATGTCTTTTTTGGTGTGACCTACACACTTGCTTCTCCCAGGTCTTAAAGCACAGTACATATTCTACTACACCAATCCCTGGACTAACATCATGGTTTTCCTCCAAGAACTTCTATTTTTTGTCTGTAAACTCCATTCCTCCACCAGTGATGGGTGAGCTGGTAAAAATGCTGAATTGAACTATATGGGATCAGGATCAGTAACTGACCCCAGGTCTCCTATGTTCATAGGTTCATAGGTGTGTACTAGGCTAATGGCCCCGGAGCCTATATAAGCCTAGCCCAAGAAGATTCCCTGGCATCATGCCTTCCAAAGTTAGTTCCCAGTGCCCCTGTCAAGCAAGGCCACTGAAGTGATCCCTAGGGTGAACTTCCTATTGCCCATCCACTCGTCAAGATTTCTCTTAAAGATTTAAAGATGGCCAGTGAAGTGCTCTGCTTGACGTGACTGGGAAGTTTGTTTCAGAGTATGGGAATTCTCTGGGTTAGGATCCTGTCCCTCCAGCATGATCTGATTATTGTGGTAATGAGGTTTAGGTCCCTGGAGCATGTGGCATGGAGTGATTGGGATTTCTTTAGGTGTAGCATATCTAGCAGCTCTGGGTCAGACATGGCTTTTAAGGTCAAGCAGAGCTTGCCTCTAAGTAAGTGATAAGAGACAGAGTATATTTGGATTTTTTTGAGTCTATCCATAAAGGGCATGTGTCTAAGGCCTAAGATACTCTTAGTGAGGTATTTTATGGCCTTTCCAGTTGTTGTAGGTGTGTAGTGAGGTACATACCAAATCAGACATTGTATTATATGATAGGTCTAATGAGAGACGAGTAGAGAGGGATTATGACCTCTTTCTTGCTGGATGAGAAACCTTTTGTAATGAGATGTGCCACATAGAAGGACTTTCTGACTACAGTGGCAATGTGGTTATCAAAGAAGAGGTTGCTGTCAACCTGTGTCCCCAGGTCTCTTATCACACCTTCAGTGTTTAATGGACTACCATCTATGTGGAAGCTCATGGGCACCGAATTTTTCCCAAAGGGAATGACAATGCACTTTTTGGCATTGAGCTTAAGGCCATGATTCTGGCACCAGTCACTGGTGTCAGTGAGGCCTTTTTGTAGAATGTCTACATCAGTTGAAGAATCAATAATGGCTCCCAGTTTGCAATCATCTGCAAACTGGTTAGCCAGAGTCCTTTTGTGTTGGCTTAAACTTCAGAGAAATAGATGCCAAACAGGAGAGGAGCTAGGACCGATCCCTGTGGGACACCACCTGTAACTGGTTGGTAGTCAGATTTGGAGTCCGCTACTTTCACAGTGTGGGTTCTATCAGTGAGCCAGTTGGCAACTCATCTTATGACATAGAGGTTTATGCCTAGTTTAGTGAGTCTATCTATGATTCCTGAGTGAGGGATGGTGTCAAAGGCCTTGGCAAGATCTAGGTAGACTGTGTAGACTACCTTGCCCTCATCGACAGCTCTGGTGCCAGACTCAAAGTAGTCTATCAGGTTGAGCAGGCATGATCTACCTTTCACAAACTCAAACTGCATGGGGTACAGAGTTTGGAGATTCCCTATGTCCTTATTTATAAGGTCCATGATGATGTGCTGCATAGCCTTACATATCAGACTTGTCAGACTAATGGGGAGGTAGTTTCCAGAATCTGTAGTAGCTCCCCCTTTTGTGGAGTGGGGTGACAGTAGCAGTGCACCATTTGGTAGGAACAAAGCTTGAAATGAGGCTATGATTGAAGAGGGTACTCAGGTGTGGTGCCAGCATACTTTGTAATTCATGTAGAACACAGCCAGGGATATTATCAGGTCCCATGGAAGCTGTATTCTTGGCTTTGTACAGTGCGTTTTTTTATCTGTGTAGCTGTGATAATAGGAACTTGGCATTCCTCAAGTATTGTGATAGGCCCTTTAGGGGGTGAAAGGGAGATAAAGTTCGCACTGAACCTGTCGGCCAATATGTTGGCAATATCAGTTGGTTCTGTATATGTATTGCTGTTCTGTTGTAACTCAGAGCAGATCTGAGTATTGCCATGTAGATCCTTGACATAACTAAGAATGCCTTGTGGTTGTCTTTAGAATCTGCAGCAATTTTGTTTCTGTAGCTAGCTTTAGAGGATTTGATGATGGATCTCAGTTTTTTTGCTGAGGCTAACAATGGAGTTTTGCCAGTCTTGGGAATTCACCCTTTTCTGCAACAGTTTTTTTTTCCTTCTGTTGTAGAGTTTGTTTATGGTGGGGGACCACCAGATTGGCTTCCTTTTTTTTGGAGGAGAGCACCTTGGTTCTGTTTGGTATTGCTGTCATGGTTCCATCCTTCTATGCTGTATAGCCAGCATAGTAATGAAGTCTTGCTCTGTCATATATAGCTACACCATTGACAGTCAGGGTACTATATTTCAAGTGCTATTCTCACACATCTCACAAAAAGGGCAGCTTTGCTATGCTTGGAGTGATATGAATCTGTAGTACTTCTTTGGTGAATATGCCAGTGCTGCAAAACCTTTAGATCTTAAATTTAGTGGCTGGCATAATGGTTAAGGAGTTAAGAATCGGCATACGTGTTAAGGCATTTACCTCCCAGATGAAAGTACAGAGTCTGATCCTCTCTTTTGAGGGAAATTATCTAGGCCTAATACATTCCACAGTGATACCTAGCTTAGCACTTATACATGCACAGTTACAACACTGAGGTGGAAGAATGCAAAGAACAAGGAAGCAAATGTAGGCTACAAGCCATTGTTTTAATATACATTTTTTATTAAACTCCATGTCTACATGCATTTATAAATCCATTTTCTGGTACAGCTGAATATATTCACATTTCTCTGGTGTTCAGTAGTCAGCATTAAACTTCCCAAAATGCATTGTTAGTAAAGTGTAAACAATGAAACCTTGCATTATAAGAATAACATCATTTTGTACTTCTGTCAAATACAAATCCTCGGTTGTATCTCCATGTTCCATGACATTGTTGTCTTCAGGATGTTATCAACATTCCTCCTCAGTGAAGTAGAGTCTCTCTTTGACCAGACACCTGCAGCAGCTGGAAAGGCCCCAAAAGTTCCTCACCAAAAGGATAAAGGGTCTCAAAAATATGTCTTATGCTGCCCGACTGAAAGAACTCCAGCTCTATTCAGTCTCATACCGCTTGCTCAGAGGTGACCTGTGCCTGACATATAAGGCCATGTCAAACCCTGATTTGATGAATATGCTAAAATCTAGATCCCTCAGAACCACAAGGGCGGGAGACTTAAACCTTGACACGGTTATTAATAGAACATGCTGGAGGGACAGATTCATCACCCAGAGACTCCCTATGCTGTGGAACAAAATCCCGGTACATGTGAGGCAGAGCACCTCGCTGGCCTTGTTCAAGAGGAATCTTGACCAATGGATGGGGGATCGCAGATATACCCCAGGGATTACTTCAGTGTCACTGCTTGACAGAGGCACAGCAAAATAATAGGCATAGTTTTATTCAAACTAAAGGGGTGGCGAAAGCCAAATAACTATGGGCTAGGCTTATAAATGCCCTTGGGCAGATAGCCTAGTATGAACCTATGAACCTATGAACCTATGAAAACATCTCTGTTCAGTTTAAAGATAATATTAGCATGTGAAATAAGAGCAAGTTAGCAGTCTTTGATATTTCAATATCTGTCATAAAATAACTTCATTTGAAAAACCTTTGAAACTGTTTTAATTACTGAAAAAAAATAGAATTTTTGTGAGCCATGATTTCTGAGAAGTATATGAGAATACATATAAATGCACATGTACTGCATTAAGTTATCTACAGTGGATTTGCTTTGTATAAAATTACGTTCTCAGCTTTTGATAGTGAGCCTCCTTCAAACTACAAGCAAGCCATCTGAGCCTGCCATTAATATTGTTAAGTTTTACTGCTTTGCCGCCTACTTTTTGGCATTTTCTGGCTTGCTAAAGTTTATATCTGTAACAGTAACAGTACTTGGAACACATCTAGAGCCTGTTTACTGCATTTCCTGTGTTGCACTTAATTTAAAATCGTTTTTTTCTCTAAAAACTGCATTTTACCTGATTTTGGCCTAGCACTCAAGTGTGGGGTTATTTATTGCACTGTTGTGATTATTTTGCTGCTTGTGTATCTCTGCTACCTTTAAACTACAACAAAAAGAAAAAAAAATCTTGCTTTTTTCTCACTTTCTGTAAGTTAATAAAGTTCAGTTACAGATTTGCTGTTCTGAACTGTTTGGAAGTTTCTAGAAGGCCAGTGCTTGCTTGGGCTAAAGGGAAGTCTCTGTGTTCACCAGTGGGAGTGGTTAACACAGACCAGCCTGCCTGTCCCTGGAGTAGTGGTTACTACCTAGAATCTGTAGTTTTATTGGCCATTTTGGGTCAATTCTAAACTCCTTGATCTGTCTCTCTTAAAACCAGGCTGCCTCATGGTTGTGGCATCTTTTCAGGCTTGCTAGTTGTTGCTGAAGCACCTACCAAGGGGAGAAAATTATGAGAGAAGAAAAGGAGCCACTTTTGTGATTTTAAGTATTTTCTTGTGATTTTTTGTTAAGTTTTACTGCTTTGCTGCCTACTTTTTGGCATTTTCCGGCTTGCTAAAGTTTATATCTGTAACAGTAACAGTACTTGGAACACATCTAGAGCCTGTTTTCTGCATTTCCTTTGTTGCACTTAATTTAAAATCTTTTTTTTTTCTCTAAAAACTGCATTTTACTTGATTTTGGTGTAGCACTCAAGTGTGGGGTCATTTATTGCACTGTTGTGATTATTTTGCCGCTTGTGTATCTCTGCTACCGTTAAACTACAACAAAAAGAAAAAAAAAATCTTGCTTTTTTGTCACTTTCTGAAAGTTAAGAAAGTTCAGTTACAGATTTGCTGTTCTGAACTGTTTGGAAGTTTCTAGAAGGCCAGTGCTTGCTTGGGCTAAAGGGAAGTCTCTGTGTTCACCAGTGGAAGTGGTTAACACTGACCAGCCTGCCTGTCCCTGAAGGAGTGGTTACTACCTAGAAGCTGTAGTTTTATTGGCCATTTTGGGTCAATTCTAAACTCCTTGATCTCTCTCTCTCTTAAAACCTGGCTGCCTCATGGATTTGGCATCTTTTCAGGCTTGCTAGTTGTTGCTGAAACACCTACCAAGGGGAGAAAACGATGAGAGAAGAAAAGAAGCCACTTTTGTGATTTTAAGTATTTTCTTCTGATTTTTTGTTAAGTTTTACTGCTTTGCCGCCTACTTTTTGGCATTTTCCGGCTTGCTAAAGTTTATGTCTGTAACAGTAACAGTACTTGGAACACATCTAGAGCCTGTTTACTGCATTTCCTTCGTTGCACTTAATTTAAATTCATTTTTTTCTCTAAAAACTGCATTTTACCTGATTTGGGCCTAGCACTCAAGTGTGGGGTCATTTATTGCACTGTTGTGATTATTATATTGCTTGTGTATCTCTGCTACCTTTAAACTACAACAAAAAGAAAAAAAAAATCTTGCTTTTTTCCCACTTTCTGAAAGTTAAAAAAGTTCAGTTACAGATTTGCTGTTCTGAACTGTTTGGAAGTTTCTAGAAGGCCAGTGCTTGCTTGGGCTAAAGGGAAGTCTCTGTGTTCACCAGTGAGAGTGGTTAACACTGAACAGCCTGCCTGTCCCAGGAGGAGTGGTTACTACCTAGAAGCTGTAGTTTTATTGGCCATTTTGGGTCAGTTCTAAACTCCTTGATCTCTCTCTCTTAAAACCCTACAACTCTCTTTTTGCGTGGTTTTGCGCACTGAGCAGCGCCGCCTAAACAGGTTTAAACTATTCCAGGCTCCACAAAGCCTGCTCTTCACTTTTTCCCTTAGAACTGTGCAAACTCTCAAAATAATCACTCTATTCTTTTTCTAAAGCCCTGCACTTGCTCAGCTCTTATAAGGAAACACTAACTAACTAAAGCACTACACCCTCCTTGACTTCTCATAAGTATTAGACTCCCAATTGGTCCTTCCTGATCAAGTGAAAAATCAGTTCCCTTCCCTAATCTGATCAGTAAAAAAACAGTTCCCTATACTAATCTGGTATGCCCAAGGTTCAGTTTTAAGGTTACTCTCCAGTCCAGCTGGTGAATCTGGGAATTTTGAGGCAATGTTACAATTGCCTTATGTACACAGACAACCCTCTCCTCCTTCCAACAAACTCTAATACATGTGAGAGATGCAGTTACACAGCCAAACTGGAGGCAGAGCTCTCTCAACCCAAGACTGGCACAGTCAGTCAGAAGGAAAAGGTAACCACCCACACCACAAATCCAGTCTCACACAGACCTATTGCATCTGCATACCCAACACATAAACACACAAAAACATACTCGGAGGCTCTAAATAAAAATCTACCTAAACAGCAAAGACCTCCTAAGCAGATATCCAAGCAACAGCCACCCCTCAACAATACCCACAAATCACATATCTCACAAAATCAGTGTGCCTCACAGTCACAGCCCTTAAGGCCAAACAACACACCAAATACACTTGTTATAGGGGACTCTATTGTCTGGCACACTGACGTCCCACTCACCAGACTGAACAAGGAGAAGGTCACTGTAAGCTGCCTGTCGGGTGCCAGGATCCATCACATAACGCAAGCACTCAGGTCACTCCAAAGCAAGTACAAGTATGACTCTGTCATTGTCCATGCTGGTGTGAATGACCTGAGACATACCTCCCTGGACTACATGAAAAGAGACATAGAAGAGCTCTCTGACCATGTAGCCCAGGCTGGTATGACCCTGACCTTGAGTAGCATCTTGCCCTCACCAAGAATGATGCCACAGTATAAAGACAGAATGATCAGTTTCAACAATTGGCTAAAGTATTGGTGTCATTCAAAGGGAATACAGTGTCTGTCAGCCTGGGATGACATGCTCGACAAGCCACATTGCTTCGCTAGGGAGGGCTTGCACCTGTCACCCTTAGGCTTTCGTATACTAGCCAAGGCTCTTGCCACCCCCATAGTGCCTTTTTTAGGCAAGGCTCAAAGGACAAACCCACCTCCATAGACAACCCAAAGATAAAAAAACTAAAGGTGATGCTATTCAATGCCAGAACTCTAAACCTCAAGATGCACACACTCGAGACTCTCCTCAGTATGGAGAAAATTGATGTCTGTGCAGTAACAGAAACCTGGTTCAAGGCTCCTGAGAGCACCCCAGCACTACCAGGTTATAACTCATACCATGCGTTTCAGCCCCAAAACTCAGACTGAAGCACAAAAGGAGGGGGAGTATCTATATTCATCAAAGATACCTACACATCCAGGTTAGTGGCACTGCACGAAGCATCAGAAACCATCCATGTGCAACTAACAGCGGGCAAAACTGCCTTTCAGTTTGTAGCCTGCTAGAGAACACCCTCCCTATTACAGGAGCCCCACTTGGCATTCCTGAGAACACTGGAGAATATGAAGGTCTCTCCAAACACTATGTTATTGGGTGACTTCAACTACCCAAACATTGACTGGGAAAACTACTCAAGCCCAAACACCCTCACCCAACGGTTCCTTGAATTTATAAACTCTAATGCAATGGAACAACTGGTCACCACTCCCACAAGAGGGAACAACATATTGGACCTGGTCATCACCAACATGGGGACTCTATGTTCCACACCAGAGGTAAACCCCTCATTGGTAAGATCAGACCATAAACAAATTTCCCTGGACATCCATATCCCGTCCCCACCCCCAGCCAAGGAAATCATTGTAAAGAATTTCTTAAAAGCCAACTTTGCACTTCTCAAGACTGAGGTGGAATCCTTCAAAGCCCCTGGGCCAGAGGATAATACAGCCCAATCCGGAGAATCCTTTACAAATGCATTCTATGAGCACCTGCAGGAATGCATGGATCGTGCTATCCCAAATAAAACCAAGACTCACTCCTCCAAAAACAGGAGACCAGTCTGGTGGACCCCGACCATAAATAAGCTATACAACAGAAGGAGGAAGCTACTACATGACAGAGCAAAATCCCAAAAAGGGAAGGCATCTCTGATCAATATTAGCAAGAAACTTCGATCCCTCATAAAATCATCAAAGGCCAGTTTCGAAAGAAAAATTGCCCTAGACACTAAAGATAATCACAAAGCCTTCTTTAGTTATGTCAGGAACATGGGCGGAAACTCCCAGATATGCTCTGAATTGTTGCATAATGGTACAAAATATACTGAACCTACAGACATAGCCAACATCCTGGCAGACAGATTCAGCGCAAACTTCTCCCCCTCTTCCCCCCCAAAGGAGCAAACGCCTATCCCAACTGAATGTAACCTCCCTGACATCACAGATGCACAGGTGAAAGCTGCCCTCTCCAAAGCAAAAAACACAGCATCTATGGGACTGGACTGTGTCCCAGGCTGTGTCTTACACGAGCTCCAAGAAGAACTGAACCCTCACATTAAGTCACTGTTCAAACTTAGCCTTACTACAGGACATGTACCCAAAGAATGGCGTACAGCTACAGTGGTCCCACTCCACAAAGGTGGTGCCACAACGGACCCCGGAAACTATCACCCCATAAGCCTGACTAGTCTGGTCTGTAAAGCTATGGAGCGTATTATCATGGAACTCATAAACAAAGACATTGGGAGCATCCAGACACTGGACCCTACCCAATTCAGCTTTGTTAAGGGCAGATCTTGCCTCTTAAACCTAATTGATTTCTTTGAAACAGTTACCAAAGCCATAGATGAGGGCAAGGTAGTCCACACAGCCTACCTGGACCTCGCAAAAGCCTTCGACACAATACCCCACTCGGGCATCATAAATAAGCTTACCAGCTTAAATATCAACCCCTATATCACAAGATGGGTTGCAAATTGGCTCAGAGATAGAACCCACATGGTCAGAATTGCAGGTGCCATGTCCGAATCCAAATCAGTTACAAGTGGCATCCCACAGGGCTCAGTTCTGGGACCTCTCTTGTTCGGTATATACTTCTCTGAGGTTCAGGCTAACATGGGGGGATTATGGCTGACAAAGTTCGCAGATGACTGCAAACTGGGGGCCATAATCGAATCTCCAGCTGACACAAGCATCCTCCAAAAGGGTCTCACAGAGACGGATGCTTGGTGCCAGAGCCTCGGCCTCAAGCTAAATGCTAAAAAGTGCATAGTCATCCCCTTTGGGAAAAACAAGGTGCCCACAAATTACCACATAGCTGGTAATCATTAAGTACGGAAGAAGTAATTAGCGATTTGGGGACCAACGTAGATAGTAATCTCTCCTTTGATGATCACGTTGCCAAAGTGGTTAGAAAGACCTTCTATATAACCCACCTTATCACGAAAGGGTTCGCATCTAGATCAAGAGAGGTCATTGTGCCCCTCTACTCATCACTCATCAGGCCCATAATTGAATACAATGCCCCTTTTGGGATGTACCTTACCCGACACCTGCAGCAACTGGAGGGACCCCAAAAGTACCTCACCAAGAGGATCATGGGCTACAAACAGATGTCCTATGCAGCTCAACTAAAGAAACTCCAGCTCTACTCAGTTGCTTACTGCCTACTCAGAGGCGATCTATGCCTCACGTACAAAGCCATGTCAAACCCAGAATTAATGGACATGCTCCACCTCAAAAAATCCAAGTCCCTTAGAGCTACACGCTCCAGGGACCTAAACCTCAGCACAAAAATAAATAGGACATGCTGGAGGGACAGATTCATTTCCCAGAGGCTCCCCTCACTCTAGAATAGAATCCCAATTCATGTTAGACATAGCCCCTCACTGACCCTCTTCAAGCGAAATTTGGACGCGTGGATGGGAACTCGCAAATTCACCCCTGGGATCTCTCCTGTGTCCCTGCTAGACAGAGGCACAGTAAATTAATCTTAAAACAGTACCTTCTGTGACCTGCTTTACAGAGGCACAGTAGGCTAATCTAATAGTGAGACAGAAGCCAAATACACTCTGGCTAGGCTTATAAATGCCCTAGGGCAGATAGCCTAGTATCTAGCTATGAACCTATGAACATATGAAGAAAAGTACATTAAGCATCTTCACACCAAAAGCTTATGCTTTACTATTCAGCCAGCAGACACGTACCTTCTCAAAAAAAAAAAACTAACTAAATTAGTTAATTAAATAAAAAAATGAATAATAAAATAAACATGTATGAAATAACCATAAGTGATTTATTATGGAATTCTTGTAGGAATGATTTGTAATCAAATACGTATAGTAATTAACTTTTATCTTTTGGCATCTTTCCAATTCCATACAAAATTAACACTTAATTAGGGTTTTAAATTCACATTATTTTCTGGCCTACTTATGTCTGCCTTAAAATAGGGCCTGGCCTCCCGAGTGAGGCAAAACTTATCATTTGAGAACCAGTGATACAAAAATGTTTGCAAATCAAAAATGAAACTCCATTTTTTCAGTGTTGGCAAATACAAATAAAGGCAAAGACAGACATCTGTTTATGTTTTCTAGGTAGAACATGTTTAACTTTAATACCCGTTCTTCACTCTAATCAGATTGTCACAACATAGCTCCAGAGGGCCACAAGTTAGCTGACAAATAATACTGTCTGCCTACTAAACCATAATTTTAGATGCTTCCAGACAGTTTAGTACTTTCATATCTTAACCAGCTCATTATGTTACTCAGAGCCCTGGACTGTGCTAGGTAAGGTCTGGTAACATATCTACTTGTTTTGTAGGGTCGTTGGTCAATTATAACTGTCTATAAAAGTTTCCATCATTCTCTGATTTCCTGCACTGACCATTTAATTGTACACCAGGAAGGTATATCTTTATGATACAGTAAATCAGCCACAGCATTTCTTTCATTTTCCACACTGAAAACAAAACCTACAAGGTCACAAAGCTATTTCTATTTGTTGCTAGTCCTTGAATTATTATATTTATCTGCCCTATAACTGCATTCTGGAGAGAAACTTGCCCAATAATTTCACATCCTTGTCCTGACAGAACCTACTAGTAGCTAAGCGCATTCTTTTTTTTTTTAAACAGCTTTACTGAATTATCATCTAACCATGAACTATGCGGCTCAGACCAACATCTCCTCCAAATCCACAAACCTAATAAATCCATTAGCAAGCTGCTTTATAATCACTCAGTCACCTCTGCTTAGAACAAACTTCCTCTCTATATTTGTTCACTTCATAACTCAAACTGCTTCAAACAAGCATTAAAGTAATATCTGCTAACTCCTGGACCTGCTCCTGTACTGATCCAAATTAATTATTCTACTGAACAACACTAAATTGTAATTCTCATATGCTAATTTGTTAATGATATATCTCTGCTTAAATGTACTTTAACAACGTTTGTATAATTTCTTTATTAACTATGTATAAGACAAAACTGTATTACTTTTATGTTAATTTGTTTAATATGTACTGTATTTAACTTTCTATTTGGAGCTTTTCACTTCAGGTCTCTGCTGAAAAAGGGCATCTGCCCAGCCAGACTAACTTGGTTAAGATATGTCAAATAAATAAATAAATCACTTGTGACAAAGGCAAATTTACATTCATAGGAGCAAATAACTAGAGAAGGAAAGATGATAGAACGGGAGGACACCAATAATTTATTTGGACTGTAGCCAAGCACATTCTTGAGCCAAAAATAAATAATAAAAAAGTGCCTTGGCTTTGCACTAACAGAGTGGCTAAGTTGGTATAAATAAATGAGTATTAAAGTACATTATACACTTTTCATACATTTGTGCTTTCCATTCAGTTTCAGATGTGAATATTTTCCTGATGTTAAAGCTCCAGATTAGAAAAGAAAGATTATGGCATTTTTTTATATTTTAGTTTCGGTCAACTCAGTTTTTCCTTACCTACACAATTATGTCATCTTATGTACTGCCAATTATTGACTTACACCAGGAATGCATTCTGGGTAATCAAAACACCATACTTATTTTGAGGACAAATACTTATTTACATTATGGTTTCAACAGTAGATCATCACATGTGTTGATTTTCAGTGTATGGTGATCCCTGTGAGACGTATGTGACAAATTGCCTTATTAGGATATAAGATTTCCCAGTTGCAGTCCTTAGCATCGAAAAGCAGTAGCTTATACACAAGTATATGTTGCAAGGCATTTTGGGTTCAGTCTTTCATGATGTCATCTCAGGTGTTTTCAGTTTCAAGAAAATTTTCAAGGGGTGATGCTTATTAACAAAATCAGTTGCACAATTTTGGATCAAACCCTGTAAACATTGATATGGTATAGGTTAAGGAGATTACTCCTATTACTAAGGGTTGTTTATTACGGTTGCTATCTGAAGTGTGACAAAGCACTTAAAACTTGTAGAAAATGAGGATGTTTGCAGAATGAGCTGTAAATCATTCTACAATTGCCTTTCATGTGTTCTGCTGCATACTAGCAGAAAAGCATGTTTCATTTCTTTGGTAAAAACAACTGTAACTAGTTGTGACGATTAGGGAGAGATGGGCGAAGGCTGCCACCCTAGTCAAATAGAATTTGATATATAATTCTGGCATTTGTGAATAAATGTAAAATACAGGCATGTGTTCTTGATAATAAATGTAAAATACAGGCATGTTTCTTGAGTGTAAAGAATACTGTGAAATGTGGAACTGCAAAATATGTGACAAAATTGCACTCTACTGGCCCAGTGAAGCATGTTGTGACCCTTTCATGTTAGAATTCGGCTCCAGTGCGGCTGGATGAAGGTTTCATGCCCATTGTTTTAAGGCTAAAGTTTATTACCAGAATTTAGATGTGGAATGTGCTTTATTGCTCTGGTTTCTGTTAGAATATACATGTGAAATGCCTTGTATTGTTGTAAACTTCTGAGCAGATGTTAGATTGCTAAATAATGCAGTTTGTGGCCTGAGAACTCAGACCAGGTGTTAAAATAATGCAATATGAATTCTGGGAAAACCTAAGTGTCAACAATTATGTAATTTGGGAGGGCCTTAGAGACATGTTTGCTATTTCTCAGAAGAGATTGGAGAGCATTTTGGTCTTGATATCCAACTTGTCAGCACTCTGCCTTATGCTCACATGTATGTTTTAGCACTGTGATTTCTTGTAGGAATACTTAAAGCTAGTAAATAGTAATTAGGTATTTTTCTTTGAAATCAGACCTGTCCTACTGTATTATTTTAAGTTTCTGTGTGATCTCTGAACTCTTAGATATCTCTGTGGTGTAGTAGTTTTGTCTTGTGTTTTAATTATTTATTATTAAATATTTTTAAAACCTTCTACCTGTGTCTGGTTTATGTAGAGATAAATTATGCTTTAGAGTACATTATATATTTCTAGAGTTTACTGTCTAAGCCCTTCCTATAAGCCTAGACTGAATAGTCACATTACCATTGGATAATAATATTACACAGTAATAATTGGACACCCTTTAAGGGCCTTTTAGTAACTGATATTATTAGTTGGGTGGTGGCAGGGATTACTACCGTATGGTCTTGGCAAAAGGGCACAGCTGGATAATCTGTGTCAACCTTTCCCAGGAGTGTCTGTGAAGTTGTATAAATACTTTTCTCAAAGTGTGTGTGTGTGTTTGTGTGTGTGTGTGTGTGTGTGTGTGTGTGTGTGTGTGTGTGTGTGTGTGTGTGTGTGTGTGTGTGTGTGTGTGTGTGTGTGTCTGTGTTGTGTCAGCTACTTGGGCATGGACACAAAGCACTGGCTGGACAGAGAGGGTACTGGAGGTTTTAGCTTGCCCAGCTAGGCTGAGACCTGGACCCTATAGCTGTGTCAGTGAGGAGTTTTATTGGGGACCTGGTGAGCAAGGGAGCAACCAGCCTCAGACTGACTGTGATCTATGTGTGCACTTAAGGGAAATTGTACTTTACTGTGTGTATTAGTTATCCTTTCCTCTTCTATGAGACGACCTCCCTGGTGTTAGTGGTGAGGATTGAAGCTCCTTGATTGCTGGGCCAGGGCACGGCCATCACACTAGTCTGATAGTATTAAACTATAAGTGTATATAGTTTATACAATGCAGGAATATCAACAACATTTTCTGCAGTAAAAGTGTTCAATATAGCCAGAGGTATCCATTTAGCAGCAACAGCTTTTTAATTTGGTAAGAACGTATGTATTGCAACAGCTAAAGAAAAGGAAAACAAGTTAACTGCTGCACGTTGCTATACAAGCAATCAGTTGCTTTAAGTTTCTTATAATTGTAATCCATATATTTGGAAATATTTTCCAGCTTTGTCTATAAGCAGACGAAAGTAATTGTGACAATGTGAATAGACAAATATAAGAAATACTGCAGTTCTAACTTGCTAAGCTTGGGGGGGGGGTAGAAGTTATTACAAATATCTATGATTCAGAATTTGGCATACAAGGTGGAAAAGATGGGAGTCCTGATTGAAAACGAGGCAGCACTTCACATTTTGTGCCATACCTCTTTACTATCAGGGCATTCACATTTGAAATGCATATATCCCATCTTTTTACATGAGCAAACTCCAGCATTTAAGTGGTGTCAAACCTTTCTTGGAACATGATATAGGCGTAAGGTGCTAAAGTGCAGTTTCCTAATAAGGGTGAGAATAACTGTTGGTACAAATTTTGCATTTTGTTCCAAAGCCCAAGTTTTATGCTAGTGAGACATCTCAAGCTTACTCCTGAGGAATGTTTCCCATTTAGTGTAGTGAGCATGCAAAGCATTGGAACCATTCACATCAAGGGTTTGGTATAAGAGCAGGAGGGTTTTATAGGGAACCTTAAGTAAATTATTTAGGCTGCAATTCCCATAGCTGGGGTTCTTACCCATACTGATAAGTTGCAGATATGGCCACCTTTTTACCCAACCAGCTCCCTAATAATTATTACATTTGTTAAAAACTCTGGTTTTAGTTATGGTTCTGAGAAGAGGTCTCTTAAAAAGGAAAAAAAATGTTTATCAATCCATGGGGTCCAAAAGAGAGGTTCCCAATTACTTTTAGTAAGTGATTATGCCAGATTCTATCTCACATACATAACCCTTAACACAATAATCTGTTATTGTACTGGAGTTTACAAACAGTAATTTCTCCTACAAAAAAGTATCTGGAATGATGATTTATTTGGGGGGGGGGGTACTTACAAAGTTCACACATCAGTTGTGGATCCGGCTACTCATTCTCTCTCTCTCTCTTTCTCTCTCTCTCGCCTTTTTTGTAACTGAGAGAATGTTATCTAGAATTGTTATCTAGAATTACCATACAACTTCGGAGGTTTTTGTTATCAGACTTTATTTTCATGCCTATCTGAATCACATATGTTCTTTCAGTCATGATGATGGATGTGCAGAGGCTTAGATTAGTGCAAGTTCAGACACCACTCACATCAGATGCATGATGCACCTCAAATAGGTAATGATATGTAGTATTAACAACATTTAAGGTCCAACACATTTCCTCTATGATACCCTGGGAGCAGGGCTTTCCCAAGTGAAGTTATCTATACTGATTTGTAATGTAAGGACAATTAAATACTAACCTATAGTAAGGATGTGCCTAACTAAAAAATGTGGAAAGTAAGACCATTTTGAAAGCAAAAAGCTTATCCAGTAAAGACCTGAAAGGAAACTTTTAGGAGTTCAATGACACATTGATCAGAAAGATGATATTTCTTATCTGGGATCTGATAACCACTACACTCCTCCCCCTACCATCACAGGATTTCACACAGAGTTTAAGCTTGACATTTACTTGACTCTACTCACCCCCCCAATTCTCTCTATACTAGGAAGCATCTAATCCAAAGATAGATAGATAGATAGATAGATAGATAGATAGATAGATAGATAGATAGATAGATAGATAGATAGATAAATAGATGGATGCATGGATAGATAGATAAATAGATGGATGCATGGATAGATGGATGCATGGATAGATAGACAGATATATGGATAGATAGATTCACATGTGCATAGATAGATATGGTGCTCTTCATGAATTAGCTTTTATAAACTATAGCAATCCTTAATAATCAGATGGATGACTTTTAGGAATACAGTGGTGGATGCCATACTGATAAGATACTGAGAAAATATTGCATTCCATAAAGATGCACGTCTAAGCTTTTTTTATCTTCTTCTTCCAATCAGCACACACTACTGCTGTCATTGTTATGATAAGCCCCTGCACAACTAGGTTGCGTAAGCACAATATTTGAACCTCAGGCACACAAAGGTTACCCATAGTAGTTTATCATGGAGACCTTATTTTTTTTTCTCAGAAGAAATGGTGTACTTTCCTTGTCATCTATTTTAGTGTATACTATATTCATGTATTAAGAATACAGGACAAGATACTTACATTATTATTTCACATTATGCCTAACACACTGATCAATAACAAGACACACAATGACTTTGTACTTACTTAGATAAGCAGTGAATACATTAAACTCAATAAAAAGGCAAACTATGTATGGACTACTGTTCCAGCTACTGCCATTCATTGTGTGATCTGTTTAAGTGCTCTTGGAATTATTTATTGTATTTTAGTTTGCATTTGTTAACCAGGGTAGAGGATTGATCCCATCGAACCCATTTCATTCTCAGCTCGGACAAAACACAGTAGATACATGACATTATATACACTGAGAATGACAGAATGCAATATATACATATATTACATACAGAATGACTGTCACAGTTGGCTTGAGAGTATAGAGCCAATAGATAAATTGCATTATATACAGGGAGAGGCTGAAAAAGCACAGTATATACATTCATGAAATATAGAGTGCCATCTGAATTGTCAAGCTGAAGAAAATCACAGTCAAACATAGAGTTAGAGTAAGGTATACAGACAGAAGAAAGAAATGAAGAAGTTAAGCTATATGACCAGAGAAACAGCAATTACTTTTTCCTACAGTCTTGAAATGTGTTTTTGTTTGTGGATGCAAAGTGGGGTAAGAGGAATGATCGTTGAGAAAAGAAAGGGGAGATTCTCATAGTTTGGGACCAAGGACTGAGACAGCATGGTCTGTGCAGTGAAGCCTTATTTGGATGGCTTGGAGGAGAGGACATGAGTTGTTAAAATGTCTACATTTGCATATTGTTGCATTTATGAATAGTCTGGAAGGTAGTGGAGGGAAGGTGTCATTCTTGATAAGTTTAAATAGTTGAGAGGCAAGTAGAAAGTCAGCATGCTGTTTCACAAGTAGCCAGCTTTTTCAGTGGTTTTGCAGTGATGTTCATTTCTTGGGAAGAGTGATGAATCTGCAAATGACATTTGAAATGGACTGAGTGGTGGAAATAGTTCTCTTAGAAGCCACAGCAATTAGTGGAAGACAATCTCCAAGTCGAGCCAGTAAGATACATATACCTATGGCATTTCTACAGGGTCTGGATAGAAAAGGGGAGATTCAATTAGCTCAGGGAAGAAGAGTAGCATTTTTTGTGTGTGTAGTCCAGTTGGAACTGGAAATGTAGGAAGGGGTCCAACCAAATCCCTAGGTATTTGAATGAAGTGCTATTTTCAATAGTGTTATTAAGATGATCATGTATTTTAGAGGCTTAGAGATAGAAATTAGCTTTTGCCTACTGCCAAAAATCATTGTTTTTGTTTCAGAGGAGGTCAGTAGTCATTGTCTGTCTTTGATCCATTGAATAAGGGCATGAAAATCAGCCTGAAGTTCAAACTCAAGGGAAGAGACAGAATGGATGGAGTGAAGTCAGACCATGGTGTTAGCATAAATGAGGAGAATAAGATGGGGTAAATCAAATGGAAGCTTGTTAATGTAGCTGGAAAAGAGGAGAGGTAACAGAATAGATCCTAGAGGGACATTGTTCCACAGAGGGATTGTTACATTTATTTTAGAAGCTGCAGCAATTACTGGGAAACAATATTCTAGCTGAGCCAGTAAGATATCATTAGCTATGGCATTTCTATAGGTTCTGTATAGAAAATGTGAGATCCTATTAGCTCAGAATAAGACAGAATGACTTTGTGTGTGTGTGTGTATTCAGGCTGGAGTGAGAAATTCAGGAAGGAGTCCAGCCAACCCACTAGGTATTTGAAGGAAGTGATATTTTCAATAGTTTTATTAAGGTGATCAAGAAATTTTAGACATTGGAGGGACAGAAGTAAGCTTTTGCCTAGTGCCAAAAAGCAATGTTTTGTTTTAGAGGAATTCAGTACTAATTGTTTATTATTAACCCATTGACTAAGGGCATTAAAATCAGCCTGAAGATCAAATTCAAGAGAAGAGACAGAATGGTTAAAGCTGAATAAGACCATGTTGTCTGCATAAAGGAGGAGAGAAGGATGGGGAAAGTCAAATGGAAGTTTTTTAATGTAGATAAAAAAGAGGAGCAGTACCAGAATAGATCCTTGAGGGACATTTTTCTGCAGGGGAAACAGACTTTGCTGTAATTTACATGGTTTTTAATATGAAAAATAAAAACATTTATATTGCTTGTTACTCCAATGTATAATTTAGATTTGATTAAACTCTGACAAGGCAAAAACACTAATTTCTTGCTTTAACTTAATTAACCAACATTTAAACAAGAAATACACACTTGAATCCTGTTTTTTTATTTTTAATAAGAATGTAAAGTGAACTTTGACATGGATCTCACTTAAAATGTTTTGCCAATGTTCTGTTTTAATAATGTGTATGCCAATATCACTTTTTTTTTGTAGAGAATATTTAAGGTTGCATGTGTCCCTGAACTGAGATAGGGAGAGTGAGACCCCAGGATTCACCAAACTCTGCACAGAGTGCCTGAATAGTGTCAGAGCTACTGCACGTATTATGGCCAAAGAGCCCCTGAAACGTGAACGAGTGTGTCTACACTATTCCCACACAGACACCACTGCCATATGCTAATTACCTAATTTGCTGGTGAAAACCATACAAATGAGGTGAATTAGCGATCCAGGAAGCAGGCCGGCATCTGTGCAGGAATAGTGTAACCTGCAGAAATGTATTCAGTTACTAACCAAATACATTTCTGAAAAGTAAAAAACGGAGGAATGACAGCTCAAAAGAAAGCATGTATTAAATGTAGTAGGCAAGCCAGTGGCCAAATATATGGCCATTGGCAAGGAAAATAGTTGCAATTTTATAAAAAACAAGTTTTTTTTTTTTTTTTTTGGCTGATCTCGGCTGTTTAAGCATAGGGCAGCAGTGCGCAAACAGGATCACCACGAAAATAAGAAAAAAAGGGGGGACTAAGCTTTTAATCCAAAATCATAATTTTGCCATAATAGTCAATGGCATGCCTAAGACAACAATACCAGGGAATAGTGGTTGCTAAGTGGGAATCTCAGTGTGAGTGTGGTAACCATGAATTATTGTTTATATAAATGAGAGGCCTGATACCGAATCACAGATTTCCTCTCAGTGTCAGCTTACACCCAACCATGTAAGTGCAGCAACACCACTGTATAAGTATAAGAGGGGGATGATCTCATAAGGGTGTGTGTCATGCATGGTGTAAGCTTATTGGAGGTCTGTGGCCTGTGTTTGCCCTTAGCTAAGCAAAGCTAAGGATGGGGTTGTGTCTGAGGCTGCAGTGTTTACATTGCCTAAATTGGTGTGCCTGCTGCACACTGGGATTTAGACAAAAAAAAAACAGGAAATAGCAGTACTGTTCACATCTGAGCACTGGGTATGTGCGGCGCACATCAGGGCTTAAATGGGAAGGGAAAACAGCAGTAGGAAGGCAACCAAGGAGGACTAGCATAGCTGGCAGGAGAAATGTAGCAGTATCAGCCATTTACACAGGCAGCAGCTCAGCACACAACTATAAACTATGCAAACACCTGTCAGTCTGGTTTTTCCCACAAACTATACACCACCGGTGTACACAGATGGGGAAATTTTACCTGACAAAACTAACAAAATGTTAGGGGCTGCTGTTACTCTCATACATCAATATGTGCAAGAGGCTGAGGGTGGTAAGGATGTGAATGCTGATGACCATCCCACAGTGAGGTGGAGGAGAAGAGTGTACAGACCCAGGGTAACCTACCAGAGACTACATGAGCTGGTGATAGTGGAGTGCTATAGGGTGGACAGGGACATTCTACAGCAAATTGTTGAGCTGTGCTGACCCTGCCTCACACACAGAACCAACAGAGGGGAACCCATCCCAGTAGATACAAAAGGTGTGTGTAGGCTTAAGAATACTAGCCACAGGTACCTTCCAAAAGCCAACTGGAGATAACATGGGGATCTCACAGGCATCAGCATCCAGGGTACTCCACAAGTTCCTGGATGCCATGTCAGTACATGCCAGTAAGCACATATATTTCCTCAACACCCATGAGGCATTGATAAGCAATATGTGCTTCTTCCACCAAATAGCAGAATACCCTGAGATAGTAAGTGTTATAGACTGCAAGCACATACACATCAAAGTACCACCCTGTGAGCGGGGTAGGGTCTACATAAACCGCAAGGGCTTCCCCTCCATCAACTGCCAGCTCATGTCCGATGCCCAGGGCATTATCGTGAACGTGTGTGCTGGCAGCCCTGAAAGCTATCACGACTCCCATATCTGGCATATGACACAGCTGTAACAGTCATTTGCCAGTGGGGACATCCCATATGGCCACCTAGTGGGGGATGCTGGCTATGCACTGGAACCGTGGCTGATGACATTCCTCAGAAATGCACACACCTGAACAAGCACTCCAGAATGAGGCACTCTCAAAAACTAGAATCATAACAGAGTGTGTGTTTGGGATGCTCAAGTCACAGTTCCGCTGCCTGGACATATCAGGTGGAGTTTTGCAGTAATCTCCAGCTAGAAAATAGTTGCAATTTTATAAAAAAACTGTTTTTTTTTTTTTTTTTTGGCTGATCTCGGCTGTTTAAGCATAGGGCAGCAGTGCGCAAACAGGATCGCCACGAAAATAAGAAAAAGCTTTTAATCCAAAATCATAATTTTGCCATAATAGTCAATGGCATGCATAAGACAACAATACCAGGGAATAGTGGTTGCTAAGTGGGAATCTCAGTGTGAGTGTGGTAACCATGAATTATTGTTTATATAAATGAGAGGACTGATACCGAATCACAGATTTCCTCTCAGTGTCAGCTTACACCCAACCATGTAAGTGCAGAAACACCACTGTATAAGTATAAGAGGGGGATGATCTCATAAGGGTGTGTGTCATGCATGGTGTAAGCTTATTTGAGGTCTGTGGCCTGTGTTTGCCCTTAGCTAAGCAAAGCTAAGGATGGGGTTGTGTCTGAGGCTGCAGTGTTTACATTGCCTAAATTGGTGTGCCTGCTGCACACTGGGATTTAGACAAAAAAAAAAAACAGGAAATAGCAGTACTGTTCACATCTGAGCACTGGGTATGTGCGGCGCACATCAGGGCTTAAATGGGAAGGGAAAACAGCAGTAGGAAGGCAACCAAGGAGAACTAGCATAGCTGGCAGGAGAAATGTAGCAGTATCAGCCATTTACAGAGGCAGCAGCCCAGCACACAACTATAAACTATGCAAACACCTGTCAGTCTGGTTTTTCCCACAAACTATACACCACCGGTGTACACAGATGGGGAAATTTTACCTGACAAAACTAACAAAATGTTAGGGGCTGCTGTTGCTCTCCTACATCAATATGTGCAAGAGGCTGAGGGTGGTGAGGATGTGAATGCTGATGACCATCCCACAGTGAGGAGGAGGAGTAGAGTGCACAGACCCAGGGTAACCTACCAGAGACTACATGAGCTGGTGATAGTGGAGTGCTATAGGGTGGACAGGGACATTCTACAGCAAATTGTTGAGCTGTGCTGACCCTGCCTCACACACAGAACCAACAGAGGGGAACCCATCCCAGTAGATACAAAAGGTATGTGTAGGCTTAAGAATACTAGCCACAGGTACCTTCCAAAGGCCAACTGGAGATAACATGGGGATCTCACAGGCATCAGCATTCAGGGTACTCCACAAGTTCCTGGATGCCATGTCAGTACATGCCAGTGAGCACATATATTTCCTCAACACCCATGAGGCATTGATAAGCAATATGCGCTTCTTCCACCAAATAGCAGAATACCCTGAGATAGTAAGTGCTATAGACTGCAAGCACATACACATCAAAGTACCACCCGGTGAGCGGGGTAGGGTCTACATAAACCGCAAGGGCTTCCCCTCCATCAACTGCCAGCTCATGTGCGATGCCCAGGGCATTATCGTGAATGTGTGTGCTGGCAGCCCTGAAAGCTATCACGACTCCCATATCTGGCATATGACACAGCTGTAACAGTCATTTGCAAGTGGGAACATCCCATATGGCCACCTAGTGGGGGATGCTGGCTATGCACTGGAACCGTGGCTGATGACATTCCTCAGAAATGCACACACCTGAACAAGAACTCCAGAATGAGGTACTCACAAAAACTAGAATCATAATAGAGTGTGCGTTTGGGATGCTCAAGTCACAGTTCCGCTGCCTGGACATATCAGGTGAAGTTTTGCAGTAATCTCCAGTTACATGTACACAAATGTTCATAGTATGTACCATGCTACACAATATGATCCTGTGGAAACAGCTGCAGCAAGAACAGCATGGGGCAAGGCCACACAGCCCCCCACCATTGCCAAGGCCATTACAGCCACAGAGTGACTCAGAGGAGGAACTACCTGAGCCTACCCATGTAGGTAGAAGGAGGTGTGCCCAGTATGCCTACATACAGTGACACGGTAGGGACCCAGGGAATGACACCTCTCTCTGACTTGCACATACAGTAAAAGGGATGCCAAACATGACACTACTTGTGCTTTACCATGTATAGGGTGTGTACTATGTGTTTCCGACATAGTCAGCCGTCCAGCACCATCCTCAATACTGGCCCAGCCACAAGGTAAGTCACCTTTACTATCAATTACTGAATGGAGTAGTATGTTCTGATAGTTGTATCTATGGTATGGACATGAGCATGCAAGGCAATCAGTTGGCTGAATGGGATGGCTGCAGATAGTGGACACCTATATGGGCAGCATGAAATCCATAACAAAGACTGGTGTCAACACACTAGGCAGTACTAGACAAGGTGACAAATCCCACTTAGGTGCATTGGTGGCCCAAATAACTGTGTGTGTCCATAGGACACACACATGCACATCAGTGAGGTTCACATACCCACCACCAGCCTCAGCCAGCAGGACAGGTGTAGATGGCCATAAAGAAAGTCTGGGTTAAGGCCTCCAATTGATGACAATGGTGAACAGCCCCCATCCAGACCTACACAGACAGACTACTACAGGTCTGGCAGTTGTATGTTAGTTCTGAAGGGTAAGAAGTCTGAAACTGAAATGTAGGTCAATAAAACGTAAGATCTGTACTCTACTAATATGCCCCAGTCTGCATGATAGGTCAGAATAGAATATGAAATGAAAGCCAACAGAGTACCTGAAATACCAGTACAGTTGTAGCAAATATTTAAAGTTGTCAGTTATCCTCCCCCACAATCCTATGGAGAAATGCAGTAACATGTAAGTGTGAGGAATAATATCAGTGGAGCACAGATTACCTGAGGTGGCCCAATCTACAGGATAAAAAAAAAAAAAACAGTCACAACACTTTGCTGGAAACTGAAAACTGTTTTAATGACAAACAGAGTAGCAGATCAACCAACAAATAAGTGCTTTCACCTTGGATTCCACTGGCATCATCAGAGTCGTAAAAAAAAGCCAAGCATAGCAGCTTAAGTACCCTCATAGGTGAAATAAACAACCAATCACATTCTTCATACAATTAATGCAAGACACTAACTAGTTTAACTACTTAAAGACATATCACTAAACGTCAAGATTTTAAAACAATAACTGTCATAGAAATAGTAAAAAACATGGTGAATATAATTTAAAATACATTTTAACACAAAAGCCTAAGCCCAAATATAAATACAATTACCTATCAAAGTTTATAATTTTAAAAGTGGAACATAAAAAAACACTGATATTAATTCAAATTAAACAAGCCCTTTGTTTCAAAATAGGGTCCAGTGATGTACTGTCATTAAGTCCTGGTAAAACATTGGCATTTAACCTAATCTGCCATTTACTTTCCCTTGCTGCTACTTCTAATTTAATGTCACCACCCCTCTCATTTTGTTGAGACTTGTCAATCACAAAAAAAGATGAACCTTTTAAAGTTCACACACTTATTCCTGTGAACAAAAAGAGCATTATGTGAATCCCTATTCTCTATTGCCCTTAAACGTTCAATAATTCTATCCCTTAACCTGCGCACAGTTTTTCCAACATAAAAAGATGTAAAGGACACATAGGTAGCCAGATAGACTAACATGGTCATGTTGCAGTTACATTTCCACGGGCATCTAATAGAGTAATCATAATTTCCTACCGTGACATTATGGCCCGTCATTAATAAACTTACAAAATTTACAGGCACCACATTTCATCATAAGGGAATGGTACCCAGGTTTTGAGTTGGTTTTAAAAGTCCCCTCTAAGATGTTCTTAATATTTCTGCCACTGCTATAAACTATTCTGGGTTTATTGCCAATAAATTCTGGGTCTATATTATAACATTGAATTTTATAAAGTTTGAATGTTATAATATCGAACTAGTTTTGTCGAATGCTGAAAACAGCGAAGGTGCAGGACACCAAATTCTTTCCCAGGGAAAGAATTTGGTGGGCCATTGCTGCGGCTTTGCTGTTTTCAGCGTTCGATATGTTGGAATGTTACGGGTTGGGTTCAGGTAAGTGTGCAATTGTGTGTAGGTTATGGTTAGGGGGCAGGTTAGGTGAGTTAGGGTTAGGGAGCAGGTCAGGTAAGTGTGCAGTTGTGTGGACATTAGGGTTAGGGCATGGGTCAGGTAAGTGTGCAATTGTGTGTAGGTTAGGGGGTGAGTTAGGTGAGTTAGGGTTAGGGCATGGGTCAGGTAAGTGTGCGGCTGTGTGTAGGTTAGGGTTAGGGGCGGGTTAGGTGAGTTAGGGTTAGGGCGCAGGTGAGGTGAGTGTGCAATAGTGACAAACCTTAGGGTTAGGGTTGGGTTAAGGTAAGTGGATAGTTAGTAGTGTATGTAAAGTTTAGTTTAGGTTTAGGTGTAGGATTTTAAGTGTATGTGTGTGGATTGCTGTTTTTTGTGTGTTTTTGTGTTGTGTGTATGCTTCTTGGAATAGCGATTTTTTTTTCCCTGGGAAAAAAAATCGCTATTCTGACTGTTCGATGTTTGTGGATTTCAGTGTTTAGGGTTCGATATTATAACATTCAATCTTTGTAGATTTTGATGTTATAATATACACCCGAAGTTCCTTGGTCATTTCACAGAAACAAGTGTCCCAGCATCTATTGACAATCAAACATATATTATCAGAATCTGTTAGGATAGATTGTTGCATGTGTACAATATGCAGGAGTATGTGTTTAGGTTGCTGTGTGTTCAATATTGTCTGGAAGTGGTCAGCATGTAGGCATGGAGGGTTATGTCTTGGTGGCGTATGGGCAGTACTGTGGTTGACAGGGCCATTTTCCGATAACTGTACTGCCAACCACAATGCTTCTCAGCAATACCCATGTCAGCAGTTATCCATACTCACTGTCCAGATGTCAAAATCTGTCACTGTCTGAAAGATGGACATGCCATGAATGTGGGCACATACATACACACAGTACACAGGTGGAAGTACCCTAGACAGAGTGCATACAATGTAACTGTCAACTGCACACAACTTTGGAAGTGTACATACAGGTTAGCAGCACATTACTTGTCTGTGTAGTATGGAATACTGGTGTAGTCTGGCCAATCACTGACAGACCACAAAACACACAGTTATGAAGTAATGAGAGACTGCCTATGTCCCCGCACAAGGCAGCATAAGGGGAATGTCCAAGGTATATCTGTAAGTTAGCTGCAATTAACTTCCATACCACATGTGCACTCATCTCACCTCACTATCAGCCACAGGTTTATCACAGGTCATATCCTTGCTGTTGGGAATGAGTACAGTATGACCCTACTTCTATATAGGAATACCCACAGAATGCAGCATGATGAAGAGATGTCCTATGCAGGTGTGTTCCTAGCTGTAAGCAGCACCCTGCCTGCATCCAGACCAATAGATCAATATGTGAAAAATTATATGGTGCAGCTTACTGTGATGGATTTGAAATCTTCTTAAGACACTCAGTCTAGCTATCTGGATACTGCTGAAATCAAAGTCTGGTTATAGTTGCATTTACAGTCTTAGCAGTACTCAAATTATATATTATAAAATAGAAGTAAACACACACAACAGTTGTTTTAAAATATGTATGGTTCACATTGAGGTTGATTTGTTTTGTGTATATGTTCATTTAAACTATTCTACAATATTGTTTTTAGTCTAACAATTTTAGACAAAATGTAATTAATTGATTAATTGTATTGATGACAGTGGGAAGGGTCACACATATATAAAACTGTATTGTAAATGTTAGTTGCTGTTTCTGAAGAAGTTGGGGCAGGAGCTCTGACGAAAAGTGTATGATTACTTTGCACACTTAAAGCTTATATGTGAAATAAATCGTGTTTGTAAACTTTGCAGCATTGTATTGAGCAGTTTAATTTGAGTACTGCTATTGCTATTTGGTCTTGGCTTTGCTGTCTGAGTAAGGTGGAGCGTTGTGTGAACTTGGTCGTCTTTGTTTTTTTAAAAGTTTGTTGGTCTGTATGGATTCTCCACCTTCAGCCAGCCCAATGCCTTCATGCGAGAGATCCAGCGAGGATAGGAACCTGACGCAACTAATAAATCTATTAACTCAGAAAGTGGAAGCACTTTCTGAAAAAGTTGAAGCAGTAGCTAACAGCCAAGCGGGCTTGCAACAACGGAACGGAGGGAGCAACATAGCGGTTACAACCGCAGGAGCGAGTGGAAGTACTGAGTTACGGTTTCCTGTAACGGAAGCAAGACGGCAACAGAACCAAGATAGTGAAACACCTTCAGGGGTTGCTTCTGATATTCGGAGCTCGAATCCAGACAGAATAGTGGAAGCCAACATTGGTTCAAATCGTTCAACAACATTTGGATTACCTGCTCCGGTAGCGAACCTTAATTCATGGATTAATAGACCGTTTGTATTTGAGTATAATTCACAAACTGCAAACAATACACTGTCTAATGAGGTAAGCGTAGACCTTTCTGTTAAATTGAATATATTCGATGAAAAACTTTTTAAAGTACGCAAATTACAATTAGAGTCAGCGTACTTTCAGGAGTGTATTAATTTAAAAATAGTTCCAAAAGGTCTGAGGCAATGGCAATTTCCCTCTGGATTGAGGGAAGGGTCACCATTTCATGAAGCATTGTTACAGCTTTTTGACAAGCATGGCTTGGAACGATTGCAGTTAATGAGCACTCACTACAATTTATTAATAGACTCGTTACTTTTGGAACTTGAAGAACTTGATAGAAATATAAAAGATGATATGAATTTTTTAAGATACCGTTTTGAATATGAACGGTGTTTTACAAGTATAGACGAGCATATGTTGAAAATCAAAAATACTAAAGCTAAGAAAATTGCACGAGACACTAAAGATTACAAGGAAGGAAAGGCTTATCCTAAGCCTCCTACTAATCAAGGCATTTTAACAGTTGCAACACGGGATGAAAGTGAGGAGCAAGGGGCCAGTGTGGAAAGTGTTTCTCAAGATTCACTTGACAATAGTACACCACTGAATGAAAGAGAATCAAACAGTGGTAATACTCTAAGGAGAAGTGAAAGACTAAACCAGACAAAAAATAAAAACATGAGTAACCAGGGTAATGGTGAAAACAGCATGCAAAGTCACCAGCAACAAAATTTTCGGAAGGGGAATTACCAACAAACGAAACAGAATCGGGTAGTGCGGAACAAGAGGAAAAAATGGTGAATGTAAGCGATTCACCAGTGGATGAATTTAACCGCTTGAAAGTTTTAACCAACCGAAGTGGTGACTTTAAAATATACAATTACGCGGACATTGATATCTGTCCTGAAATTGTAGAGTTACTGTCTAGGGGATACACCTTTGTTCCTTCACGTCCCATGAATCTAGCTGAAACGTTGCTAGACTTGAAACTTTTTTGTAGAAAAATTAACCTGACAGCCCTTATGGGTAATAATACAAATGAAAAATCTGACTTATATGTATGTAGTGTATATAACCCTCCATTACATCCTCAGGTATCTTTATTTGAAATTGCAACAGAATTAGACTTGAGGAACTTAGAAAAATCCAATCTGTATAGAAAGAATTATAGGTACAATATAAGTAAAGATGAAAAGGAATTGCTAGATTATTTAAAACAAGCACCCATCCGAATTATGAAACCGGACAAGGGTGGGGGCCTGGTGATTATGTCTACAGATGACTATAACACCAAAATGTACAGTATCTTAGAGAGTGAAACTTACGCTAAAGCCTCAATAAATGAAATGCATGGGGCATATAGGAGAATAACGGCATGGATAGAAGAACTATATATTGAGGCAAGAATAGATAGGGACATTTATTTATATTTACAACAAACTTTCCCAAGAACGCCCTATTTATTCGGGATACCAAAGATTCATAAATGCCTCACAAATCCACCAATGAGACCGTTAGTAGACGGTAGGAAGAGTTCAACTTATACTTGTGCAAAACTATTGGATAATATGTTGAAAAAATACATTATAAATGAAAAACAAATTTCAAAACACTCTTGGACATTTTTAAAATCCATTAGTGAATTGGAATTTGTTTCTCAGGCAGTGTTTGTAACGGTCGATGTGAAAGACCTATATTCTAGCATTCCACATCAGATAGCAATTGAATGGGTGGCCGAAATGTTGTGTATGTCAGGAGCATCATCAAGTGAGATAAGTTTAGTGAAAGAATTAATAGACACTGTGTTATCTTATAATTATATAATGTTTGAGAAAGATATTTATCATCAAAAAATTGGAGTGACTATGGGCTCACCATGTGGTGGTGCCATAGCAAATTTAGTAATGGCTTATTGGGAGAGGGCTTTTGTCCTAAACAACAATGCTCTTAAAGAAAAAATCTTGCATTACACTCGCTTTTTGGATGATATCTTTATACTATTTAAAGGGACAATACAAGAGATTGATGACTGCTTAAAAAACTTAAATAGCACCACTAGTTTTTTGAGTTTTACATATCGCTATGATGTCAATAGTATAGAATATCTAGATGTATCCCTAAGAAAAGATTATGAAAGAAATATGTACTTATCAAAAATTTTTAGGAAAGAGACACATTCGAATATGTATCTCCATTTTACCAGTTGCCACCCGAAACATCAGAAAAAGTCGGTAGTAAAAGGGCAACTGGTAAGAGCAGCTCGAATGACATCACTAGAGGAAGAATTCAATGAAGAATGTGAATTAATTTTAGAATCAAATTAAGAGGCTACCCATATGATTTGCTAAGTGAAATATTAATGGAAGTAAAGTTTAAAAGAATGGAGGGTGTATATCTACCTATTTTAAATTTAGAACTAGAAGCAAGGCAGGATAGTATAAGAAATAGAGAAATAACTACAGGAGAAAGAGAGAAAGGGGAGGTCCCATTTGGTTGTAACTTTATTTGTACTTACAACTTAGATTCAAAACTAATATTTAATATATTGGTGAAGAATTGGGAATATTTACAAAATGACAAATATTTTTGTGATCTACTACCAAGTAAACCTAAGATAGTATACAAATGGGGAGCAAATTTGAAGGAAATTTTACAAAAGAAATGTGGGTCCTTAACAACTAAGAGAGGAATGTCAAAGTGTTTAATGTGTAACTGTTGTAAGTATATAGAAGAAGGAACTAGATTTGTGATTAATGGGAGAGAATATAGAACGCTGGTTAAATATAGCTGCAACAGTAAACAGGTGGTCTACTTAGCGAATTGTCAGTCATGCCAAGCGTTTTATATAGGAAAGACTGACAGGAAACTAGTGGACAGGATAAAAGAACATATATATAATATTAATGCTAAGAAAATGGATAATGCGTTAGCTAGACACATTGACACATACTCAAACCACTATTTTAAATTTAGAGTTTTAGATCAAGTTAACTCAGATGGCAGGGGAGGTAATGAAAGTTTGTTTTTGGAAAAGTTGGAACTCCTTTGGCAATTGAGAACCAACGCAATGAGAACCCCAGGCTTAAACGAAATGTGTTCTATTAAATGTATACTTAGATTGAAAAATTTAGACAGATGAAATTATTATATATAAATAATTTTGTAAATAATTATGTACATAAGTAATATAAATACAAATATGAAAACTATACATAATAACTCTGTATATATGGATGTAAACATTGAGAACAGTTTAAAAGTTAAAAGGAGTAGATTCACACTACATTCATATTTATATATTTTACATTAAGCTATTTGAACAAGCATTTTTAATTTAATAAGACTTGTTTTTTGAGTCCAATTATATATATATATATATATATATATATATATTTATATTTATATTTATTTATATATATGTTATATATATTTATTTATACTTAAGCTGAATTTATTGAAATTATTGAACAAGATATTATAAATACAGAGAGTTATTCTTCTGATAAACAAATTTAAATATTTTTAGTATTTTTAAACTTTTAAATATTATATTAATTTTAACATAATTAATGAGTGCCAAAGTGTAGTAGGATAGGCTTGGGCAACATGGTGTCTCAGATTTAGATTTAATAATAAATAAAAGAAAATAAATAACATTAAAAATTATATATTATAAAATAGAAGTAAACACACACAACAGTTGTTTTAAAATATGTATGGTTCACATTGAGGTTGATTTGTTTTGTGTATATGTTCATTTAAACTATTCTACAATATTGTTTTTAGTCTAACAATTTTAGACAAAATGTAATTAATTGATTAATTGTATTGATGACGGTGGGAGGGGTCACACATATATAAAAGTGTATTGTAAATGTTAGTTGCTGTTTCTGAAGAAGTTGGGGCAGGAGCCCTGACGAAAAGTGTATGATTACTTTGCACACTTAAAGCTTATATGTGAAATAAATCGTGTTTGTAAACTTTGCAGCATCGTATTGAGCAGTTTAATTTGAGTACTGCTATTGCTATTTGGTCTTGGCTTTGCTGTCTGAGTAAGGTGGAGCGTTGTGTGAACTTGGTCGTCTTTGTTTTTTTAAAAGTTTGTTGCATTTACAGTCTTGTTGCACACAGAAGCTTGCAGAATGTACACTGATAAAAGAATATACTTTGCAGCACCCAACTCAGAGCAGTAACAAATAGCTTTTTATAACAAACCACACGTACTAATGTTACAGCTTTTAGTTATTGTTCTACTTTACTTCTCAGTCAGCATGGATGTTATAACATTTACCTCGGGACAAATTTGTCCCTACCAATTCCCCTAACATAACTGGATTAATACAGATCTTTATATACAATTTTAGTCATGCACACACATATACATTTCCTCTTGGTATTTTGTTTTAGAGAATTGCTCATCCTGTGGAAACAATACTGATTGTTGCAGATGCTGACGCTAATGCTGACTTAATAATATTATTTTTAAGCTTCCTTGTTTAACAATGTCCTGTCACATTTTTGCTGAATTTATAAGAGACCAGCTTTTCTGACAGTGTGAACATCCTGTTTTTGTCTTTAGTATTCTCTTTGGATCTTTGTATAAGACCATCTGTTCTTGTGCAAATGCTGATAAGTGCAGAAAAGCATGTTTTTTAAGGAAACACATTGTAACAGTGTCTTTAAAAAAGCAGATTTTACATTTTTGCTCTCACTGACAATGAAATGCATACATCCTGTTTTTAAGTCTGTAAGGAAAGATGTCCATTCAGCAGATTTCGTATGTTCCAAGTCACAGTTATTTAGTATGGATGCTAATCACATATTGCTAAACTCAAGCAAGCTTTATCGTGTACCTTATTTCTGTTGCATATTTGTAGCAAAGTTACTTTCAACCTTAGTATATTGTTGAGCACACTATAACAATTCCCTCTTTTTTATTTTAAACCAGGGAAATAAATTTGCATTACTTGATAATACTTTTTCATTATGACATTTAACAACAGTAACTTGACTAGCTTTTGCTAAGCAGACTTTAATACATGTAAATAATATGCAACCAAGCATTACAATAACAATAAAAGAAATTAAAAACACAGTGATTTTTCCTCTCCATCCTGTAAATAGATTACTAAACTTTTCACTCCAATCATCATTCCAGTTTTTTCTAGTATGTTGAGACACTTATGCAATCACTTCTAAATGTGCTTTTACAGATTCTGTTTTGTCTGGAATAAATGTACAACATTGTTCTCCTACTAAAGTACATGTACCCCTCGGGATGCTAATATGCAATCTAATGCCATTCGATTTTGCAAAACCATAGTTCGTATAGCTGTCATTTCGACAGTAATGTCAAGGACTGCATTGAAAGTGGCATTTGCCAATACCTCAACTAGTTTAGATAGTTTTCTCAGCTCCCAGATGACTTTTACAGCCCCATACCAAGGGAAAATACCTGCTCCAGAGATGACATCATCTCCTAAATCCATATATTTTAATTTAATATAATCAAGATTTTGATGATATATACGTGATGTATCTAAGGTGTCTACTGGATTTTCTGAACTTTCAATCACAGGCAATATATCCCTTTTCTTTTATGCATTTCTAATGCTACATTTTGGTAGCTCTTTTACATGATGCATTGCTGGTACAACTAATCCTATATAACAAGTGCCATCCCATCCCTTTGGTAACCATTTATAAGCATATTTACCACAGATGTAAAATAACCCATCTGATAGAGCAACACCGCTATTTGACAGACTGCCATTTACTTGCCCCGTAGTAGGACTTTTATCATGTACAACTGTAAAGTTTTTATCTGTTTTAGTTTGCCAACATGTAATATTGGTTTTACACTCATTTTTTTTTCATCTTGTGAAAAATGAAATACTGCTGTGTCACAATATTAACTGACCCTTAATTGGTATTAAATAGGAAAACCATGAGAAAGTACTCCATGTACTGGTATGTGGTTGTGAAAATGTATCATTTCAATTATTTGAATACAATTGCTATTACCCACTGGAACACTTCCATTTTGTTGAAAACATGTGATCCCCTGCACTATTGCAGATAACTGTACTCTTGCTTTACATAATTGTACATTTGTTACTTGATCTCCTGTTTCCTTTATTAATACCTTCCAACTACTAAGAGAATTCAGTGGAATAGGTATTAGAGGCATTACCCCTATTATTTTTGGTATTAAACTACATACCCAACAATTAGAAACATTTATGCTTTTTGCATACCAACATTGTCTTTCCAAAAAAGTGTTAAAAGATGGTGACCAATCTTGTTTATTTTTATACATTTCTTTACTCTCTCTCTCTCTCTCTTATGTAACTTTACAGTTTGATTAACAAGTTGTAAGTTTAATTTAATACTAAGCAATACAATAATAGTATGATAGCTATTATCAATTTAAAAAAACTTCCTTTAAATAGAAATTCCACTGTTGAATCATTTTGCCTTTGGTCATCCAAAACTGGATTTCCAAAAGGATGCACTTTAAACCATGTAATTTCATTATGGTTTTCTCTAATGGAAACCTACAAGATAATACATTTAATCAGATTTACATTACTCACTATTTTTGATCATTCTTAGTTGATCGTTATGTACCAACATTGTTCTGTTTTTCTTTTTTCCTTTGATTTTGTACACTAATGGTCCAATTTCTTCCACTACTTCAAAAGGGCCTTGCCAATTGCTAGTCTGTGGTCCTTCCATTTGGAATGTTTTTACCAATACTTTGGTTCCACAGGGAAGGTTTACTTCAGTTGTTAATATTGGCACCTTTTTCCATAGATGGAATGCTTGCTCCCTTGCATTATAGTCACATATACTAGCAAGTTGTGTTAGCCATTCCTGATGTTTGCTGATTTCTAGCATGGGTCTACCATTAGGTAACTCTGGGTCAAATGGAAATTGTATGGGCATTTTGCGGCCTGTCATTATTTCATATGGGGAAATACCTGTTTTGCTGTTTGGTGTTGCTCAAATACCCATTAAAATACCAGGCAGATGATGTATCCATGTATTGCCCTTTTCCAAGCATGCCTTTTTTAGATGTTCTTTTAATGTCCGATTCATAGATTCTACAATGCCATTAGATTGTGGATGGTATGTTACATGAAACCTTTGCTGTATGCCTAACAAATTACACATTTGTTTAATGAGATCATTAATAAATTGTGGGCCATTGTCTGACTCTATGACCCGTGGCCATCCCCAATGACAGAAAATATTTTTCCATAAGGCTTCTGCTGTTGCCTTTGCTGTCATGGTTTTGGTAGGAATTGCTTCTACCCATTTTGAAAAGACGTCCACAACTACTAGTAGATACCTGTAACCTCCCTTTGTTGTTGGTAATGGACCTGCATAATCTATTTAAACTGCATACCTTGGCCCATCCGCTGGCTGTACTCGACATAATTGAGGCCTTTTGCTTTTAGCATTCACCTGCAGACAGATTAAACATTCTTCTACAATTAGTTTGCAGACCTTTTTTAAATTTGGGTTCCAATACTTTTCTTTTACAACTGCCCATAACTTATCAATTCCTATATGGCCAAGTATTTGGTGATTTAACTTGACCAACTGGCATGCCAACTGAAATGGTACATATGACAACTGTAACCCTTTGGAGGTGGTGTATGCATAGTACTCCTTTGGTGGTATACCTGCTAATCTGCATTGATCAGTTTCTTCTTTTAAGCCCTGTTGTTTTTGTATATTTACAAGGCCTTTTTCTATTGACTCTTCATCTAATTTTTTTAAGACACTAACTTCTACACTGGCATACTCATATTCTGGAAGTTCTTTTCCATTTTGTGCTGCTTGTTTTGCCAAAGTATCAGCTAACACATTTAACCAGTAAGTTTCACTGTTTGGCTTTTGATCTGCTTTTACTTTTAAGATGCTATACTGTCCTTATTGTTTTGACATTGTTTTAACTTTATATATGTCTTTTAATACTTCAGCATGCCATAATGGTTTACCTACACTATCCACAAATCCTCGCCTTACCCAGGTTTCCATATGCAGTCTTAAAGAATTTACTACGTAAGCACTATCTGAAAAAATGTTAACAGGATTGTAATACTTTAGCACATACAGTGCTGCCTCTAGTTCAGCTCTTTGAGCTGACATATGCCCTGGTAACTTGATTAGTTCAGGAGAACCCAGCTGTGGATTCTCTGGAACTATGGCAAATCCTGTCCAGTATCTGCCTTGGTCCCAATATCGTGCTCCATCCACAAAGATGGATGGCTTAAAGTGATCAAAATCAGATGCTAAAAATTACACATCAGGTGACATTATCTTTTCTAAACAGTTATGCTGTTTTCCTTCATATCCCATGTGGTTTGACAAATGGTAATTGTCTCCTGTCTGTGTAGTAACAGTTTTCATTCCAAAAAGTGCCATCCATTTTGCAAAGACTGCCTGACTAATACCATCTGTAATTTTATTCATTTCAAAATTGTCGATCAGAGCTTTTACTGCTTGATGTGATGTTTGTACTATAATGCTGGAAAATATGGTCAAATATTCAGTTTGTTTAATACCCCAGTAAATGGCTAATACTTGCTGTATACATGGATGTTAGCCCAGTTCCACTGGAGTCATCTGCCTGCTAAAGAAAGTGACTGGGCATAATGTTTTTTCCATTCTGTTGTTGCTACCATGTGGCCATTCCTGTAGTAGTACCACAGACAGTGTTTTTTTTTCCTGCTGCTGCTTGTAGCACAAACGGTAACCTTGGTGTGGGTGCTATTAATTCTGCAGCTTGTGCTAGTTTTAGTTTTATTTGTGAAAATGCCTCCTCTTCATGAGATCCCCACTCTAAAAAGGTGGAGTTATTTTGTTCCTGCAACATTTTGTATAGGGGAACAGCCACAGCTGCATAATCCTCTATAAATTCCATATTGTAATTCATGATTCCCATGAATTTATGTAAGTCTGCTATAGTCAGTGGCTTTTTCATTTGTAAAATGCCTTGTACATGCATATGGCAAGGAGACCTTCCTGTTGGTTTTATAATAGTACCTAGAAACTTAACTTCTTGTGACATAAACTGATTTTTTTCACTTTTAACCTTAGACCCTGCTTGCTGTAGAGTATTAAAAACTCTCTTAAGAAGCTCTACATGCTCCTCTACTGTTCCTGACTGAATTAAAATATCATCAGTGTAATGTATTACTGAATTATCCTTTTCCAAATGTTGTAGAATAGATCCTACTGTCTGATGAAAAATGACTGGACTATTTTGAAACCCTTGTGGTAACCTTGTCATGACATATTGCTGGTTTTTAAATGTAAAGGCAAATCCTGGCCAATCTTTTTTCTTGAGTGGTACTGCAAAAAAGCCATTTGCTAAATCTATTACTGTAAACCACTTACTTTGTGGCTTAATATGTGCAGCCAACTCTGGGACTCCTGGAATCAAATGTGCTCTAGGAGTAGTATATTGATTAACCTTCCATAAATCAATAACAAGACAATAACTACCATCTTTTTTCTTAACTGGCCAGATTGGTGAATTTGTAGGACTGTTGCCCTTTTGTATAATCCCTTCTTTTTCCCATTCTGCAATACATTTTTCCATATGTTCTTCTTCCCTAGGAATAGGATATTGCTTTTGAAAAGATGGTATATAGTCCTGATCAATTCCTAACCCTACTGGGCTTTCTAGTTTCCCACAATCACTGGGACCCTTGGACCACTGATTTGGGAATTGCTGTTGTAAATGTTTCCATACATCCTCACTGTCTGTATTTACATAACCTGTAGGTTTTTCAGGTTTGTCAGGTAGAGAGATTGCATAGCAACCTGTACTTTGCTCTTCTTCTCTTTGTTGTTTGTCTCCCATCCACAGAATTTCATTAGGTAAATCAATTACTATGCCCAAAGGCCCTAAAATGTCCATACCAATAATGGTATTTGAGCAAGATGGATGCATTAAAAATGTACTCTTCCATGTATGCCCCTCTTGACTAAACTTAATGTCCACATTTTGGCTACTCACTCCATAGCATCCTGTGCCATTAAATGCTGAAATGCAAACCTTTTTTATAGGATTTGTTGGTAACTGTCTGTTTGTAACAGATACTGCTGCTCCTCTGTCCATTAAGACATTTTTCCACAGTGACCCATTTACCCGAAAATCAATCAGTGGTCATCCATCTTGACCCTTTTTAAAGGTAGTCAGGAAAGATACCAGAGTAGGGGGGGCACATCCCTATTGCGAGGAAATCCACTCATCCTCTCCTTTGTTATTAAATGCAATATGACACACCTCATGTTTTTGCTTGCCATCTTCCTCTGTGTCTGAATGATCTATATATTTAGGTTTTTCAATCTCGTTTTTTAACTGTTGCCTAGCTATTCCTTCTGCCTGTTCTATCAAATGTTTCAGATTTACAGGCAAAACTGTTTGAAAATCTACAGGGCATACTTCCCCTTTTCCTGTATATTGATGGCTCTTATAACTGTCTTTACAAATATTGTAAGGTTTTTGTTCATAATCCTGCTATTCTGACTTTCCTTGTAATTTTTTTTTTTGCTCTCTCTTTTTGGAAACACCCCCTGTTCTTCCTTCTTTTTGTGCGAGGCTTTGTAGTGATCACAATTTTGCTTAACATGTCCTATTTTTTTTACAAAATAAGCATGTTGGTGCCTTTTGCTCATTACCTGTGCTTGATGCTGGTACTACAGACATAGAGGCAGGAGCTGGTGGTGCTTATGCAGCTCTTTCTGCTGATGGTTGGTCACACCACCTTTGCCTTCCCCTGTTTTTTACCTCACCAATTACTTCAAATGGCTCACTATTATCTTCAAATGCAAAGATATGGTGTGAGTATAATGTCCCATCATTGGCCATAGTTCATCCCCTCATTAGTTTTTGTACCAAATCATTGAGGGTATCAGAATTTTCTTCATAGATACATTTAATATCCCCTGGAACCCCTTTGACTTGTTCTAAGAAGCAATGTATTAGCTGTTTTTGTATTTCTCTTTTTCCCATGTCTCTGTCTGTTTTTGATATATGATTTGAAATGCAAGCCTAAAATGTTCACTTTGCTCCATTAGTTTACCTGTGATAGTAATTTTAAAATTATCTAATAATATGGCTGTGAGAGGCTACCCTTGTGTAAATGCCATTAAAACGGCTGTCATATGTCTTACTTTACTGTTTAACTGATAATCATCTTGTTTAATTGAATGAAAGTTATAAAACATTTGGGAATGAAAATCCAGAAACATCTAAGTAATGCATCTGTCCATATATCAGATCCTGCTGTATATGCCACCCATTCTTCAAATGCAAGCATGTTACAAAATGTGCCTTTTTTATCATTCCACTGTGGTAAACTCTGTAATAATCTAGACTGTGTAAATAAATCTGCAGTTGTTCCCTGTCCATGTTCTATAATTTGGACTGGTTTTGTGTTTTTTAACTCTTCCTTAAGATGGGATATCAAAATAGTATTTTGGATGTTAGTCTCTGTTAATTCATCTTATTCTTCTTCCTTTTCCTTCAGTCACTGTTTAAGGTCTGTCATTTCTACCTGTAATTGTTTAAGGGAGGTATGATACCTGTTATTAGAGTCCTCTGTTGACTGCAGGGCACCTATGCACTTTTGACAGAGATCTTGGATGTCATTTCTGAACTTTCTAAACTCTCTTTGTTTTTCTTTTAAAAATTTATTAAATTCTTCTGTCAATGTATCATAAGATTTGTTTCTGTCCTCATCTGTATGTGTAGCCATGGCATCATTCCATGCTTGTACATAATTTTTAAAGGGAGTTACAAGATATACAGGGGGCTCTGTCAGTAAAAGATTTGATTGATGTTGTAATTCAGAGATTAATGTACTGACAGGACATAACTGTTTTGCATCTAGATATAATGAAAACTCTTTACCCTTAGTTAATTCTGTACCATGAACAGATCTGTCTTCACAGTCTATTTTTTAGCAATATCATGCAATACTTTTTTATGGCATAATACACAAAATGCAGTTTCTCTTGAATCACACAATAAACATTTACTATGATATACTTCATTTTTTGTTGGAACTACCAATCAAATGTTACAATCCACTTACATAATGCCCGTATGTCAACTTGCCCTAATAAGGTTTTACACTTACTAATGTGTTGTGTATACCAACATTGCAATTTACTCTATATTTTATCTGGTTGTTCTGTTACATTAAGAGTAAAACTTGACTTTCATTTGCTAGAATTCTGTCTGATAGCATCCATACTAAAATGTGACACAGAAAAAAATCTTACCAGTGAGCAAGAAAACAGGTGATCAGGCTGTTGTTGCAGATGGCTGGAAATTATTCAAAGTCACTCGAGAAGCCGGCGAAGCACAACAGGCAGTGGACTGCTGTACAAAGTAGATATCCACCTTTTCTTGGAGACTTTATGGCACTGCGACTTTCCTGCACTGAAGGCTCAATTTGGATTCAGATGTCTGAAAAAAAAACTTTACTACTGCAAGCTGCATAAACTGGAGTACTTCTGTTTAGAAATTACACATACGTACAAATGTTAGTTACTGCAATTTGACTGAAGTGACCCTCTAAGGGCTTACCACTCCCTCTGTGTTCAAATGCAGGCTAGCTTGCCATTGACAAATGATATGGTGCTGCTTACTGTGATGGATTTGGAGTCTTCTTAAGACACTCAGTCTTGCTGGCTGGATTCTGCTGAAATCAAAGTCTGGTTATAGTTGCATTTACAACCACACATACTAATGTTACAGCTTTTAGTTATTGTTCTACTTTATTTCTCAATCAGCATGGATGTTATAACATTTACCTCGGGACAAATGTTTCCCTACCAATACCCCTAACATAACTGGATTAATACAGACCTTTATATACAATTTTAGTCATGCACACACATATACATTTCCTCTTGGTCTTCTATTTTAGAGAATTGCTCATCCTGTAGAAACAATACTGATTCTTGCAGATGTTGATGCAAATGCTGACTTAATGATATTATTTTTAAGCTTCCTTGTTTAACAATGTCCTGTCACACTTTTGCTGAATTTATAAGAGGCCAGCTTTTCTGACAATGTGAACATCCTGTTTTTGTCTTTAGTATTCTATATGGATATTTGTATAAGAACATCTGTTCTTGTGCAAATGCTGATAAGTGGAGAAAAAGAAAACTCATTATAACAGTGTCTTTAAAAAAGCAGATTTTATATTGTGCTCTCACTGACAATGAATTGCATACATCCTGTTTTTAAGTCTGTAAGAAAAGATGTCCATTCAGCAGATTTCTTATTTTGCAAGTCATAGTCATTTAGTATGGATGCTAATCACATATTGCTAAACTATATTTCTACATTTAAGCAAGCTTTATCTTATATCTTATTTATGTTGCATATTTGTAGCAAAGTTACTTTCAACCTTAGTATATTGTTGAGCACACTCTAACAATATGGACAGGAAGTATTGCAATTAACACCTTGCAAACTTACCCTGTCACCCCAGGGGAATCCACTGGCTTGCAGCCTGGGAATGTAGGAGTGACAGAATGCACTGGCCTGCTACAGATGGCCTGCATCACTACCAAATGGCTTACAGTCCTCTGTCAAAGGCCTGTGCCTCACCTGTAGTGCCAATGTATAGTATCTCATGGGGTCCTAACAAACTACCACAGTCAACAGAACACAAATGCAAGGCCATGTTGACAAATCCCAGTAGCATGCCCCCCATGTCCTACTGCATGAACTGTGGACCAATCCATAAATACCGGTGGGATGAAGGGCCAACTATAGGCATACATCGCAGATATCTATTGCATAATTTTAGGAAGAGGATAGAATAACAGAGGGGTGGTGTAGAAACATGGACATCATGGAGTGTGTGAAGTCTGAAATTCTGATGTGTGCCCATACTACACCTGCCTGCAAACCCAGGAATGGGTGGCTACAAACCTGCTTGTAAACCACAATGTGAAGGGGAATTGACCAGATATATGAGCCCTACCTTTGGATAACCTGGGTGAATCTGTACAGGTGAGAGGTATGGCCACAGCAGGATATGGCCATTATGTTAAGTCGATATATGTACAAGAAGGGGATTCTCAGCCACCACACTACCAAGGTGTTGGACCATTTACACAGACCCATCAGCAAGTGTCTGTAGCTACCCCTCCAGAATGGCAGGACTGTGCAAGAATGTGTAGGCTGTGGACCACAATACTGGACTCAGCTTCATTCATCTTGTATTTCCCTGTAAATAACTGTGAGCAAATAATCATATCTGTCAGTAGTTTATGACATAATACATCACAGTGTAAAACAGTAGATATGTCTGAATATCTCTGCTAACACCAACCATGTAACACAAACAGCACATACAGCAATAGTTACAGTATCACCTTATCTTTCACCCATTGTGACTCCATATTGTCAACCTATCTACAGATCTCTTCCAGAAACAGGTTGCTAGCAGCAGGTGTAGAATACCAAAGCCTGGACTGGAGTACAACCCTACCTGGAATGGATTCATGAACTCAATACAGAAGGTCATATTGGATATGCTCCTACACTTAGAGAAATGAAGCCCATGACTTAACAACAGAGTGGATTATACATACACTTAGAGAAATAAAGCCCATGACTGACAACAGAGTGGACTTTACATAGCTGTCATTTGCAGATGTCTGTGCACACACACCAAATTGCATACCATTTATGCTTTACACACACATTGGATAGGAATGCTCACACATATCTAAGGCCAACAGACTATAATATGTCAAACATACACACACGCACATGCAGGAAAGAGAGAGACAGACAGTGACAGAGAGAATTCCATTATGAGGCCTGTCCCATCCAGTACACATCCAATTGGCCTATATCACATGATGTGCTGATGTCAATCACTGTAGACATTCCTTTTGGTAGCCCTCAGCCCTATAGTGTCTGTGGTGCTGGTGATAACTGTGTAACATGATAGTACAAATAGGCATTCATGTAGCATTTGTAAATTCCATCCTGTCAAATGCGAAGTTGTGTGTGAGTGAGTAAGTGAGTGAGTGAGTGAGTATGTGTGTGTATGTGTGTGTGTGTGTGTGTGTGTGTGTGTGTGTGTGTGTGTGTGTGTGTCTGTCTGTGTCTCTGTGTGTGTGTGTTTCCAGAGGAATGATTTATGGCCCATTCACACACACTGCACTTCCCATTGCTCATGTTAGCACTCCTGCTGATGCCAGTCACCTTGAAATAACCCTTTGTGCAAATCTCAATTCTATAAGCAATGTGGGGCTCGTGATAACTGAGTAATACTGTAGTGTTGCAAACTAGTTAGGTAGGTGTTCTAATCCCAGACATGGCAACTGTAAATTGTGTGTATGTGTGTGTGTGTGTGTGTGTGTGTGCGCGCGCGCGTGTGTGTGTGTGTGTGTGTGTGTGTGTGTGTGTGTGTGTGTGTGTGTGTGTGTGTGTGTGTTTGGAGATTAATGATTTTGAGGCCATTCACACTCACTAGACCTCCCATTGCCCTACTTTAGCACTCATGTGGATATCAGTCATCTTGAAATAACCATTGGCAAAACCTTAGCACGTATGCTCTGTGTCACATGCAGTAAATGAATGATACTATAGTGTAACAAGCTAGTTAGGTAGGTGTTCTAATCCTGGTCCTGGTAACTATGAAAATGTGTGTGAGAATATATGTCTCTTTGCTGACACCTAATTTTGTGGATATTCACACTTACTACACTTCCAGTACCTCTCTTTTAGCACTGCTGCTGATGTCACTCACCTTTAAAGATACCTTTGGACAGTTCTCCAATGTATATGCTCTGTGGCGTTTTGGATAACTACGTAATACCATAGTGTAGCAAAGTAGTTAGGTAAGAGTCCTGGTCCTGACAACTGTGAAAATGTGTGTCTTTATGTGCAAGAATGTATGTGTCTTTCTTGATTCCTGATTTTGTGGACATTCACACTTACTACACTTCCTGTACTCCTCCTTTAGCTCTGCTGCTGATGTCATTCAACTTCAAAGATAACTTTGGACAACTCTCCAACTTTGAAGCTCCTTGGTGCTTGTGATAACTGCATAATACCCTAGTGAAGCAAATTAGTTAGGTAAGAGTTCTAATCCTGGCAGCTGTGAAAATGTGTGTCTTTGTTGATACCTGATTTATTTTGTGGACATTCACACTTACTACACTTCCCAAACCCATCCTTTAGCACTGCTGCTGATGTCACTCACCTTCAAAAATACATTTGGACAGATATCCAATATATAAGCTCTGTGGCACTTGTGATAACTGTGTAATAACATAGTGTAACAAGCTAGTTAAGCAGGAGTTCTAATCCTGGTCCTGGCAACTATAAAAATGTGTATCTTTGTTGATACCTGATTTTGTGGACATTCACACTTACTACACTTCCCATATCCCTCCCTTAGCACTGCTGCTGATGTCACTCACCTTCAAAGATAGCTTTAGACAGCTATCTAGCATTTAAGCTCCGTGGTGCCCGTGATACCTGTCTAATACCATAGTGTTGAAAACTAGTTAGGTAGGAGTTTAATCTTGGTCCTGGCAACTGTGAAAATGTTTGTGTGTGTGTCTTTGTTGACACATGATTTTGTGAACATTCACACTTACTAAACTTTCTGTGCCCCTCCTTTAGCACTGCTGCTGATGTCACTCACCTTCAAAGATAATGTTATTCTCTATCATATAAGCACCGTGGCACTTGCGCTAACTGCATAATACCATAGTGTAATAAACTAGTTAGGTGGGAGCTCTAATCTTGGTCCTGGCAACTGTGAAAATGTTTGTGTGTAAGAGTGTGGATTTCTTTGTTGACACCTGATTTTGTGGACATTCACACTTACTACACGCCCCATACCTCTCCTTTAACACTACTGCTGATGCCACTCATCTTCAAAGATACCTTTGGACAGTTCATTAACATATAAGTTCCGTGGTGTTTGCAATAACTGAATAATACCATCGGGTAATAAACTAGTTAGGTAGGAGTTCTAATCCTGCTCCTGGCAACTGTGAAAATGTGTGTGTTTGCATGTGAGAGTATGTGTGTCATTGTTGACACCTGACTTTTGTGGACATTCACACTTACTACACTTCTAGTACCACTCCTTTAGCACTGCTGCTGATGTCACTCACCTTCAAAGATACCTTTAGACAGCTCTCTAATATATAAGCTCTGTGGTGCTTGGGATAACCGCATAATACCATAGTGTAGCAAACTAGTTATGTAAGAGTCCTGCTCCTGGCAACTGTGAAAATGTGTGTGTTTGTGTGCAAGACTGTATATGTCCTTGTTGACACCTGATTTTGTGGACATTTACATTTGTTACACTTCCCATATCCCTCCTTTAGCACTGCTGCTGATGTTACTCATCTTCAAAGATACCTTTGGACAACTCTCCTACATATAAGCTCTGTGGTACTTGCGATAACTGCATAATACCATAGTGTAGCAAATTAGTTAGGTAGGAGTTGTAATTCTGGTTGTGGCAACTGTGAAAATGTGTGTCTTTGACACCTGATTCTGTGGACATTCATGCTTACTGCACTTCCCATACCCCTTCTTTAGCACTGCTGCTGATATCACTCACCTTCAAAGATACCTTTGGACAAATCCCCAATATATACGTTCCATGGTGCTTGCAATAACTGCATAATACCATAGTGTAACAAGCTAGTTAAGTAGGAGTTCTAATCCTAGTTCTGGCAACTGTGAATATATGTGTGTATGAGAGAGTGTGTGCCTTTGTTGACACCTGGTTTTGTGGACATTCACACTTACTACACTTCCTATACCCCTCCTTTAGCACTGCTGCTGATGTCACTCACCTTCAAAGATACCTTTGGTTAGCTCTCCAACATATAAGCTCTGTGGTGCTCGTGATAACTGTGTAATACCATAGTGTAGCAAACTAGTTAGATAGGAGTTGTAATCTTTATCCTGGCAACCATGAAAATGTTAGTGTGTCTGTGTCTTTGTTGATACCTGATTTTGTGGAGATTCAGACTTACTACACTTCCCATACCCCACTTTTAGCATGGCTGCTGATGTCACTCATCTTCAAAGATACCTTTGGACAACTCTTCAACATGTAAGTTCCGTGGTGCTCATGATAACTACATAATGCCATAGTGTAACAATCTAGTTAGGTAGGAGTTCTAATCCTGCTCCTGGCAAGCGTGTTTGTGTGTGATAGTGTATGTGTCTTTGTTGGCACCTGATTTTGTGGACATTCATACTTACTACACTTCTCTTACCCCTCCTTTAGCACTGATGCTGATGTCAATCACCTTCAAAGATACCTTTGGACAACTCTCTAACATATAAGCTCTATGGAGCATGCAATAAATGTGTAACACTGTAGTAGCAGTACATATCTAGGTAGGAGTTCAAAACTGACTACTGATCAGTGTGTATGTGTCTCATCAGTATGCTGCGTGGGTGTTGGTGTGATTGTGTAATAACAGGCTCCATTGTAGAATGGGTTTTGCTACATTTTTATACTGAGGACCCATATGTCCCAATGTCCACATTACAAGGCCAACAGTTGCCAAACACCGTAGAGGTTGTTGTAGACAATTTAGCCATAAATGTATATATTGGCAACCATTATAATACCTAGAGACCACTTTCCACCCACAGATCATACACAAGCATGCTTGGTTCCTTCTTTCTTTCTTTCTTTCTTTCTTTCTTTCTTTCTTTCTTTCTTTCTTTCTTTCTCTCTCTCTCTCTCTCTCTTTCACCATCTCTCTGGTAGATGTAGAAAAATACATCTGTTTTGTATAGGCAGCAGCTTGGCTTTTGTAGGTAATGTTCATGATCAGCTGATGGCCGGTGCACGAATTGGAGTCCCCCACTTGCTAATTGCATGTGGAACAGCTGTAGTATCATTCCTATAGCCAATTGCATGAAAACATACTCCTATAACTAAACACTGCAAGTGGGTGTTGGCCCTTTTCCTTCACTGTGAGCAGGACTTCATGTGGTTGTCTGACAAACAGCATCACAGAGGGTAGTTGGAAAAACCTATTACAACAAACACTGTGGAGACAGGCCAACAAACTGGAGAGGGATGTTCCAGACATGGGGACAGAATGTAACTATTGCTGTTCTACATTTGAAGTAATGTTGGTTTAACAGCAGACTGGCCACAATTTGGAATCTTAGATTTGGTGTGTTACTCACACAGTTTCTGTCTTTATAAATGCAGTAGCATATTCTGATGATTGCAGTCAGTAAATGGTAACATCCATGTGTGTTACTGACTTCATATCCCCCAGAAGAGATATGTCACAACAAACCCTGTTACACCAGCAGTTTTCTCCATTTATAACAGCAATATGTCAATATTGGCCCTGTGTTTGTGACTCTGTCCCCAAGTATTCACCCTTTGTTCATATGTCATGCACTAAGAGGTGGGTATGTACAGTATATCATTATTTACTGACATCATTCCTGATAACATGCCAGTGATATATCAGACTGCCGACATGTTATGTATAGGAGGCCTTATATTTGTGGACAAAACCTGGACATTCTTTTGTAGTCTGTACAGTAGTGAGGTCTGTGTACTTATGGTGATTGTTGACAGAGTGTCAGTATTGTGTAGCAGTGTATTGTGAATATGTTATTTGGCCTGTGTGCAGACTGGGGTAGATGTCAGCGTTCTTGGTCCTGTTCTATCTGACGTTGCATGCTGCTCCAGTTTCTGGTACCCTATCAGCCTATATGTTTGTAGGGCTAGACTGAGCCATGTCCCATACCACAGTCAGGCATCAGACTACACTGTGAATTGGGCCAGTATATGTAGGGTTAGTGTGTGAGTGGCAAATATGATGATGGGTTTTGTTCAATCAGTCCATATACTGTACTATTACTTAGGCTTACCATTATGTGACTGCGATTGTGTTGAGATTGGGTGTGGGTATGCACTTTCACACTGGTGTCTGTTACTCCGTGCTGTTACATGCCTGTAGTGCCTGCTATATTTGCAATTGCATGTGCATTCCCCCATAGGAAAATTGAGTTTGTGTTGTGGCAGTCTGCCTGCTGTTTAGACAGTGCTTGGTGACATGCCTAGCAGTTCAGTGTATTTACCCTAGTGTGATATTATGTCCAGATATTTGTCAGATGTACTGTTGCCTGGCCACCATATATGTTGTGTATTTCTGACAAGGCAGTGGGCTGCTGTGAAGGTGTATGTCACTAACTAGTGGGAAGTATGTGGGCTTTGAATCTCTGCTCCTCCTGTTAATATGTGTTAGGACAGACAGAAGGGTGTGAATGCATTAACTGCGTGAGCTTATCTACTCCAGTATTTGTGATATATCCCCATTTTCATGGCTTTAAACATCCCTTTTCTCAGGCTCGGTCCACATTTCTTGCACTAAAGAGTTCTGTGTATACCTCTTGACTGACCAGATTGCTTCATACTGTCCATGTAAGGAGTTCTGTGTATACCTCTTGACAGACCAGATTGTTTCATACTGTCCGTGTTTATTGCTCATATTTCTGCTTATTCCACAGGATCTTTACTTGATTTGTGTGGTATTTCACTATGATGATTTTAGGATGTCTGTCAGTAACTGATGGAGTACATGTCAGTTTCAGAAGAGCCTTCCTTCACATGTATGTTGTCACAATCCCTGTTACTGTAGCAACATTCTACATTTATAACTGCAATATGTACATTATGTTCCCTTGCACTAAGAGATTGAGAGTTATGGTGCTGAGGTATGTATGAGTCGACTACATGTAATGGGCATATGTTTTATATATATATATATATATATATATATATATATATATATATATATATATATATATATATATATATATATATATATATATATATATAGCTATATATATATATATATATATATATATATATATATATGTGTGTGTGTGTGTATGTATGTATATATATATATATATATATATATATATGTGTGTGTGTGTGTGTGTGTGTATCATTTTATGTGTAAACATGAGTGTTGTATATAGCTTCTCAGATGTATCCCACCAAATTTATCTGATATGTGTATATTTAGATATAAGAACATGACTGATTCAACACTATTTTCACTTCCAAGTACTAAACAATTGTAGTAGTCAAAGCAGTTGTTCACTACTATTCAGTATGTGTACTGAATGATATATTTGAAAAAGCAGCAAACATTCTCACAGCTCAGATAGCTTACTGGTTAAGTGCTGTTACTATAGGGTACAAGGTCCTGGGTTCAAGACCTGTATCGGCTATTTATTTTGCTGCTGGGCAGAAAAAGGGATGATGGAGAAAGGGTGATTAAGGCGCTTTAAAGCGGGTTTGCATGAAGCTAAGTGCTGCTAACATACAGTTAAATGAATAAGCATTTACACAGTGTAGGCTTCACTTACCAGTGCTCAAATCTGTTTAGCATTTACATTTAAGCAATGCTTACACCTGCTATGCATAGTCCAGCCCTGGTAACCAGTGATAACATTCCAGTCTGATCAAATAGCAAGGTAATGACATATTTAATAACTGTATTTAATTCCATTTACATAACATGCTTCTGTGTGCTGTCTCTACAGTAGCAAGGGGTGTGAGTAAACTGTATGGGATACCTGACCATACATTGGTAGTACCACAATCCTTTCTCTGTGTATATGTTTCATACTTGGGTAGTATCCCAGATTATATGCAGAACACTTGCATGTATTGTATCATTACATTACTACTTTTAACAGTGCTTTTCCAAGTAAGAGTAGATTGCAGATTGTAGTACTGGAACCATACACACCTGCATGCAAAGCTGGACTCTGAGTACTGACTATCATGTTCTTGGTGTTTGAGCTGTATGTTTTTATGTGTCTCCTATTGGATATTGATCTGATATGTTGACAGTAACTGTAGACTACCATGCTTTTAGGACACATCATTGATGACTGCTGTAATGTAGTAATGGTATACCTATCAGTGTCAGACATCTATCTGTCAAGAAAATTCATCCTAATGCATAACCTGTTGCCTATCTACTTTCTGTCTGTCCTCTGTTCAGATATGCAGATGTCAGGTATTCATATTGGCTGCTTACAGGCAATCTCTGATTGACTGACACTGACATGTCAGCCCAGCTGTGTTATGAATGCCACAGCTAGGAAATCCCATTATCTATGCACCGCATGCCATATATACCTCAACCAGACTACCACAGTCAACAGAACATGTTTGGGTACAAGTACCTAACTCAGACACTGGCCATGTTATGCAATATATGTTGCATACATGTCAGCTGGAGTGTCTCACTGGTCCTCTTCAAGAGAAAACCAGATGAGTGGATGTTGAATATAACTGTCACCCTGGGGATCATTCAAGTGGCATCAGTTGATCGATGGCCTGCTGACAAATATCAGGTGACATGATAGCAGTGTACGCACATGCCCTACTCTTCTCATCTCTCCATGGACATTAGCCTGGTACACACCTAGGAACACCTGCACCTATGGACCTCAGTACTGACAAATGTGTCTTTGTGCATTACTGGGTATAACAGTGTTTGTGTGTTTGTAAACTTGTACTTGGAAGTGTTCTGGGGGCCTTCTCACCCACTACACCCTCATTGCTATACGTAGAAAGGGCTGCTGCTGTAATTCAAATTAAATGTACCTTGTGACACTCTTCACCCTATGGGCTACCTGGAACTTGCAGTACCAGCATAACACTGTTCTACAAATGGGTAGATAGGCGTAGGTTACCCTCTGAGTCTTGGCAAATATAAGTGTGTGTGTGTGTGCATGTGTGTGTGTGTGTGTGTGTGTGTGTGTGTGTGTGTGTGTGTGTGTGTGTGTGTGTGTGTGTGTGTGTGTGTTTCTGCAGTTATGTGTGAGTCTGCATATTTGTAGAAGACAGCATTCCGAGGCCACATTCTCCACATACACTAAACCTTGCCATAAATTATAAGGGATGGTGATGTTGATGTCATTAGGAGATCCATGACAAAACCCTCACCCTACTATCCCTGTCACATGTGCAATAAATGTATATCCCTGTAGTAGCAGTAATTAGATGGACAAGGGTTTGTATTGCAGTCCTGTTCAATGTGTGATTGTGCATATGTTAGAACATTATCATGGGATTTAGTGAGTACAATATCCAATGTGGGGGTAGGGGTGCTGGGTATACTGTCTTTACACCATGATACCCCCAGTACATGTCCCAACCTCCACTGTATGAGGACCACTGTCACCATCAACCATACAGGTAACTGATGGCAGTCTTCAGCCCAATGATGCATGTGCTGTGTTCAAAAACTTTGTAACAGTATGGACTCACTAACAAGGTAGTCAACACTGCTAAACCCAAGTCTGTCACATGTGTTTATCACTGTATGTGTTTGTCAATGTGTATATGACAGTATGTTATACTATGTATTGTCTATTAACACCCAGTACATCCCCCATTACCATACTGTACAAGGCCTGGTGATGTTGTTCACATTAAAGGAAGCTCAGGACACACCACACCATACAAGTTCTGTAGTGTGTACAATTAAGGCCAAACACATTAGTAGCAATAAGTACCAATGTAGGGGTTCTAATCTTAATGTTGCCAAGTAAGTGTGGTTGTATGTGAAGGGATCTACTTCAGTTTGCAGAAAATATATTTCCCAGGAGAAATTGTCCGAGAACTAACTGTCAAAAGGTAACATTGCAAAGCAATCATCTTGTGGAAAATCATTCCATCAAAACTAGTAGAGGATGTGTAAATGTCCTTTTCCCCACTGTACAGCTGTACAGTGATACTGGAGTTGGTATACATAGCTGGGTGTGGCTATTGTGGGCACAACCACCCACATTGGGGGAATTGTTGTGCATATCCCCCCACTTATTGTGCTGTTATACTGTCCAGTTTATGTTAAGAGGTTAAGTAGTTGTTAATCACACTATGTGTGGTTCTTCACCACCCCACACCTTCCAATGTGGGGGGCTGTGCCCCACACCAGCACAACTATATATACCAACTCCAGGATTGCAGTACAGTTGCGAAAAGGACATATGCACTGACAGTACCATTTCCAATGAAACTAAATTTGGCAGACTGGTTATTTACTGATGTGATGTTTTGGCAATTTGGTCTTGGTGGAATTACAAATGCCAACATGAGTTCTCTGCACAATGAAGTACATCCATGTGAACAGTATTCTCTGTGTATTGCATCATCACAAAAGCCTGTGTGTGTGTGTTATTCGCAAACATTTGGTGTGTGCCACCCAGTACATTTACCATTGTCCACTGTAGAAGAGCTGCTTACATCAGATACTATGCACTCACCTGTATACACCCCTCAGACCTGTCAGCCATGGACATGGGAAATGTACCTGCCAGGGGTTGCACGGGCACCATCAAGCAGAAGACAAGTTATGGTACTCTCCCCTGATGATGGCATTTGTCTGCTGGATCTGCATGTGCACATGGGTCTGCTGCATTGTGGTGTGGACAGCACCCCCTTGTAGTGCTGGTGCTGGTACTGCCACTACGGGAGCAGGAGTGAGATGTCACAAGTCCACATAGTCCTCCACCTGCTGGTGTTGCTGACCTACGTCCACATGGCTGACACCCTACTCCCACTTGATGCTCTACCACAGACACCAAAGGGTCAAGGACTCCCACCATCTCACCCAACCGTCTATCCATGACCCCCACAAAATAACGGTGGGCATCTGAATGATCACAGATGTAGTCATGTACAGCAGGAAGAGTAGCCCTCTGGAGCCTCAGATTATGTCTGGTGTAACGTTCCATACATGCCTGTGCCTCCATGATGGGCCAAAACATGTGTCTGGTGACACCTGTTGTTGCACTTCTGCCAGGGGCATGATCACCAGCAGCCATCCTATGAGCACCCCTGTCCATCTGCTTGTGTGGGATCCCACCAGTCATCCAGCTATGGCTACTCTATACAGACACACTTGCCATAGTCACCACATGCTCCTGTCCCATGCCACTGTCCATAAACTGTCCCTCATCTATGGCCACTGGTGATGAGGTATGTGTTGGCATTGTGAATGTTTGCGGGGATGGGGTGGATAAAAGTAGGATGCCAACCAATGGCACAGATTCAGCCCCTGACAACTCTGCCTGTGCCTCACTATGCCTACCATCATTGCCAGAGTCTGTATGGACAATAACATCAGTTTGCCTGCAGGAGGGACCCTGACCCACCTCGCCACCTGTGAGGAGCATGCAAGACATTTAAACTAAGACATGTACATTATGGTTTACTTACACACACGCACACACACACACACTTACAGGTGATGGCACAAATATATTACACAGACCTCTTATTACCCAATAGTTGCCATGCATGACATATGGCACTCAGCAGCATGTACTGCAGATATTCATAATCCTTGTTACCAACAATACACATCTCTGTGATGCATGAGTTGTGTTAGTAGGTGATGCCCCCTCCCCTGGAACACACTGCACCCATGTACACATTATTGTTGTGCACCTGTACAGCACACTGGGATGTACTGTGCACCATACTCACAAGTGTACAACCCATTGCTGAATATTTAGATGTCTGGCAGTTATGTTTGGTCTGTTGCTCACAGCCCCTATGTGTTTGTCTGACACATAACTGGAAAGTTATGAGGTCTGATGTCAATAATTAATGCCTAACCTTTGATTTGCAGATCTCATCATCAGCAATGCATATCTCTTGCAATAAAATCCAGTTACACTGACAACCAGTCACTATTCCTCGAAAGGGTATACTAGCATGACCCATCTTTACTTGGCATTATTTGGTCTGTCTGCCCTACAAAGGTCCTCCAACTCTGCCAAATTGCAAGATCAGCTCATGTGCACAGCTCTTGCAGGTCACACAGTGGCTACACTATTGCTGTAGCGTCTGGGTTATGTCTGGCACAATTCATAACCTTGACTGTGTTCAGATACAGCCATTATTAGCTAGCTTTGGATGTATGCTTCAGTTCAATGTTGTGTTTGAAGCTGACACCCCTCCTCATCCTCAGACTTACTGCAGATGCTTGACAACTATGGGCTGCACATGAGTGTTATTTTGCAGTGCTCCAAATTCCACCCACCATGTTTACCAGCCAAATTCCAGCTAATGAACAGCAACCCTAAAAGTGTACACTGGCACCAGTAAACTAAAACTTGGGGGTGGTGGCCCTGATGTGAAGTGAGGTGTTGCTTGTGCACCACACATATCTTTATGAATACTGTCTGTAGGTTTAAGCCTTGGTCTCATGACAGCATTACACATTGCAATGCATGCCTTTGGGAGACTTGATGTTATGTTTATGCTATCAGTACAGATCAGTGGATGATGTTTCATGTGGGACTACCCTAACCCATAGGCCACATTTATGCAGAATCCTACCAATTGTCGACACAGGTACTACACAGGCAATACTTGCTAGACATTCCTGCAGCTTCCTCAGTGCTGCTGCATGTCCCTGGGCAGCCTCCATGACCTGTTTGCAACATGTTTTGTCATCTGTTTTGGATGGGCATCTGTTTATTTTCTACATCACTGTTGTCCCATATTTATTACAACTCTAGATCACTGTCTGCACTATTTGCCATGGTATGAGCAATGGTGAGGTAAGGTTTCCCACTCCTGACTGCTACCTTTCAGATATGGGATCCATTTCATGCTTTGTAAGATGTGTGCAAGCCATGTTGCAGGTGACTGGGCAAATGTCATAGGCATAAATCTTGGACAGCAGACCATTACTTGGTATGACATTGAGATTCTGTACTTGATGGAAGATCTGTACTCAAGAAGAGTGAATGCTGTCAGCACTTCACAAGCTGCCTCCACAATATTTCATTTGGAGTGTGTGTGCACACAAATGCTCCCAGTGTTTTGTAAGGTTTGTATACCCCGTATTTGTTGCCCTAACATGGGATTCTATATTACACATTCATTGATCAAGTTAGGATCACATTACAGGTTGTAAAAGGTGTGGGATGTGTTATTGTGGTCTGCCATTGTATATGTTAGGAACAGTTACCATTGTAATAGTGGTGTATACACTGTTGTATCCACTGTATAAGTGTAATGTTTCATACATGTGCCTACTGTAGGCCATTTGTCCCACCGTTTTCTTTGTCTCTGTCCACACATCTTGCACTGACAAGTTTTGAGGTATACTGCAGGAATCTTACATAGCTTGCAGATATGCCACCATAGAGACCACTGAGATGCAATGCAGGTAACGCCAACAAAATGAATCTGTAGAGCATGTATTATGTGTAGGTGTGTTAAATGTGTGCATAGCAAATAGGATGGCCTTAACATGGCTGGTGTATTGGCAAACCTGAACAAAACAACACCATACTCACCAGCTACAGGCTGCTGTCCCAGTTGTATACCAGAGGGACCTAAATAGTTGTGGGAGACAAGTAATGTCAGTAGGCACACCTGTGGCATTGATACAGGGTGGAAGCAACATTTTAGCACATCAGCAGTACAAACCACAATACTAAGGATTATGCACATCTGTGCATTACTACACTCCAGCAACATACTATCTTATCAGACATATGCATGTAGCTACTTTACAGATAAAGATGGATAAGCAACAGTGTTCTAGTGATGTGCACTGGGGCCTTACCTGCAAGCTCCTCGTCCATTGTGTGGATGGCACCCACCTTCACAATGCTGTCTTCTGCTTCATGGTTTACCTGACAGGCAGGTGCCCCAAGGCTGGCGTGGAGCTCCATGGCGTGTGTCAGTGGGGGCTGGATGGGTTGACCCCCACCTGTGGCTAGCCATTCATTTGCAACAGCAGCAGCCCGCTGATGGGTGTGGTGGATGAGGTTAATGCAATGATGCCGCACCTGCTTATAATTTTGCCTGTGCAGGCCGACATCATTTACCCTGTGGACAAGGTCATTCCAAAGGGTGGTCCTCTCCTGCAGAGCCTGAGCTCTGTGGCTGAATAATATGTTGTAATGCTGTATGACATATAGTATTATGGTGTCATTCACTATGTTGGTGAATGCTGGCAACCATAGATGTTGCATATAACCTGGGAGACATAAACAGGAAATAAGGTCACAGGACCTCATACGGTTGTCCACTTGCACATCAACAGTGGATATTAATTGCACATAATCCAGAGTATACCATACCACTTAAGCTATCATGGCTTTGGCATCCTACATTATACTCCTAGCCCTGACCTGTCTAGTTTCCCCAATGTTGTACACTTAATTGCATAATACTCTATTCTCTATTCATTTCTGTGTAGAGGGATGACAGTGGCCATCTTCCATGTGGATGGTGTGTGGATGGTGGCAAGTCTGTGTTTGACTGTAGTGTGTGATGGAGCTGTGAGCACATGCCAGAGCTCATGTAGGAGGCAGACTGTGATGTTCCCATGCCCCATGGTGACTTGCTGTTGTTGTCATCAGTATGCATTATGTACATGTACACCATTGATGAGGGCAGGAATGTGGTTGATGTGCATATCCCCCTGGACAAATGTGGTGGACAGGGTTGCACTGTTCCTACCTAACTTGTCTGATGCAGGTTGCCTGTATCCATGTCATATATGTATGAGGTGTGCTTTACCCCCAGTGCAGGTTGGTGCTGTGGATATGTCTGATTTATAGTCATAGTCAGCCTTACAGGAAGTCACCTGTGAACCTTCATGCTTGCTCAGATAGAGGTGGACTTGCTTCCAAGTTGTGGTCTGCACCTATGTGTCCCTGTACAGCCACTATAGCAACCTATTATATGCTTTGTGTATTGCTGCTGTTCACCAAGGGGGCTTACTTTATCGTTGGTGGAGGCTAGGTGTACAGGTAAGGTACTACTGATTCCATATGGCTACAGTGGATATAAAGTGTACACACCCCTGTCACAATGCCTGGCATTTGTGCGATTGAAACATGACCCCATAAATGCTTATTTCAACACAATCCCCACATGTAATGTGACCTATAGCCTGCTTATTTCAAAAACATATGGGAAATAATACTCATTGCAGTAAGCCAGTTGAATGTGTGTGCACACCCTTAAAATGATATATTATGTAAACACCTGCTGAGATGATTACAGCATCCATTTGTCTTGGTTTGTACTGTTAACATCATGAGACATCTTCACTTGGAAATGGTTGCTCACCTTCTTTTAAACAGATTTGTTTCTTTTTCAATAGACTTGTGGAGGTTATGGTCCACATTTGAGGTGAGAAACATTTTGAAATGATGTTCTGTGGTTTCATTGGCATATAGCACACAGACCTGGCAGTCCAACAGGGGTGTTTACACTTTGGATAGCCAGTGTGTAATGGTGTTGATATAGCTGTTAGTGGCAGGCATGGACAGTGGCTCATAACACAGCTGTACACTTCTCTGATTACTACCTGATAATCATGCATACTGTAGTACCCATATCAGTGTCATGGAATTTCAACAATCAGGACAACATGTGCGACCCTGTACAGTCAAGAGGTCAGTGTATAGAGAACATTGTTATATGTCCTTGTAAGACATTTTATGGGGCGGTATTAAATGTTTTTACCTAGGCTGTTAGAACATGTGAGGGATATTACTAATAAGAAACAGTAAGGTATATGGCTGTACATTTTCATACATTTCAACAAGGGGGCAATGGTGGGTTAGAGATTATTGTGTTGCACACAGTTCTGTTTGTCATTGTGATAGTACATTTTGAAGTGCAGCATTGTTATGTAAAGGATCCATTTACCTTGTAACATGTGATGTGTTTCCCCCTAGGAAGTTAACTACAGTGTGTAATTGGAGGTTGTTGAACTGAATCTGTAATTAATTGTTGATTGCTTCTTGTTTTAAATGCAAGTGTGCTTTTTACTGTTGTACTACTTAAAGGCTTCGGCCAAGACAGCAGAGTATCTTTTGTTTTGCGGATTACTCTGGGTTACCACCTGTCCCTTTTTGAGAGAGACATATCCTCTTTGTACAGTTGAGGGAGTTTTTCCAGTCTTGGGACCTCACCTTATTCCACATCAGTTTCATATATATATATATATATATATATATATATATATACATATACACACACACACACACACACACACACACACACACACACACACACACACACACACACATACATTTTCCCTAATGTTGAATGACTGTGCTGCATGATATGTTTGAATAAACATCAGACATATCTACAGCTCAGACGGCTTAGTGGTAATTTGCTGTGGCTATGGTGTGTAGGGTCCTGGGTTCAAGAATTGCTAGGCCTGATTATTTTGTTGCTGGGTAGAATAAGGGCTGTTGGATACAGAGTGATTAAGGCACTTTTAAGCAGTTATAAGTGGGTTTGCGCACCGGTAAGCAATAGTGACTTCCGGTTAACTATGTCCACAGAGTTAGCCTTAAAAAGTGCTTAATCTGTGCAGGCATTACTTAGCACTGCACAAACATGCTTACTCCCACTTACTACTGTTTACTCCCACTTACCCCATGCTAATTTCTTTAAAAGACAAGAAAAAAGGGGTGATAGGAAAGTGGTGAAAAGGGGGTCATGAAGAGGGTAAAACAATATGACAGATAGCTAGGCATGTGCAGGATAGGTTTAGGGAAGGTTCATAGATGTCCATTTCTTCTACAGCTACAGCTGTGCATATGTACTGATTTTGGAGGTAAATTTGGACACTCAATCCCCTGAGAGAGAGGGTCGAGAACAACAATAATGTATTGTGAAGCCAATTACAGAAGATTACATGTGTCCAGTGGACATATGTACAAAACTGACAGCTGTATATGGAGCAAAAATTTTTGGGGGAACAGATTACCTTTTTTTAAGGTGAGAGTGGGATGTTGGGGAAGGATAGTAGGTATATTTGGGGAGGTAAGTTGGGTAGGAAGACAGACAAGACAGACAAGACAGCATACAGGTGTGGTTTATGACACATGTGGGGGATTAACATCTTGGACAGGGAAGGGTGTTTGGTAATCAGAAGCACATGAACCTCCAAATGGATACAGTGGTACTGAGGTCCCCACCCATGGGCAGTCACCACTGCCCCTTCACAGAACCAAAGGTGTCTGTGATTGGGGCTGAGCAGGAGGGGCAGGCTAACCCTTTAAATGTGCCACGCAGCCCTCAAGCTGGCAAAGCAGATCTCGAAATTCCTTGCGGAGCTCGCTACACTCCAGACCCCGGATCTGGCTTAAAGGGACAATCCCAGCGTTTAAAATTCGGGTCCGCTCGAAAACACATCAAAGGAACGCCCACTTTTTCACGTCATTCAATTCCCACCCACGGTATCAGTTTGCTCGCAGACATCCGGTATATCTTCAGCTGCATTGTTGTTTTGGAGTCTAATCACAACTCCGCTTTAGCTTTCGTTCCCACATCGCGTTTGGACGGA